>NC_091150.1:29601405-29882681 GCF_040958095.1 Procambarus clarkii | reverse complement strand
CACGTTCTAATTTTCATGATTTACATACACATATATAAATACGTATATGCTGTATATATGTATGTATATACTGTGTGTATATATGTATGTGTATACTGTGTGTGTGTGTGTGTGTGTGTGTGTATATTTATAATGTTGTACCTAGTAGCCAGAACGTCACACTCGGCCTACTATGCAAGGCCCGATTTGCCTAATAAGTCAAGTTTTCCTGAATTTATATATTTTTTGAATTTTTTTCTTATGAAATGATAACGCTATCCATTTCATTATGTAAGAGTTAATTTTTTGAAATTTGAGTTAAAACTAAAGTAGATATATGACCAAACCTAATCAACCCTACCTAACCTAACCTATCTTAACCTAACCTAAACTAATATAACTAAATCAATAATTTATGTTCTTAACCCTTAACATGCTCGGGGTTTAATATCCTGTCATCCCCACAGGCACATGTCATTTTGAAAAACAAACAAAATATTTTTTCTTTCTAACCTGTTAATTTGTGTTTCATATATCACGGGAAAAATAATAAAAAAATCGTAAGTGGCATATATTGCCCGCTATAGGGCGGGGAAGTCTGGCAAATTATAGGCGCTGACTCAGCGTGCGTCCCAGGCGGTCTGTTGCTCGCAAGCTGTCAGGCCAGAGTTGCCACAAAGAGATAATTACCGAATTATTTCAATGTCTCTGATTGATTTTTCATACTTTTTTTGCTGTAATATTATTCAATAGTGTGTAGTTTGATATATTTATATAATAAAATGAGTGAATTGTTGGTGTACTCAAAAATATGGTGTGCATATTGTTGATTCAATTATGTTCATCAATCAGTGAACAAATACTTTGTCGGTTATTACACTATAAGCACAGGTTATATATAAGTATTTGCATGTTTTGTTCACTATAACGAACCACTAAGTAGCTATTATGAGTCAAAAAGTAATGAGGAGTGACCGCCGTGTACCAGCCAGCCACTCCCGCCCTCCCTCCAGTCATCTGACTCACCCTCATTCTCCTCCCACAATAATGTTTTTGCTATAATTCACTATATACAGACGTTATATATAAGTATCTACATGTTTTGTTCACCATAACTGTACATCTAAGCTTGTATGGTGAGTAAAGGCAGAGAGACGTAGCTACTCACACAGTCAGCTGATGGCTACCGCCCTCAAGGCCAGACGCACTAATATTTCTCCTACAACAATACTGTTTGTGGTGTTATTACGCTATATACACACATTATATATAAATATCTACCTGTTTTATTCACCATACTTGTACAAGTAAACTGGTATGGTGCCCAAAGACCATCGTGGTCATCAGTAAACAACATGATAAGTTCTGCAGACGACGCTCCTCCCTCACCAAAATGGCGGCTCCCAACCTCCTACTCTCGCTGTTATCTCACACTATACACACGTTATATATAAGTATCTACATTTGTGTTCACCATAGCGAACCACTAAGCTGGTATGGTGAGTGCAGTCAATAAAAGGTGGCCACACACACTCAAAAGACAACGCCACCATCCTCCCTCCCACAGCATTACTCCTCCCTCCATGGCGCACAGCGCCAAATATCACCACAATCCTGCTATTATCAGAACCCTGGTCAGTTTTATCACAGTCAGGGGTCTTCTGTAATAATATCATCGCTGCATAATAGCATGAACAAGTATATTATGGCATTTTTAGGCGATGCTGTGGTCACAAGCTGAACAGCAGTGCTGTGAGCTCATGCTGCGTGCGTCAGGCTTGGTAGCTGACTCAATACTGAGGCCCCTAACACCCTGGAGTTTGGCCCACGATTTTTTTTAAAAATGGCGTCTGTTTACAAGAGCCCTGATGAAGGTGTGGTGAACCCCGTGTATCCGCGGGCCGTTTAAATCTTGCGTAGTACTCCAAAGCATCACAAGATGCGATGCGCAATTTACTGCAAGTCGGTCAAAGCATCATATGATGCGATTCGCAATTGAAGGGTTAAAGATAACAGGAATTACATTTCATTATTTGAATTAATGCTATGATTTTCTTAATTAAATTTAATGGAAATAACACAGCAACAGAAGACACATCTTCTTTGTGTATATACAATTAAATTTGTGTAATATTATGTATGACTAGGTGGGGAGATTTACCACTGGAGTGCTGGAAAAAACTATTTTCTCCTATACAATGGGGCCTCGACTTACGATGCTAATTCGTTCCCAGAGACGGATCGTAAGTCGAAATATCGTAAGTCGATGCGATTTTTCCCATAAGAAATAAAGGGATTTGAATTAATCCGTTCCCCACCCTCCAAAATATTAACATACAAATACATTTTATACTGAATACAATGTTTTTTTCTAACTACAATACAGTACCTAAGTTTATCTTACCTTTATGGAGGGCTCTTGATGGCATATGGAAGATGGTGATGAGGAGAGTTGTTATTGTTTGGAAGGGGAGTCCCCTTCCATTATCACATCAGGCAGTGATGTTTTCTCTGGGGTACTCTCTCTCTCCTATGTTTTGCCTGAATACCACTAGGACCTGGTTGTGTTTCAGTGCTTGTTTGTCTCACTACAAATTTCTCAAGAGACATTTGTTTTTCCCTTCGTTTTAACATTTGTTTGTAATGATGCATCACTTTAACACCCATAATGTCCTTTTTCTTAGCCAGTATGGTAGATATCGTTGACTGAGATTTGTTGTACTGCCTAGCCAGTCCAACAACCCGCACACCATCTTCATATTTACGAATGATCCCTTGTTTCTGTTCTATGGTCATCCTTACATGGGATGTCATATGTTGAGCCTTACCACTGACTTTCCTGTGACTCATGGCATGATATATAATAATTACTTTAATGTTCAAAATGCAAAAAATCACCACAAAAGCAGAATTTCTTATAGGCGCGATCATCACTAAGTGGGCAGCTGTAGTAAACTGAGGCAGGTCGGCCACGTGACCGGGAATCACATGCTCGGTTGACCTGAACGTGTACAAACAAATATCGTAAGTCGATGACACCATCGAATGTCGAGTCACATTTTTTCGATGAAATTTACATCGTAACTCGAAATTATCGTAAGTAGGGGCAATCGTAAGTCGAGGTGCCACTGTATTGCTAAAATGCAGTCTGTAATCATGGGAAACTAAAATAAAATATTTATGTGACATACTTAAGCCGTGATGGAGCTGAGAAGTTGAGCAATTTATGGGCTCTTATTGAGCAGGTGCCTGGAGGCGCCCTCACCCCAGCTACCCCATGGGGCAGCAGTTGCCGTGAATATAATTGTTCATAATTATTTAAATGGTTTTCATTGTTTTTCTCTGTTTTTTTTGCAGTAATATTATAATTAAAGTATTTTTGCAGAAATACTGTAATTATGGAAATGTTTATTCTCGGCAATGCCACCCCACGGGGTCGCTGTCTTCGGGCAAGTGTCTTCAAGCACCTAATCACTCGTTGCTCATAATTTTCTCACGTTCTTTGGTTCATCATGGCTAAAGTATGTTACATACAATATTTTTCTTTAGTTTCCCGTGATCAGAGAACACATTTTAACAATGTAAGAAGATAAAATAATTTTTTTTAAATAATTTTTTTCTGCCGCATCATGGGGGGGGGGGAAGAGTGTTATATTATAATGCGCTGTGGTGTAATGGTTAAGGAGCTATGCGACAGTGCAGGGGTTAAGCAAATTTAATTGTGGTAAACCAGGATACTGTAATTTATACCGGTGTATGTTTTCAAAAATACAGCACTGGGATATTAAATATAAGAACATTCTTCTCCCAGGGAAGTATGGAAGAGTGTTCCAGCCTGAGGTCAAGTGATTCTGCAGGTACAGCGAAGAATATGAAATTGTGGAAAGTCTGGCAGCCCACGATTCAGAGCCCCAACTGAACATTGCGAACAACGGCAATATGGAGGACCTTCAGCATGAACTCATAGAGGTGCCTGCCTAGTGATTCCATCTGTATGCTAATTCCTATTTAACGAAGGCATATTATTCTAGTGCTCTGTTATATTTGTGTTGATTATATATATTCTTGTCATAATTTTTTATATTTTTGTCATAATTTTTTAATTTAAAACCATCGACGCTTAATTGAGGACTCTACAAATTGTGTTATAATTTGCAGTACTGTACCAAAATTGTTTTGCACCACAGGTATATTTTTATTAACTTCTTACATAAATAACCTTACAAATAAGGTTCAATAAAACAATTTAATAACACACCAAACTGGATTTATTATATTGTACATACATATGGCCATTCATGGAAATGCAAGTACCATGTGTAGATAAACCTTACTGTTTCTGTATAACTGCTTTATTATGTACTAGGCTACAGTGATAATTACAGTACAGTACAGTACATTAAATAGATTTGGTGGCTTAGCATCACTACTACTAAAGAGTGAAATGAGGCTTTGAGTTTACAAATATGCTTCTGGGCATGGCACTTTGTTGCTCCTATTGGTAAGGTCCTCTTTTTCTGGGGAAGCCCCTTTGGTCTTCCTAAAGCTACACACCAAGATGGTTACAATCTTCTGAGTCACATCAGCTGTAAAGGTCTAGAGGCCTAACAGGGACTGGAGCCAGAACTTTGAGTCCCCTCACAAAGGCACTAGGGAGTGGTGACATTTATTTTTGTCACCACACCGAAGAAAGCAACTAGAAGTCAAAACTAACTACTGCTGGATTTAAGAGACCAAAGACCTAAAACTTGCTGAAAGAACCACCCCAACTATGTAAACAAACGATCGAATTCTCTTGGAAACTAGCGCGAGCTCGTTCGCCCCACCTACCTTACTTACCTTGTGGAGAGCTTACCACAAGCCGAGACCTAAGCTCCCTGTTCCAGAGGGTTTTCTGTTACAGGGTGCGAGGTTTTCGTTTCCCCCGTCCATGTATGAGTTTTGATTGTTGTAGTCTCTCTTGTTTTCAGGTCTTCTTTTCCTTCTTGGATATGTTATGAGGTTCCAATGTCTTTGTGGCTGGCAGACAACCCTCTGTTTTTTGCCTCGAGCTTGGCGCAGTTTCTGTCAGTCCTGCTCGATTGAGTGGCATGTGGCTTCTTCCATGTGATAGGTGTTTTTGTTTTTGGGGGGGGGGGAGAGAGGGGAAGCACTTTTTTGTGCTTTTCATAGTCTGCCCATTTGCTCCTGGTTTCCCTTGGTATGTTGGGCTCTTGCAGCTCTCTGCTCAAGTTCCTCTGATGTTGGCAATGCTGATTGGAAGACCTTTGTGCCCGTTTGCATTTGGGCACTGTCATGCAGTTCTTGAGGCTTCTGTAGCTGCATTTGGATTGGCTCATAGGAAACATTGGGATGCTCAGTGGTGTTCCTCTTGCTGGGGTCTTGGCCTCTGCTGTGGTGTTGTCGGCAGTGATCTTGAAGCTTGTCCATGACTCCCTTTTCTCTGGGAGGCTGTGGTCACTGTTTTTTGCCTCCCAACTCACATATCGACAGGCCATGCTGGCTCCTTCCTTGGACTCAGCATGGACCCTAGCTCTCATTTCTGCCTCTTCTTTTTTCTATTGTTGTTCTGGAGGGAGTTGTGGTGCAGTGCTTCTAGTTTCTGGGTACTGCATTTTAGGTGGTGTGGTTTTCTTGTGTGTGTGAGGTTGTCCTCATGTTCTGAGGTGGTTTTGGTGGGCTTCTGCAGTGCCTGCTATTAGTTGAGGTAGGAAGATGTTGCCAGGTGGGCTCTTGCATTTTCTTCAGCTGGGTTTTCTTCACCTGGTCGGTGCCATAGTTCGAACCGAACTATGTTCTGTAGTTCGGTTCGTAGAGGTTCGCATTGGCCTTCTTGCGGGTGATCCCTTGGCAGGGCAAGGCAAGGCAGTTTTAAATTGAACTAAAGCTTCAAGAATCATACAAAATCCAAGAGAGACAAAGAGAGCAAAAGGCCATCTGTTGAATAGAGAGAAATCTGAAATATTTTTTCACCTATGCAAAAATCAAGATAAAAAAATACATCTAATATTGGGCCCCTGCAAAAGGATATGAAACTTTCACAGATGACAACAAAGAAATGAGCAAAATACTGAGGAATCGGTACAACTCTATTTTCAGCGAGCCACTAAACTCGCCGATCATTGATAAGCCAAATGAATTTTTTATGGATGTGATACCAACATCAAATCATACATCACCCTATCCCTATTGGATTTTGAAGAAGCCATAGACAGTATGCATATGCACTCTGGACCAGGTCCCAATTCTTGGAACTCCATATTCATCAAAAACTGTAAAAAAACCACTGTCGCAGGCCCTTCACATTCTTTTTAGACAAAGCCTAGATACTGGCGTTATCCCTGACATACTAAAAACAGTAGAGATAACACCACTCCGTAAGGAGGAAATACTGCAGAGTAAAAAAAATTACTCATTGATAGCACAAACATCACACATCATAAAAATCTTTGAAAGAGTCCTAAGAAGTAAGATCACAAAATACTGTACATGAAATCCCAGCATCTCCATAATCCTGGACAACATGGTTTCAGAACAAGGCACTCTTGCCTATCACAATTTCTGAACCACTATGACATGGCCTTAGATGCCATGGAAGACGAGGCAAAACACTGTTGTAATTTACACAGATTTTGTAAAAGCTTACAACAAATGTGACCATGGTGTTATTGCACACAAAATGCGTTCAGAAGGAATTACCGGAAAAATTGGCAGATGGATCTACAATTTTCTGAATAACAGAGCCCAATGTGTAATAATCAGCAAAATAAAATCCGGACCATCAACCTTGAAGAGCTTAGTCCCCCAGGGCACTGTGCTTGCTCCAATACTTTTTCTCGTCCTCGTATCAGACAAACAAAGAACAAACTATAGTACAGTACTGTATCATCCTTTGCAGATGACACTAGAATTTTTGTGAGAGTAGACAACATCGAGAGCACAGCAAACCTCCAATCAGATGTAAATCAGGTCTTTCTATGGGCTACAGAAAATAATAGGGTATTTAATGAAGATAAGTTCCAGCTCCTGCACTACAGAAAAAATGAAAATATAAAAGCAGATAACATGTACAAAATGCAGTCAAATAATAACATTGAACAAAAAAACAATGTTAAGGATTTGGGTGTAATCATGTCAGAAGACCTACCTTTATAGAACACAATACTGTAAAGTAGCCATTATAACTGCAAGAAAATGACAGGTTGGATAACAAGAATTTTCAAAGTAGAGATGCTATATCAATGATGATTCTTTTCAAGATGCTAGTGCTCTCTTGAGTGCAATACTGCTGCACAATGACAGCCCCTTTCAAAGCTGGAGCAATTGCTGACTTGGAGAGCATGCAAAGATCTTTTACTGCTAGAATCCACTCACTAAAACATTTAAACTATTAGGACTGACTAAAATTTCTAAATCTGTATTCTCTTGAAGCGCAGGCGGGAGAGATACATAATTGGCGGCGAGGCTTCCCCGTCTGACCGCCAGGGCGGTGCTGCAGTTTGTTTACATGTGCCTGGGAGTGTGCGCTCGCATTTTGGGGTGTTTTTTCTCCTCCGTTGGAGGTTTCTCCATTGCAGTTTCTCTGTTTTATTCTTTCATCTGGAGCATTGTGCCCTTATTCTGTTCCTCTGGGAATGCTTGGGTGTTGGTTTTTTACCTGGTTTTGTGTTTTCTTTCTGTGTTTGGGTTTGGACCCAGTGTCCCTGGCTGTTTGCTCTGCTTGCTCCCATGCCTTTTGTCCTAGATTTTTGGTCCGTTTCTGGCCATTTAACAGGGGGTTCAGTCTGGGTGATGTGTTTTGCCCTTCCTTTCTGTGGTGCGTTTCCGTCAACAAATGTGGGTGTTTGAGCTTCCCCCGGGTTTGATTCCGGGCTCCTTTGGGCTCTTTGGTTTTGTTCCGGAGGTTTTCTTCCTCTCGGATCCCCTGTGGGGGTTCTGGAGGCCCTTGGTTACCTCCTGTGTGCCCTGGTCTTTCCTCTTCCTGGGCTTCTAGGATCTTCCTGGTTTGCAGACTGCCTCTTCTTGGGTCTTGGCACATGTTTTGTGGTTGTGCCAGGGCTTCGGCTTTTGTCGTCGAGGTGGGTGTTTGGTGCAGCTTTTGTGCTGGTGCCTCCTCCGGTGCCTTCTTCGTCTGGCTGGCGTGGTGCTCGCTCTGCTCGCCTGTTGGCTTCTTGCATTTCTTTTCTTTTTGTTATTTTCTTTGCAAATTATTGTTGGGGCGATTGGGGGGACAGGGGGGGGGGGCGGATGGCTTGCTCTGTATGCTTGCACCTGGTCCCACGATGCCTGGTCCTGCTCCTCTAGCCTCTGGTGGTGTTGGGTGGCTCCTCCTCCTTCGGGGGATTCCGGGCTGGCGGGGCAGGTTTCTTCCCCTGTGTTTTGTCGGGTCATCTTGGAGTGGGTGCGCTTGGGTGTGGTTGCATCGACTCAGTTCCTCAGGTGGGTTCCTGCCTGTTTCCAGGGCCAAAACGGGACTGTGCAGTTCATTCTGGACTTGTCCTGTCTGAACCCTGGATTCCTTGTCCCTCGTTTTGGATGTCTGAGGTCCTTGGCGGTGCCTGGATGGTGTCCCTGGACCTCAAGGACGCATTTTGGCAGGTTCCTGTTCATCCAGAGTTTAGAGACTGGTTAGATTTTGTGATGGGGCATTTAGCTTACCACTTTTGTTGCCTTTCTTTTGGCTTGAATATGGCACCTCACATTTTTACGCGTCTTATGCGGGTCGTGGTGATCCGTCTGCGTCTACTTGCGGGTTCGGGTTCTGGCCTACCTCAACGACTGGCTGGTGTGGGCTCCCAGTCGGTCTGCTTGTCTGCTTGCCAGGGGTGTGGTTCTTTCCCAGCTCGCCGGGTTCGTGTTCCTGGTGAACTGGCAGACGTCTCAACTGGTTCCGACCTGGCTGGGTCTTGTTTGGAACTCTCGGACAGCTTCCATGTCTCTCCCTCGAGAGGCGTTGCTGTAGCTGCAGTCCCACCTCCAGCTGTTTCTGGAGGTGTCCCAGGTCCCTCAGTGGTTGCTCGAGCAGTTGTGCGGGAATCTGGACTTCGCTGTGCTGGTCTGCCTGCTGGATTGCGTTTGGCTTCAGCGTCTGTTCTGGTTCCTTCGTGGATGGCCCTTCTGTCTCTCTCGCGATCACTAGGTTCGTCCTCCAGGGGTCTTGTGTTGGTTGCTGTGTCGCTGGTTTCCTCTTCGGGTTTTTTGAGGTTCAGTGCCTTGGCTCCTACCCAAGCCCTCTCGATGTGTTCATGGATGCGTTGTGTCTCAGCCGGGATTTTGTGACCAGTGCTCACCAGGCCAGCCAGGGGCAGTGGGGTCGGTCCTTCCATTGGGCTCACAACACAGTGTGAGAGTTCGCGGCAGATTGGCTGTCGCTTCGGTGCATTCGAGTCGCTCGGGGTTCGACTATTCGGGTCCAACTGTTCTCCGGTGGTTCATTGCCTGAACAACGGGGCATTTTCATCGGTTCTTACCTCTTTGGGCTGATTGCTTTGAGTGGCTCGTCTGCTTGCTTCTCTGGGTTTGGCTCTCCTTGAGGTTCATATCCAAGGAGTGTCCAACGTCCTGGCGGACGGCCTGTCCCCTTTCATTCCCCTGTCCCCGGAATGGTTGGTTGATGCTGACTCCTTCAGTTGGCTCTGCCAGAAATACAGACTCCCAGAAGTGGACCTCGTCGCATCGGCGTGGTCTCGGAGTCTCCTGATATATGTAGCGCCCTTCCCTGACTGGGAGGCCTTCATGGTGGACGCCTTTTGGACTGGACTGGTGAAGGTGGGGTTACCTGTACCCCTTCCCCTTTGGTGTTACCAACTGGTCTGACGGTTGGTCAGACCGGGGGTGCATCATGGCTTGTGTCCAGTTGCGGCTCTTTGCTATTACCTGCACGCTTTGGCTTCTGTGGCTGGGGATGTGCTTTGGGTTGATCCAGTTTCCCTCATTCCCTGTTCCAAGGTTCGGGTCTTCCAAGTTGTCCGCAGGGTTATTAAGTACAGCCAGCCTGTGGTCTATCCTTGTGAGGTTAGGAAGTTTACTGCTTTGACTGCTGTGTTTGGCATCATGTCTTGGGCTGATATACGAGCGCGGTGATTTTCGAAGTTGAACAAGGTTCTTGGTTAACGTTCCGGGGCCTGGGCGTTCTTGTGTTGCTTTGGGGTCGCAGGTTGCAGCCTGTTGTCTCGACTTCGCGTTGAGGAGTGTGTGGTGGCCACCTCCCGGGTAAGTCTATCTTTTCCTTATCTTTGGTTATGTATCTCCAAGGAGCCGAAGGGGCTCCCCACAGAAAACCAGCGTTGAATGTAATGAAATGTCATTTTCTGGGTGAACCCCGGAGGCTTCCAGGCACCCTTCCTCCCTTTGGTTGGTTGTTTCGTTTAGCTTTTGATGCTTAGCCTCTGAACTGACATTGGGTAGCCGGTGGGTGGGTCCGGGGCTTTCCCCTCCACCTCCCAGGGCGGGAGGGTGCTTCGCGGACGAGCGACACAACAGCGTGGTATGATGTTTGCTTGTTTCATTGGGAATGGACGGAGTTCTACCTTTCTATTCGGCATTTGTTTGCATTTTTCTTACCTTGTGGGGTCTGTTTTTGTTATGCCTACCTCTCTGGGTGCCTAACCCCAGTCAATGGTAGATAAGGTAAACCACCAACCACAGGGAAGGTTTTTCAGGGCCATTGCTCACTGCCCCTGGGAGGGGGGCTAGGTTCTTGCTTGTGGTTCCCGGTAAGCAGAACTCCATTAACTAAAGCCATGGTCTAATGTATCACATATTAGCCCGATAGCTCCAGGAAACCATTGGGGTTCCCCCAAAAATGGTGTTTCGTTACATTCAAAGCTGGTTTTCTGCATTTGCCTTTATAGATAATGAGTTTCATCATGTCAGCACCTTTCAGGATCACTGGGGTCTAGATTTCCAGGTTGGCTTTGAGCATCGCTTGACTAGCTTCCTTTGGTTTGTGGGATGTCTTTTTGGAATGTTCCCCTCCAAACCTAGCAGCTGGGTTTGGTTTGTGGCATCTCTCGTACCACTTTTGGGCTCTCTCATTTTTGTCTTTCCCTTGCGCACAGATCTTCTGCAGATAAACTACTGGGTCCTTTGACATCTTTTTCTTCAGGGATGTGTTTTTAACTGAGCAACTGGCTAATTTTATCCCTCGGTAGTCTAGTCTGTCTGATGGCCAGAAATCTGATTCTTTTCCAGTTGATTTATTTTTGCATTTTGGTAACTGGCAGTCACCCCAGTTGGTGCCTTCTCAAGGTCAGGCTGGCCATGACCTGGTCTAGGCTGCCAGACTGGCCTCCGTTTCCCTCCTTTGGTTGACTTTGTTGCGGGTGCACTTTTGAAATACGGCCGGTGCCCATCTGAGACTTGTGCTCCTTCTGGATGACCAGGCCTTTGTGTGTGGAGTTTATTCATTGGACCACAGTTGGCAGAGGGGTGCTTTTCTAATTTCTCCAGTTGTTGTTCTTGTGCCATTACAATATTTCACATTTAGAAAGTAAGAAATATTTAGGGGTTCCTCATGCATTAAATTTAGAACTTTTGTATATTAATGCATAGTACAGTAATCATAGATTCTGCAACACACAAGTTTTTTTATGCTAACCCTGGAGTAGCTAAAAATTACAGCTGATTGTAGAATAAGATATGCTAACTTAAAAGCTCCAAAACTTGGAGAGAGTGACTTCTTACTGAAGACCATGCTAGAAAAAGTTGTCAACCTTTCCCTCAATGACTGTTAGTGAAAACAAGCCACTCTTTCAGTTGGGTCCGGCGGCCTTGGCATCCGCATTGCCACCCAAGTTGCTGTCCCAGCCTTCCTGTAATCCTCCTCGCCATCAGATGACCTAGTCAAGGAAATTATTACCAGACAACCTGGGTGACTTGACAGGGATACACAACCCCCACTACATGGAATGCAATACAAAAGAGAGTACTCTGGCAGACCCAGCACTCAGACCAACCTTGCTGAAAGCCAAGAAACAATCCAGCGGGAGCAGCCCCACTGTAGATAAAGAAGCCACAGCTTTGCCAGAGGCAGCAACAACCTTCAGTGATCGTGCACGCCTCACAGCTGTTTGGGCTCCCCATGCAGGGGACTTCCTTTTAGCAGTCCCTTTGTCTGCGACAGGCACATGTCTTGATCTGCATGTAGCTCCGTATTGCAGTTGCCTTCCATCTTGCTACCCCAATCCACACTGTATATAGGTGTATTTGTGGCGAGGCAGATGCAGACAAATATGGATCACATGGCCTGAACTGTGGAAAATCAGGCGGTTGGCACTCATGATACAACGAACTCAAATTACATCATTAAGAGAAGCCTTGCCTCTGCCCAGTGTCCAGCAGAGAGAGAGCCTTGCAAGTTATTGAGCTATAACTGTTAGCTTTGCTGGTTGACCAGATAGAATCACATTGCGCCCATGAAAAAATGGCAGACAGTTAGTGTGGAACTGTACTTGTGTATCCATCTTGGCAGTCATATACGTCAAATTCTGTCGGCTAATCAGGGGCCACAGCCACACAGAGAAAGAGAGAAATCAACCAAGTACAGGGAAAGATCACTCAGTACAATGTCATTATAATAGGATCTGAGACCACTTGGTCCATGGGAAGAGAGTGCAAGGAGCTTTCTTAAGGATCTTGCTTGCTTCCAGGCTCATCAAAAACAAGAGACCCCTAGAGTGGTGAGCTTTCTCTTCCAGCGCCTCAGTGTAGCATTCCAGAGGGAGAATTCTACATTGCCCACTGCTTCCTTGGTTCCTGCCTGGTGTCAGAGGAATTCAAAGAAATCTACAGCCTCTAGGAAACAAACTTCCCTTTATTTTCTCTTAATATCCACACTTTGTAACCAAGCTAGTGTAATTGTGTAACCTTGTATAATATAGTGTACAACAATAATAATAATAAGGAAAAAGGGTGGTAGGTTAAGTGAATACTCTCTGTATTTAGAGTCAAACGGAAAATTTTTCTCTGCTTTGTATTCCCTTCTCCAAGGCTGTAGGAACTTTCAATTACACCAGTGGTGGTACCCATTTGTATAACTTAAAATATTATTGCTAATAATCAATAATACAACACGTTATAAAAAGGTTGAGTATGGGCAGCCTTAGGGGTTACTACTCAATGAAGTTAAAAATCGAAGACTGTTACTGCTGTCGTGTGTGACGTTGCTACATAGCCTCCCCGGCTTGGTGCCTTCTTTAAATAATTACTTACTGCTGTTGTGACTTTGTCTCCTGCTTTTTTTTCACACTTCCTGCTAAAGATTGCCACTTCTTGCACTCTTTTTAACTGTTTTAATTTTGTTATGTTCTTTAATTTTTATAGGTCACCATTTTTACTATACTGTATATACTTCTGCACTTCTCTAATACTACTATACCCTTGTGTATGCCTGCTAAGACAGCCCTCATTCTCTTCTCTTATTCTTATTACTTCCAGTGCAAGCAGGTGGCAACTGCTTCACTTTTATAAAAGCTAACTCAGCAAGCAGAATTCTCCCCCAACTGTTTCAACGATTGGTGTTGGATCATCGACAGTTGACGGTGTGGAGATGGTCAGTAATCACAGTGTTTAGGGGAAATATTTTACCTGCCACTCTGATATGAATCGGGGGAAGAGGTATACACAGTATTTAAAAAAAAACGCAAGTAAAGTGATACCTGTACATATATTTATAACCTTAGCCTAACGTCATTCTTTGTTTTGGATTTAGTTTTTTCTACAATCTTTGTATTTTTGCAGGTAATGAGAGAAAAGAGCTCGGAAAGCTCCTCTCCTAATAGCATGGACTCCAGCACAAAATCCTGTACAAAGAAGGATGAGGAATCCTCATGCTTCTCCATGCAAATCTTGGAAACTCAGGTTTCCCAGATCTCAACTCTGAGTGAGGATGCTTGCAGTAGTCAAGATGGTAGGATGGATGACAGGAATCTTGGAGAAAATAATCCAAGTTTCTCCCAGGTGGCTTCAGATGATGATAGTGAGCTTTTTTTGTTGGACAATTTTTGTTATACATCTAGATATAGAATTTCATAGACAAATAGAACTAGTAAAGATATAATTTCACAAATATTGCAATTGCTTACAAGTTTGCTAATTAGAAATTCCAAATGCCTTTAATATGCAGTAATTACAGTGGAGCATCATTTAATTGAATGAGTTGAGGACAAGCAGTTTTGGATTAATAAATATATGTATATTTTTATAAACATGAACCCTGGTAAAATTTCAGAATGACATGTTTTACATGGCTGACATGCTATACCCTTATTATTTATGATCTTTCATTTGCCCAATATACTTTTGGTGTGTTATTTATTAGGATTTTTATGCAAAATTATAATACATAAATGCTAAAAGTAAATACCGTATTGCAGAGCTTCTTGGGTCATCTAATTTGTTGGGTCATCTAATTGGGTGTTCAGTGTTAGGTCTAAATCAATGACTGGTTGGTTTGGGCTCCCAGCCAGTCCGCGTGTCTGTTAGCCAAAGATCTGTTTTTTTTCTCGCTCGCCAGATTCATGTTCCAGGTGCTTTGGAAAAAGTCCCAGTTGGTTGCAGATCTGATTCGGACCTGGTTGGGTCTTGTTTGGGACTCCCGGCTGGTGTCACTGTCCCTGCCTCAATGAGCCTTGTCCCAGTTACAGTACCGCTGGCTGTTGGTGTTGAGCTGACCTTGGGTGACTCAGCGATTGCTTATGCGGCTGGGTGGAAGCCTCCCTTTTACCCTACTGTTTCGCCCCATGGGCAGAGTATGCCTTGGAGGTTTTCTTGGTTCTTCTGGGGATCTCCCTTTGGTGTTCTCATGACCACTGGGTCCAGACTCTGCTTGCCCTTAGTCGTCTACTGCATCGCCTTTCCTTTTTGGGCTTTTCAGGGTTTGGTGCCCTGGCACTTCTCCACCGGCATTCGATGGTTCATTGTTGCCTTGACTCTTGGCTGGGGTTGTGTGGCCTGCGATCATCAGGCTGGTTGGTGATATTGGTTTCCCATTTCATAAGGTGCACAGCACTCTGTGGGTGTTTGTGGTCATGTGGCATGTGCTGCCGAGGATTTAGATTCCTTGGGAGGCTTCAGTGCTCAGCTCTATTTGTACTGTTCCTGTATGCTTCCTTGTCTGCATCGGGGGTTCCCTTTAATCCCTCTCTTGGAGCTGGACACTGTGGATGGCACTTCTGTTGGGTTTCTGGGGTTTGGCTCTCTATGCCATTCATGTCCTGGGAGTTTCCAGCATCCTGGCCAGTAGTCTGTCCTGGTTTCATCCCATCTCCAGGGAGTGGACTGTTGATGCCACTTTCTCTGGCAGTGCGAGACGTTTGGGTGCCCAGATGTGGATCTGTGTGTTGATTAGTCCAGCATCATCCCCTTGCATAAGGGGGCATATTACGGGTTTCGTAAAAAATTTTCAATTTGTTTATAAATTTATTTATGAAATGGTTATAGAAAGAGCTGCAACTGGTCCAAGTTTCAGCATCACACCCTAAACAGAAAAGGAGAAAAAAAATACACAACGTATTATGCAACGAATTTTCAACATTTTCAAATAATTTCAGGGAACACATGTGTCAACTAAAATCATTTCTATAACACTCAGATATTAAACTAACACATAATAATTAATTGTATTGATCAGTTTTATCAAAGAAAGTGTTTAGTGCAATAATATAATTTTTCAAAGTTACCCTTCCAAAAATATGCAATATATGATGTTTATAAATTTTTATAAAATCAACAAATGGACTTTGGACTAAAATGTCTCAATAGGTTTGTAGAAGCACAAACTCTACATATAAGGTGTAATTTGCATGTAAATTGATTAATAAATGAAAGCTGAGAAACGCCTTGAAGTTGTAAATTACTTTCCAGAGTAAAATAAAGATCCAAGTTCGGCCACCTGTAGCTGAGCTTGACTTCGACAGATTTCGTTCATAATTGGCACCCTTGCAGATAGGCATCCATTGAGCAAGGTGTGCAAGTTTCATGCAAATCCCTTGATAACAAACGAGAAAAAAAAATTGGCCAAAAAAAAAAGAAAAAAAAAAAATTTACATATAAATATATTGCACATACATATTACAATTATTACAAGAGTTTGTGCTTCTACAGCACATAGTAGACATTTTAGTTGACACATGTGTTTCCTGAGATTATTTGAGAATGTTGAACATTCGTTGCATAATACGTTGTGTATTTTTTTCTCCTTTTCTGTTTAGGGTGTGATGGTGAAACTTGGACCAGTTGCAGCCCTTTCTATAACCATTTCATAAAAAAATTTATAAGCAAATTGAACAACTTTTAATTTAGTGTGATAAGCCCCCTAAGGCCATTCCCAGCCTGTGAGATTCTTGCAATTTTGAGGCATTGGTCTTGCTTCTAAATAGTAGTGGGCACTTCCCTGGTGGTGGCAGACATGATAAAAATTCAGAAATTTTTCATAGTGCCACTGCTCTCTGCACCTCTTTAAAGGGGAGGGGCATGTTCTGGCTTATGGTCCCCAGTAGGCCTAAAATAACTGTGACTGGTGGCACCTAGTAGTTTGGCACTATATCAGCATTGTAGCTTCAGGAAGCCACCGGGGCTTACTCAGAAATGGGCATTTTATTACATTCAACACTGGGTTTTTGAGACGGGGGCACAAAATTACTGATGTGATTTGAGTCTCGCATATCATGAGCAGTTTAAGCTACTGTATTTTGAAATTTTTTAATGGATTCCTGTCAAGGATGATCCCCTAAATCTCTCCTTTACGATTTTTTTTTTTTTTTTTTTTTTTTTTTTTTTTTTTTTTTTTTTTTTTTTTGTCTTCACATAATTTACATTGAATGTGGCCTTGTCTCACTTATCCCAAACTCCATTACATGCTGTTCATATTAAATTACAGTACCCATTTACTGCTCAATGGGTGTGTATTACCTAATTTTCAAAGGTGTGATAGTTGTTTAGGCCCTTTATCCTCCCACCCTAGTATTTTAGCATTATCTGCAAATACGTTCATGTAACTACTGTATGTTACTGCTGGTATATGTATACAATTAACCATATGGGCATTCAGTATTAATCCTTGTAGAACCCTTCTGGTGACTTTCCAACATTCTGATTTACATCTTAAAATTACTGTTTTCATCTTCCTTACTGTTAGAAATTTTGTCTTCCACACTCATCCATGTCCTCCGGTTGCCTTCGGTGTTGGTGATGGTGGATCACAGGGCATCTATTCCTGTGCAGTATAGGGTGTTTTTCCTGGACTTCCCTCATCCTCTGCCTTATATGCAGTTGCAGCTTCAGATGCCATTCCCAGATTGATCGTACTGCCGTGTCCAGTTTTCCTCACGTAGTTTCTGCTTAATTTTGTCCTATTCATTTTCTTAGGGTTCTGTTCTGTGACTGTCTCCTTCAGCACTCGGGCAGTACTTGATTGTGTTGACTCAGCTGGGGCTGAAGCCCCAGCTTTTCCTGTGCCAATCAGTGTCAGTGGTTTCCTTGTCTGCAATGGCCATTGTGAGTAACCTCAAGAAGCTATTGAAGGACTCTTTCTTTCTTAGACATTAAGCCTTGAATGTAATGAAATACCCTTTTCTGGTGGGATCTTTATGGCTCCCCCTTCTCTGCCTGTTCCCATCATCCCCATGAGGTTGTGGGTTTTACATGGGTAGCTCCAGAATGAAGGTGGGGGGGGTGGGGGCACAGGCTCTCTTGAGACCCCAGGTGACCTGAACTGCTACCGTTTGGCAGTTAGGCACATCATGATTAGGGTATTTAATCCTCAGTGACAATCATTTGTCTTGTTTACCTAAGGTGTTTTATTTCCTTTAAGCAGTCACTTGTTTTGCTTCACCTATGTGGAAATTTTGTACATAATGTTATTTATATTTGCTTTCAGTGGAGAGAGTTCAATCCGAGGACGGGAGTGGGGACTATACAATATTCAACAGAGTAACGTACTTGGGAGCTGCCTCAATCAATGCTCCAAGAAGTGAAGCAGAGATTCAGAGGAATATGGCAATCCTCAATGCTCAAGCTCAGGAACAAGCTCAGGAACAAGCTTTAGAAGTGTCTGTTTCAGTGCCCTCAAATTCTGAAGGATACGTTATGTAAGTGTGGCCTGTGTTTAATTTTGTCCTTTTTTAAAGAATTCAGTTCGTTACAGCCTCGATGGTCGAACTTCATTTTGGGAGGCCAAATTTACTCTCCCACTTTGGCGAACAAATATTCAACGAAGCGGAGATGTGCTGATTTGCTTAGTTCACAAACTTGTGGGAAAATTTTCCATCATATGGTATGCTAAAATTAAAATTTTGCTCATTGAAATTACCATATAGGACATGGGGAAATATGAGGGTATGAATGATATAACTTATGCAATGCAATAAGGGATATTTTCAGCAAATATCCATAAACTGCACGACATAATCAGGTATATTTTAAAGTACTGAGTAAGACTAAAACTTCCCACGAGTATACAGGGCTCACATCTCCTTCCTCAGGTCAATAGTAAACAGATGCTTTCATGGAAAATGTCATGGGCACTCCTTGGTATGAGGGCCTCAGTACTGCGAGGGCAGCTATGAGTAGCGCATGCAGCAGTAGCAGCTCACGGCACTACCATACAGCCCCGTCCTTCAGAATTGCTTAATAATGATGAAATAAATAAGAAACTGCAATGATTAATTTTGATAGTGTCATTAAGATCCTGACTGTGATAAAAATTATGTACAATGTTCAGATATCAGTGAAACCAATGCTGGTTACAGTGCTTACAGCACGTGGTAGAGACACACAGTACACAGTTGCAGTGTGGTGCATCTAGGCATCATGAAATGGAACCTCTTGCTGCTCTAGAAAATAAATTTGTGGAAATATTTCATATTCAGGATTTAGTGACCAGGATTCTGATAATGATGGCAGTGTTGTGGCTGGAGTCAGCAATGTGCATGGCATATCGGGAGGCATTTTGCTGTGTCAGGTTCAGTCAACAACTGACTAGCATGTGGTGCTATGCTGTGCTTGGATTATGAGATTATCACACCTACCAGAACTGCTTAGTAATTTATAATGGTGCATAAATATATAATCATATATAACATGTATATACAGTGGAATAACTATAAAAAGAGTAGACTTTATAGTTCAATGAATAATAATATATGTGCATATGTGTGACACAAATATATCTGTGTACCTTAATTCTACATGTTTGGTGATACAAATAACATTGACAGTCCTGTGCATCATTGCACTTGAAAAAACTATGCCAAGAACATTAAAAATATGAAGAAAATATACATTTTATACGTGCAGCTATAACTTAGTGAAAAATATTTGGAACTAGGTTGAACTCGGATCACTGGATACAAGATTATTACACCCACTGGAACTGCTTAGTGGTTTGTAATGGTGCACAAAAATATATATTAGTTATTGTTCTGTATATGCACATTATATATAACAACAAAATACTGTATATATATTCAGTGTGTGCAGTTACAGCTTCATGCAAAATATGCGGGACTATGCTGAACACAAATGTCCGAGATTATTACACCCATCAGAACATTTTAGTGGTTTATTGGTTCGTAATGGTGCAAGAAAATGTAGGCAATTATATCTAAAGTGTGTCTACTGTGTAATAACAGTAAAAACAGTGGGTTTTATTGTTTAAGAATATAATATGGTGTGCGTATTCGTGACATGAATATATTTGTTCATTCCGATGTTCAACACACATTTTATTATGTAAATTTCTCATGACACATTACAGTATTGAAATTACTGCCAAAATAAATATATATATAAAAAAAATCAGACTTAGCAAAATTTTTACAAATTTATTTTAATATGTGAAATTAGTCTATAGAGCATTCATATTAAGGCATGAATGATAACTCTTATTATAGCTCCTATCATGCTTTTAAAATTGTTTGTTGATGAATGAAACATTCAGAGAAAGAAACAGGCATAGTAATGTGTTTTTCTTGTCTTAAAAAAAAAAAAAAAGTTGCATCACATAAAAGGCTGGTCAAGGGACCTCCAGTTACAACAACATTTCACTCTAATGAATTAGGGGTTGATCCCATATCATTAGCCACATAGAGGTTGCACTGTAATATCATCATAACCTTGTAATTATATATAATTATTGTGAATTTTGTTAACAGTTTTGCTTATGTAGAGAAGTAAATTTATAATACTGTATAATTGTTAATTGTCTAATTAATTAACTAATTATAATAATAATGACCAGCTTAATTTTCTTAAAACTATTGTAAGGCTAGAAATTTCACAATGCTGTAATGTCTTTGTTTTTATCACAACAGAATATATGATGCAACGACGAGTACAGAGATGACTCGATTCAAGATACATCGTATTCTCTTCTGTGCACGTGGGAAAGTAGACACGTCAGAAGCACGATGCTTTGCCTTTACATCCTCACATGGAGATACACAAGAAACTGCAATTTTCCAGTGCCATGTATTTCGTTGTCAAATTCCTGAGGCTGTAAGTTTGATTTCCTTGGTGTATGTAATATTTTACATGCATTCCTTTCATACAAGATAAATACATCTTTTTTATAATCTTCCTAATCAAAATAAATACTGTACTGCACTTCTTCCCGTAGTCAAATATGTAAAGCAAATTGTATAGGTAAATTATATTATTGAGGGGAGCCCCTACGGCTCCCTGGCTCTTATCGGGCTAATGTATGTTACATTATAACGGGACAATAGCTATGGAGTTCAGACCTACCAAGGACCATGAGCCAGAACCTGGTCCCTTCAGAGAGGTTTCAGGGAGCAATGGCCCTGGAAAACCCCCTCCTGTGGTTGGGGGTTTTCCTTATCTGCCATTGACCGGGGTTAGGCACCCAGAAAGGTAGGCATAACAAAACAAACCCTACTTGGTAAGAAACTAAAAACAAAAACCGAACAGAGAGGTAGAATTCCCTTCAATCCCAAGGAAACAAGCAAACAAGCAAACGTAACATACTACTGCTGCGCCGCTTGTCCACGCAGCCCTCCCCTTCCCGAGAGGGGGGAGGGGGGGCCCCAGACCTCAAAGCGCCGGCTGCATAGCACTCCAGTTCGTAAGCTAATGTCAACTGGGACAGACACTTCTCTGGCCTCAGTTTCCTGGGAGGTGTTTGCCTTTCGTGGCATTCACTGCCGTGTGTTGTGTTGTGCGGTGGCCAGGTGTTCCTCATCAGTACTGGGGCTGCATGTGCTTAGGAGCTTCCTTCCCTAAGCGCCCTGTGAGTACTGCCCCTGCGTGACAGGGTTATCTTCTCTGCGGCGTTCTGGAACTATTCTCGTAAAGGTTCTTGCTGCTAGGCATTTGCCTCGCCCTTGGGGCCCTTGTTTAGCCTTGGGTAGGGACTGGTATTGTGCTGGTTAGGGCGTCAAGGTGTTGCTCGATCTGCTACCTACGTGGCAACTGGTTCCTGTTGCCTCTTGGTATGGTGTACTTTTGTGGGGGTTTTCTTTTTTTATTTTCACTTGCCTGATGGGGTGTCTGCCTAGTGTGGCTATAGTTCCACTGGTAGTGTTTTTTTTTTTTTTTTTTTTTTTTTTTGAGATATATACAAGAGTTGTTACATTCTTGTACAGCCACTAGTACGCGTAACGTTTCGGGCAGGTCCCTGGAATACGATCCCCTGCCGCGAAGAATCGTTTTTTCATCCAAGTACACATTTTACTGTTGCGTTAAACAGAGGCTACAGTTAAGGAATTGCGCCCAGTAAATCCTCCCCGGCCAGGATACGAACCCATGACATAGCGCTCGCGGAATGCCAGGCGGGTGTCTTACCACTACACCACGGAGACTGCTCCGTGTTTGGTGGCCCTCTGCTAGGCCCCTGTGATTGTATACATCGCAAGGGTTTTCAGTGTTGTCCTCTACCCCTTGTTAGTTTTGGGTTTTAACCGGTTAGCAACACCTTGTCCGGGCTACCCGTAGTTGTAACCCTACGGGCCCTGGAAAACCCTGACGGGGCTTGGTGGACCACTGGATGTGTCTTCCAGGTTCCAACCCGTCTTGTGTGGGTTTGTTGGTTGCTGTGCTCTTGTCTCAGGGTGACAGTCGCCTCTTTTACCTCTGTTAACAACTTTTTCTAGCACGGTCTTCAGTAAGAGGTCATACTCTTCAAGCTTTCGGTTGTCATAAGATGGGGCGCACCTCAGAAAGTAGGTTATCCTTGGAAGGGATAGGCATTTGGTGAGATTTTCCTCTGCAAGATAAAGGCGAGTACAAATTTTTTGGAACTGCATTGATTGCATATACCAAATTTTCTGGGGGGAGTCCTGTTAGCTCCCGGAGCTATCCAGGCTGAATGGATATGTATAACTTTCTGGCATCAGTCAATGTGCACAGAGTTCTTGCCTACTGGGGACCATGAGCCAGAACCTGGCCCCCTCAAGAGAGGCATGAGGAGCAATGGCCTATAGAAATCCCCATGTTGTTGGGAACATTCAATGTCTGCCTTCGACCAGATCTAGCACCCAGAAAGGTAGGCGCCCCAAAACAATCCCCTATTATGGTGAAACTATGGCTACCAAAAACCGAACGAGTGGACAGAACTCCCCAAACGAAAATTAGCAAATGAGCATGGCGTTGTCATGTCGCCTGCGCTGCTTTCTGTACACCCCTTCCCCTTCCTTAGGAAGGGGAAGCCCCAGACCCCAATGCCGACGATCCACCCTGCAGTTCTCAAGCTGATGTGCTACTGGCGTGGTCTTGTGCCTCTGGCTCCAGCGATTTGTCTCGGATTCTGTGCCTTGGGTGTGGACTGTGTCTACTAGTGTTGTGCGAGCCAGAAGTAATATTCTTCAGTACACGGCTGCATGCGCCTAAGGCCACCTTCCTTAGGTGCTCTGTAAGTACTACCCTTGGGGCCGCCTTCCACAAATTACCTCGGGATCTATCCCCCTCTGTGTCTTTTACTGCTCGGTACTTTGCTGCCCTTTGAGTCAACTGGGGTCTTTGTTACCCGTGTTTGCTTCTGGATAGGGGTAGTTTTTGTCACTGGTAGGGGGGTGCGGGGTACTGCATAGCTAGTGCTCAGCTCTTTCAGTGGCTAGCTCTGTTCCACCTGGGTACGTTGTCCTCTTGCAGGGTTTTGCTTTTATTCTTATTTTTCTGCCTGGTGAGGGGGTCTGCCTTGATAGTTGCCTCTTCTGTGTTGGGGTGTATATGTCTATCATCATATCTATTCTCGTTTTTGTGTGGTTGGTGGTACTCCTTGGCAGGCCCTGTGAGTGGACACATCCCAGGGGTTCAGCTATTAGCAGATTGTTTGGTAGTCTTGGACACCAATTCGCAGTACCCTGCCTGGGCTTCTCTTAGCGTGTTAATAAGGCTAAGGGCCCTGGGAAAGCCAGCGGGGGCTCCGTAGTCCGATGCATGTGATCCTTGAGTCCCCTCTTGTTTTGTGTGAGTCGGAAGGTTACTCTTTCCCCTTGTCTTTGGGGGACAATCGCCGGTTGTGCCTCTGCCATGTTGCCTGTTGTGTTGGCGATTCTTCTGACCCGGAGTCATGCGACGTTTGTTGCTTGTGTGTGCTCCAGTTCACCCGAGCTACTGCTTACGATATGATGGTGCAGGCGGCAGCTGCTTTGCATGCTAGGTTTAGGTTGCTGCAACATGCTAGGTTAGTTGCTTCCCCGTATGCCCCGAGACTGCCCTGTTTTGGTTTTAAGGACCCGGACTTGGGAATGGGAGTTGCTTTATCTCTGGTTTCGTTCTCCCCCCCCCCCCCCTCTTATCCCTCCCCTTCTGTTGTCCATCCGGTTCCTTCCCCCTTGCTTCCGGCTCCAAAGCCTCTGAGGGTTTCGGAGTCAGGGCAGGGTTTAGTTGGTGTTGAGACTCTGGCAGGATCGGGGAAGTCCCGTTCCAGAGTGGTGGTGGTGGAGGCATTCGAGCCTAGTCCTTCTGCTGGAGTTTCTGTGTCTGGCCAGTGGGCCCCCTTCATTCCTGCTTTTTTGGCTGCTGCTGCATTTTCTTTTGAGGTGGAGGGTGTGGAAGATGGCTCGGTCCTGGATCCTCAGGGTGAGGTTCCTGGGGTGGAGAAGGGGTTGACTTGGGGGCCTTGGGCCCCTTTGGACCCCACTTGGGTTTTTGTACCCTCGGAGCAGTGCTTAGTGTTTCAGGGTGTGGGGTTCTCTTTTGCTCCCTTCTTGTACAAGTTGGATTTGGCGTCTACCTCTTCCCGGGTTCGGTTCAGTGATCCCGACGGTTCTTTGGTTCCATCTTTCTGGAGGTTTCCGGCTTCCCGAGTCCAGTCCCAGTGGGTGTGGGATGCCCTTGCAGCTTACCTCATGCACAACCCAGATTTTGCGTGTGTGGATATCGCTCCGAAGAATTCAGTTCTCTCGAGGATCGACGGTCCGGCTCCATTCGGACTGTTCGCCTGTGGTTTAATCACTGATATTTGTGTGAAATTTTGCCCTCCAGTTGGCAATCAGCAATCCTAGAAGGCACCAGATGCATATCCACTTTGTGGACCCTCCTTACTACTCTCTTCTTCATTGTGCATTTGACAGGTACTTGCATCTCTTT
This sequence comes from Procambarus clarkii, assembly GCF_040958095.1. Classification (NCBI taxonomy): domain Eukaryota; kingdom Metazoa; phylum Arthropoda; class Malacostraca; order Decapoda; family Cambaridae; genus Procambarus; species Procambarus clarkii. The sequence goes on along the minus strand of NC_091150.1, from coordinate 29,858,153 downwards.
ATCACTGCATTATTTTTGAGTTCCACTAACTAGGAGGTATTATTGTTATAATCAGTACTGGTTACACACTTTTTTTTGTTTAATTCATATAAAATCCATTCCTAACATATTGGGATGAAATTTTCACAATGCTGATGCCAAGTAATGTTAGACTTGTTTAAGATTTTATACTATTTTTCATGTGTGGACGAATATTTTTTTATTCATGTCCCTTAACCTATTCTACTGCATACATGAGATGAGCATATATTGGGTAATCATTAGTGTTGAAGAACCAAGCCATGAGTGGGTCCGACCTGAATCTTGACAGGTAGCCTGTCCACTTCAAGTACAGTACTCATTAAACCTATCCATTTTTTATTTATTTCTTAGATGATCGGATCCCTACACTTGATTTCTAAACATAAAGTTTAGAAATAAAATGTAGATATGGAGCTTCATCTTGTTTCAAAAGTGAACCTATTTTTTATTTTTTTTTTTTAAATGTTGTCTTATTAAATCAATGACTTGTGTTTAGGTTGCACGTGTGTTGATCACCTTCGCAGCAGCGTTCCGAAGAGTGCCCAGAAATAAATTGGTGAAGAAAGAAGTGGAGCTCTGCCAAAATCGACAACAAGCAGATCATGTTCACCTGTTCGATATATCTTTAGAAATTAAAGAGGAAGACAGCAAGGTAAAATGATCATTTCTTAAAAGCTGTAAAATCGAAAACATTAAAAGAAAAATTGAGCCTTCTGGAACTATGTGCGTATGTGTAATTACCTGAGTGTAGTTACAGAATGAGAAATATGCTCGTGGTGTTCGGTCTACCCAGCACTCTTTGTCATATAACACTTTGAAACTACTGGCAGTTTTGGCCTCATCCACCTTCTCACTTAACTTGTTCCAACCGTCTACTACTCTGCAAAAGAAAATTTTCTAATATTTATTTCGCACCATTGTTTCTTTAGCCTGAATCTGTGTCCTCTTGTTCTTGAAGTTCCTGGTTTCAGATACAGTATTCCTTTTTGTCAATTTGGTCGATTCCTTTTAGTATTTTGCAAGTGGTGAACATGTCACCTCTTTTTCTTCTATCATCTAGTTTTGGCATATTTAACACGTCTAGCCTCTTGTCGTAACTCTTATTTTTCAGTTCCGGAAGCCATTTCATAGCATTGCTTTGCACTTTTTCCAGTTTATTTATGTGCTTCTTGAGATATGGACACCATACAACTGCTGCATATTCCAATGTTGGTCTCACAAGTCATGAACAGTTTCTTTAGTATTTCACCATCCATGTAATTAAAAGCAAGAGGGAAGTTGGAAAGTGACGCACACACACTCCTCTCACAATATTCTTTGTGTGTTCCGCTGGTGACAGTTACTATCCAAAACCACCTCTATCTCATTCTTTAATTCCTTTCCACATAATTTGTAAGTTATGTGTGGTTTATTTTCTCCAATTCCACATTCCATAACATGGCATTTATTCACATTGAATTCCATGTGTGAGTGTAATTACCTAAGTGTAGTTACAGGATGAGAGCTACGCTCATGGTGTCCCGTCTACCCAGCACTCTTTATCATATAACGCTTTGAAACTATTAACTGTTTTGGCCTACACCACCTTCTCACCTAACTTGTTCCAACCGTCTACCACTCTGTTTGCGAAAGTGAATTTTCTTATATTTCTTCGGCATCTTTGTTTAGTCAGTTTAAATCTATGACCTCTTGTTCTTGAAGTTCCAGATCTCAGGAAACCTACCTTATCAATTTTATCAATTCCTGTTACTATTTTGTACATTGTAATCATATCTCCTCTTTTTCTTCTATCTTCTAGTTTTGGCATATTTAATGCCTCTAACCTCTCCTCGTAGCTCTTGCCCTTCAACTCTGGGAGCCACTTAGTAGCATGTCTTTGCACATTTTCCAGTTTGTTGATGTGCTTCTTAAGATATGGGCACCACACAACCGCTGCATATTCTAGCTTTGGCCTAACAAAAGTCGTGAACAATTTTTTTAGTATTTCCTCATCCATGTATTTAAAAGCAATTCTGAAGTTAGAAAGCGTAGTATAGGCTCCTCGCACAACGTTCCTAATGTGGTCCTCAGGTGATAGTTTTCTATTTAGAACCACCCCTAGATCTCTTTCTATATCAGAATTCTTTAAAGATTTCTCACAATTTATAGGTTGTGTGGGGTCTCTGTTTTCCTATTCCACATTCCATAACACGGTACTTATTCACATTAAATTCCATTTACCAAGTGGTGCTCCATATACTTATTTTGTCCGGGTCTTCTTGAAGGGCATGACAATCATCTAAGTTTTCTAATCCTATCCTTATCCTTCCTATTGTCTTAGCATCATCAGCAAACATGTTCATATAATTCTGTATTCCATCTGGTAGATCACTTATGTAGACAGTGAACATTACTGGTGCAAGAACTGAACCCTGTGGTACCCCACTTGACATTTCTTCAGTCTGATACATTGCCTTTGATTACTGCCCTCATTTTTCTATCAGTCAGAAATATTTTTATTCATGTTAGAAGCTTACCTGTCACACCTCCAATGTTTTCCAGTTTCCAGAACAACCTCTTATGTGGAACTCTGTCTAAAGCCTTTTTTTTAGGTCCAGATAGATGCAGTCAGTCCAACCATCTCTTTCCTGTAAAATCTTTGTGGCTCGATCATAGAAACCATAAATTCGATACACAGGATCTTCCAGATCGAAAAACATACTGTCTGTCTGATATTATATCATTTCTCTCCAGGTGTTCTACCCATTTAGTTTTTATTATTTTTTTCCAATATTTTTACTATTACACTTGTCAATGATACAGGTCTATAATTGTTGGGGTCTTCCCTGCTTCCACTTTTGTAGATTGGAACAATGTTAGCCTTTTTCCACACATCTGCTACGGCTCCTGTACACAACGAAGTCTGAAAAATCGGCTAAAGTGGTATGCTGAGCTCAGGTGCACATTCTCTCAGAACTCCATTTGGGCCAACTGCTTTGTTCTTACTTACCTCCAAGAGCATTTGTTTCACTTCGTCTCTCAACACCTCTATGTGCTCTATGATGTTCTCTGGAATTGTTATTGTGTATGGTTCCCTGTAGATCTCATTTTGTACAAACACACTTTGGAACTTTTCGTTTAATGTTTCACATATTTCCTTTTCATTTGCCGTGTATCTGTCCCCCATTTTCAACCTCTGAACCTCCTTTACCTGCAGCTTGCTTTTAATGAATATATAGAAAAGACCTGGATCTGATTTACATTTATCTGCTATACCATTCTCAAAGTTCCTCTCTGCCTTTCTCCTTACTGACGTGTAGTTGTTTCTCACATCTTTGTATCGCTGGTATGTTTGGGGGTTTGACCTCTTTCTATATTGATTCCATGCTTGTGTCTTTTGATCTCTGTGCCCTCTCGCAATTTCTGTTGAATCAACCCTGTTTGTGTGTGTGTGTGTGTTTTATATTAATGGAAATCTGTGAAATGAATCGCATTCATTCATTATCACCGAATACCCCTTATTCCTGCTTTCTTGGAATGGGAAAACATCAGGCCAGAGAAAAAAGGGGGGAATAATTTGGTGAAAAAAGATTGATATTTAAAATATGTATGTACAGTACTGTGTTACCTGTCCATTCATTATATAATTCACACAATATAGCATCATGGATCAACCACTGCAGCAGTCACCCACAGCAGTACACTACCACTTTGAAAGGCCAGATGTGCAGTTCCCCTCTTTAATTATCACACACTGTACACTACATCCAAGTACATTCACTCGTATTTTCATAGATAAATATCAGAGTTTGTAAATATGTTGGTCTAAAGTATAGACAAATAACACTTGAAAATGTGTGTTTAAAGTTGTCCCGGGATAGGATTCACAAAGGACTACCACGATTTATACTACTAATCTTAATCATGTTGACTTATTTGGTATTTACCAAACAGTTTATAATCTCCATTGCACTATAAGGTCATCCATAACAGATATAGCCTCAGGATGTGGGTGACCTGGTAATGCTTAGATCATAAATGGGTTAGTAAATACCCCAGGTACTGATTTAGATCACTCGTGGCAACTTAAACGGTAAAAATTTCATAAGTGGACACATAATTGCTTTGTGGAACCTAAGCCAGGTTTGTTGCAAAATATGATGTAATGAATGGCTGACTGTAAGCTATTAATAATATCGTCTTTCCACTTCGAATGTATATAAATGACTGTGGTCTGATAAAATACATCATAAATAAATAATAATAAAAATCTGACATGGAGGAAGCATCATCAAAATTTCAGGAACTTATATAATTCAAACAAAAATCCTTCGAAACAATCTTAGAATTTCAAAATTGCTTCTGAGCTTTTCTTACAAATTGTCAAAGCTACAAATTATCAGAGCATAACTCACTCTCACTGGTATTGATGGAATTGTGCTAGACAGAAAAAATGTATAGAGTTTTTGTTCCTAACATTGCTCTTTAATGTCAAAGTGTTACATTTATATCATTGTAAATTTCAGTTTGCATTCAGATATGCCATTGGAGAGTTAATAGAAACATACTCCTTAGGGGAACTTCAATACTGTGCCAAGGGATAAAGAATTCTTCAAACTGCGTTGTAATACTGAGAAGCAGCTTGTCCTGACTGTCACTCCAGCACCCCCTAGCAGTCAGAGCAGCGCTGTGCACACAAGCATGGATGAACTTAATGTGGAGAGATGCTTTGGCCTTCTGGTAGCTCCAGGGCGGAGAGTCAAGCATGCAGATATGAATCTACTTGAAATGGTGAGTGTTTTTTTTAGTGTAGTTTATTAGCTGCTACAGACAAATTTGTTTTATTTATTGGATTTGGATGTCTAGTATTCTTTGTGCAACATTTCATCAGTTATAATTGATGTTTTGTCTTTGTTAGCTTATTTAAGCTTTAAAAGATCCACAGTACTAAGGGTGGAATCCATACTAAACATGAGTTGGTAAGAATAGACTGCATATGGATTTTATATTTTTTTTATAGCATGGCTGAAAATTATTTTAAATTAATAAATGTTCTTAGTTTTTTTGCAGTGTGTTTATGCTTCTCAGTTGTTTGAACAAGGAGTGATGATTTGACTATTAATGATGTACAGTATATTAATGAATAGGAAGGACTGTTCTTCATATTACAAACTGATACTTCTCTTGGTATATTGTTTCATGTATTCTGAGCAAGTGTCATTTCAAATTTCTTCGAGTATTTTGTCCTGCATTATCTGAAGTTCAAATGATGAACCTCAACATTATTAATTCAGAGTTTTTGCATTGGTTTCATTTGGTTGCCAAGTGAGCCAAAGTGAAGCAGTTGCCAACTACTTGTTATATAGAAAATATAGGTACTAAGCACTTAATAATCTGAACTTTCCATTCTGTTTATTAATTGGGTTTTGCTCTTTACACTGTGAATATACTGTATTACGCTTCATAGTGTGTGTGTATGTTAAGCTTTACCAAGTGAAAATTAGCCTTACTGGTGTATATACTGTACAGTATTAGGCTTTATAGTATGTGCATAAGGCTTGCTTTGTACTATAGTGAAGTGTAGGTTTCGCATCCTGAGTAATTTGAATAATATAGGATTTACTGCCCTTGTATTTAAAAACAAAAAATTGTTTTAGCAAATGAGGCACTAAAGCCAGAGAAGTGCTTAAGAAATAGCCCTTATAGGAAATCACACTTCTTGTAATATTCTGGAAAATAAAGACTGCCACATTCTAAAGTAGAGTTGATGTTAATTTGGCCAAAAGTACCATGAGCCAAAAAATATAACCAAATTGGAACTATCTTCCCTCTGGCATTACTGCAAGTATCCCATAAGTGTTCTGCATTAAATATCAAAAGGGAGTGGTACTGTCTACCCTTGTAAATGGATGTTAGATGCTAATGAGAATGAACAGATATAGAGCTGTAGAAGTGGACAATTTGGGGAACATAAAGTATGGTTTTAGGAGAATAGTTTGACTATGGTATGGATTGAAAATATCATGGGGTAGCATGTATAAAATATGGGAGTACCAAAACGAATTAATTGTAAGAGTGAGGAGAATATTGCGTACTGAGGTGATTTGGTTATGTTGAATTAATGAATTATGGAAATAAGGGTGAATACAATATGAGAAAATTTCTTGGTAACAGGAGGACCAAGAAGATGGGTATACTGTACTTGTAATTACTTAAGTGTAGTTACAGGATGAGAGCTACACTCATGGTGTCCACTCTTCCCAGCACCATTTGCCAGATAATGCTTTGAAACTACTGGTGGTTTTGGCCTCCATTACTTTTTCACTTAACTTGTACTAACAGTCTACCACTATTTGTGAAAAAAAAACTTTCAAATATTTTTCTGTAAAGAGCCCCTTCGGCTTCCCGAAGCTGTACCGGTCTGATGTGCATATATTAGACCGTGGCAACAGTCAGTCAATGGAGTTCTAGGCCTACCTGGGACTAGCGCCAGAACCTGGCCCCCCTCGAGAAGAGGCACGAGGAGCAATGGCCTAAAAACACCCCCGTGTAATTGGAAGAAATCTTTGTCTGCCATCTACCAGGTCAGGCACCCAGAAAGGTAATAATTCTAAAACAAAGTACTGCTGGTCAGTTGCAAACCGAAAGCCGAACTAGCAAACAGAACTCTCCAATCAAAAACAAGGAAGCAAACATTGCATCACCATAACAGCCGTGCATCTGTCTGCACGACCCTCCCCCCTCCCTGGGAGGGGATAGTTGGCATGGTAGTCTTGCCCGGAAGGGTTATGACAAGTGTCGGGGTTCCTTCGATCGTCGTAAGCAGGAAGTGCCAAATTTTGGATCGGCACCTCCTGCAGAGCCATCGGCGATTGGTTGGCGCAGTGATCGTTCTGAGCGTCGGTCAGGCTCTCGTAGGGGTTGTCAGCCCTTTCACGGGTCACCCCCGTTGACGGGGTGATAGGGGGAGGCTCGTGCTGTTAGGTCTTGTCTGGTCTCACGATTCGTGGGCATTTCAGGCCGTTTAATCCAGTGGCATTGGGTTGCTCCTCCTCCTCCTGGGGAATTGGAGCTGGTAAGGCAGGCCTCTTCCCCTGTGCTCTGTTGGGTCATCCTGGAGTGGGTTCGCTTGGGCGTGGTCGAAACGACTACGTCCCTCAGGTGGGTTTCCCACCTGTTTTCAGTTCTAAAATGGGACTGTGCGGATCTGCGATTCATAATGGACTTGTCTCGTCTGAGCCCCTGGGTCATTTGCCCCTTCTTTCAAATGACCACTCTATTTCAAGTTTGGCTGCTTTTGGCGCTGGGTGCCTAGATGGTGTTTCTGGACCTCCGGGACGCGTATTGGCACGTCCCAATTCATCCGGGGTTCAAGGACTGGCTCGGTTTTGTCACAAGGTGACAGGCTTACCACTTTCATTGCCTTTCATTCGGTTTGAATCTGGCACCTCGCGTGTTCACATGCCCAACCCAGGTCATGGTGACCCGTTTGCTTCTGTTAGGGGGTTCGGGTTCTGGCTTACCTCGACGACTGGCTGGTGTGGGCTCCCAGCCAGTCCGCGTATTTGCTTGCTAGGGATTTGGTTATTTCCCAGCTCACCAGGATCGGGTTCTTGGTGAACTGGAGGAAGTCCCATTTGGTTCTCTCTCAGGTTCGGACTTAGCTGGGTCTTGTGTGGGACTCTCGGACCGCTTCCTTGTCTCTCCCTCTTGCGACGCTGTTGTGGCTGCGGTCCTGCCTATGACTGTTTTTGGAGGGCACCCGGGTCACACATCGGTTGTTCGAGTGGCTGTGCGTGAGCCTGAACTTTGCCGTGCTGGTCTACCCATCGAGTTGAATCTGGCTTTGACGGCCTTGCTTTTGGCTCCTATATTGCCGGCTTCCTCTGTGAGTTTTTTGGGGTTCTGTGCCGTGGTGTCTCCCTGAGCTCTCGCTCGATGTGTTCACAGATGCCTCGTCTCTCGGCTGGGGTTTTGTGACCAGTGCTCACCAGACTGGCCAGGGTCGGTGGTGTCCGTCCTTCCGTTGGGCTCAAAACACGGTGCGGGAGTTTGCGGCACTGTGGCATTCACTTAAAAGGATTTGTGTCGCTCGCAGAGTAACGCTCTGGCTCCATTCAGACTGTGGTTCATTACCACAGTCTGATGAATACTGTGATAATGAACCACAGTTCCCTGTGGTTCATTACCTGATCCTCAGGGGTCTGATGCGATCTTTGGCTCTTTGGGGCTGGTCTCTTCGGGTGACTCGTCTGCCGAGTTCTCGGGGTTTGGCTCTCCTGGCGGTTTATGTTCAGGGGGTGTCAAACGTCCTGGTGGACGGCCTGTCTCGGTTCATTCCCCCTATCAACGGAATGGATGGTCGACGCCGACTTGTTCAGTTGGTTCTGCTGGACGTACTGATGCCCGGAGGTGGACCTCTTCACATCGGCATGGTCGAGGCGTCTTCCAGTGTATGTGGCGCCCGTCCCAGACTGCGAGGCCGTCGGGATCGATGCCTTTCAGCTGAACTGGTCGAGGTGGGGTTACCTGTACCTCTTCCCACTGGTTCGGTTGTTGCTCCGAGTCCAGCTGTACAAGAATGTAAGAACTCTTGTGTATATATATATATATATATATATAAACAAAAAAATTAATAACAAAAAATTATCATTAACTTATAATATTATTTCAGTGGAACTTCGGTACACAAACTTAACTGGTTTCTGAAGGCCGGTTGAATGCCAATATGTTAAGAGTAATGAACAATTTTTCCCATAAGGAATAATGTAAATTGGATTAATCAGTTCCAGACCACAAAAATAAATACAAATAAATAATTTAATTAAATAAATACGAAGATTGTATACGCTACACCTGCACTTAGGAGAGTTTATTGCATAAGTGGAAGGTGGTGAGGAAGAGTGTTATTCTTTGGCAGGGGAGTCCCTTACCATTATCACATCTTTATCTGCGTGATATTTTTCAAGAAATCCTTGCGCTTCCCCCCATTTTGCACATACAGTATTACTTTTATTAGAGAACTAGATTTAGGCATACCAAACTCGGTAGCACGAGCAAACACGCGGGCACTACTCTCATATTTTGCTTTTGAGTTCATTTTTCATCACAGTTGTGGTTCTAACTAATTTTCTTTTTGCTTAGCTCTTACCATTAACTTTCACAAACATACTTCAGTGTGCACTGAATGACAGCTACAGTACTGGGAAACTTGCTCATCTGGGAAGCATGTTTATGTTTGAGTGCTGAGCAAACAGTTAACTACTGAACATGAACACAGCATTCATGTGCCGAATTGTTCTAGTTCTGTTTGAGTACTGAGGTTCCACTATATTATTAACCCTTGTGTTGCTAAGGGCTATTTGGCCTTTGTCACCCACAGGTGCATAACAAAAAGAAAAGTAACAAAAACAAATTTTTCTTGTTAATTTGTGTTCCCTAATCACGGAAAAAATAATACAAAAAATCGTGAGTGGCATATTTTGGCTGCAATAGATCAGGAAAGTCTGGTAAAAAGGAGGCGCTGACTCGGCAAGCGTCGGGGAAGTTCTGCTTTGCCAAAGCTGTCAGGCAGGGGTTGCCACAAAGATATAATTACTGAATTATTTCAATGTCTGATTGATTTTTTCTTCATTCTTTTGCTGTAATATTATTCAATAGTGTGTAGTGTGATATATTTATATAGTAAAATGTGTGAATCATCGCTGTACTCAAAATTATGGTGTGCATATTATTGATTCAATTATTATGTTCATAAAATAGTGAACAAATAATTTCTCGGTTATTACGCTATATACACAGGTTGTATATAAATATCTGCATGTTTTGTTCACCATAACGAACCACTAAGTTGATAATGCGAGTAAAAAAACAACGATGAGTGGCCACATCTGCCAGCCAGCCACTTCCCACCACTCCCTCCCTCAAAAACTCCTCACTCGCCAAATTCCTCCTCCCACCATACTGTGTTTTTCTTTTATTCGCTATATACAGACGTTATATATAAGTATCTACATGTTCTGTTCACCATAACTTTTCATCTAAGCTGGTATACAAAGAGCATAGTGGCCACCCTTACACAGCATGACAAGTCAGGAAGATGATGCCACCTCCCTCACCAAAATGGCTTCTCCCAACACTCCTTTTGCTGGTATTACACTATATATACACATTATATATAAGTATCTACATTTGTGTTCACCATAGCGAACCACTAATCTTGTATGGCGACGGTAGACAGTAACAGGTGGCCACACACAACTCATGTACCCTCCTTCCCTCCCATCATCACTGGTTCAAGGCCAGATGCTCTAAAATTCCTCCTTCAAGTATACTGTTTGAGGTGTTATTACCCTATATTCACACATTATGTATAAGTATCTACATGTTTTGTTCACCATAACTGTTCAACTAAGCCGGTATAGTGCCCAAAGAGCATAGTAGCCACCCTTACCCAGCATGACAAGTCATGCAGATGTTGGCACCTCCTTAACCAAAAAGGCTTCTCCCAACACTCCTTTTGCTGTCATTACACTATATATACACATTATATATAAGTATCTACATTTGTGTTCACCATAAGGAACCACTAAGTTGGTATGCTGAGTCAAACAGCAACAAGGAGTTTCCACCGCACATCAGCTAGCCCCCCACTGGCTGCCACTCCCTCCCTCTCTCATCTCACCTGACTCGCCAAACATTCTCTTAGCACCATACTGTTTTTTGCTTTCATTCACTATATACAGACGTTATTTATAAGCATCTGCATGTTTTGTTCATCATAGCGAACCACTAAGCTGGTATAGTGAGTCCAGACAATAAAAGGTTGTCACACAGAGTCAGCAGATAACACTACCTCCCTCCCCACCAAGATTACTCCTCCCACTACAGCACTAATTATCACAACAATCCTGCTATTATCAGAATCCTGGACATTTTTATCACATTCACGGGTCTTCTGTAATACTGTCATCGCTAAATAATAGCATGTACATATATATATTTTGACATTTTTAGGCGATGCTGTGGTCACAAACTGAGCAGCAGTGCTGTGAGCTCATGCTGCATGTGTCAGCATTGGTGGCTCACTCAGTACTGAGGCTCTAACACCTGGGAATGTTGCCCACGTTTTTTTTTTTAAATTGCGTCTGTTTACAAGAGCCCTGATGAAGTTGAGGTGAACCCCGTGTATCTGTGGGCCGTTTAAATCTTGCGTCTCACTGGAAGTCCTAAGAGTCCATTTTATTCACAACCAACCTCGCACACATTTAGAATGGCTATGGAAAAATAAAAAATAGTTTTCTCAGTTGGCGCAGTTTCCCTCCGACCAAGAATACTTGGTTAGTGCAGTTAAGTGGTTAAAAGACCTTTATCTATGAGTAATCAGTTCAATGAACTTCATGCTCTGTGAATGCCTCCTTGGCTTCTGTTCTTCTTTTAGTCATGGAGACGCTTGCCTCACCACTCCAATCCGTCTTTTTTTTACTCAAGAATGAGACAGACTTTTAAGAGGAGCCCCATTCATGGTTTGTCCATTCTACAGTATATCATGCCATGTATCCTGTGGCATCTCTATGCAGATCTGCATGCCCACTCTGTTCACCAAACCTCTCTTGAGGTTTAGTGAACAGAGTGTACATGTGCCAGTACATGTGCTCTATGGTCATCCTGACATGGGTTTTTGTATATTGAGCCTTACCACTGACTTTCCTGGGAGTCATGGCGTGATATATAATAATTACTTTAATGTTCAAAATGCAAAAAATCATCACAAAAGCGGAATTTCTTATAGGCGCGATCGTCACTTAAGTGGGCAGCTGTAGTAAATTGAGGCAGGTCGGCTGTGTGACCGGGAACATCGCGCTCGGTCGACCCGAACGTGTACCAACAAATATCATTAGTCGACGACACCATCGCATGTCGAGTCGCATTTTTCTATGAAATTTACATTGTAACTCGAAATTATCGTAATTCAGGGCAATCGTAAGTCGAGGAGCCACTGTATTATGTACTAAGGGTCTTTACTTTTCATTCCCTCCCCTTTTTTTTTATTATCTCCCATGTGCTTAGTGGTGGCCTTTTCCTAGCTTAGAGGATATATATATATATAATGTGATATGCATGGATTGCGACTTTGTGATGACGTATGCATCCACATTATGGAAATCAGTTGTGGAACATACAACATGTGATAGCAAGTGTGCTTAACATTCTTGAGATGCCAAGTAATATTTGGAAGGCTTGTATGGTTTATATGAATGCATATACTGTACTGGCTGCATTTTGGTCTGAATTGATAAGTCTCCCTGGTACCAGTTTTAAGAAATAACCTGCTTGACAGGTGCAGAATGTCACCCTGCCGTGACAGCTAGTGACCCAGGGGTCAATAGGATCTTGCCTTATAGAGCACTTTTCAGAGTGTACTGCTCTGAAAAGTACTTTTCATTTGTTCTCATAACCAAATTTTTTCCATCAGAGGGTTACTAGTAGTTGGTTGGAATAAACTTGAAAAAGGAGTTGTGTGTCAAGCCCTGTAACGTTGACAGGACACCTCAATCATAGTACTGAACAGTAACACGTGCACACATGCAATAGCAATATACATATATCATTTTGACTTGTTTCTGATTTGCCTCTTTTTATGTTTTACTGCTTATTGACCAACATATTATTATTTCCTCAGATAAATCTTAATTACACCTTTATGATTAATACTCAGTATGTATAGAAATCTACTCGCAGATACAATTGTCTTACCAAAATCTCTGTTTATATTGGTGCTTTGTCTAAAACATAAGTAAATATTAATTCTGTAAGGTTTATATAAATATATACTGAGGACTTTATTAATTTAGGGAAATGTAAATATAGAATGGTCTGTAGAGGGTCCTGTTCTCTGCTTTTCTGGGGATGGGGCCCTTGAGGCTCCCTTAAGCTATTATTACCAATTCAGTACTATACTACTAGGTGCCATCAGTCACGGCGTTCTTGTTGGCCTGCCGTGGACCACACGCCAGAATCTGGCCCCCTTGAAGAAGCGTAGGGAGTGGTGGCCTATGAACACTTTACATTTAAATTTAATCTTGTCTGCTATCACCATGGAAGCACCCAGAAAGTCAGTGAACCAAAATAAACCACTGCATGGTTAAAATTGAGACTGCATCCTCAAAACTGCCAAAAGAACTTTCCCCCCAACTATGAAAACAAACTACCAAAATTTTGTGTAAACTAGTGAGAGCTTGTTTGCCCCACCTTTTCCCTCATTTGGGGGCGAGGGAGGCAGACAGGGTCAGCCAGTTCCCACCTCATCAGTTCTTATTCTGATGTGCCTGGTCGCTGTTCTAGTGTGTTTGGCTCCGGTCTCCTTTCGTCAGCTGAGGGGTGTTTTGCCTTTTAAGTCAGGATTGCCTTGTTGGGCTCTCTGTAACACACTTGGGCTACAAGCAGCCCAGTTGTGATGCCAGCTGTTTACTTAGGCTACTTTTGGCTGTTCAGATTCTGGCAACCCTGCTTTAAGGCTGTTTTTATATTCAGTTGTATAGTGTGAGCCAGGAGTTCAAGAGTGCTTGGAGCTGCATGTGCTCAGAGTTATCTTCCCTGTGCGCTATTTGATTGCCGCCCTTTTACAGTCTGGGTTATCTTCCCTGGGGTGGTTTGGAACACTTCCTTCAGATGGTCTCCTCATTTGGGGTTACCCCTCACCTGTTCTGGTAAGCAGGTGGTCTTTGATTATCTGTCTTTTCTCAGGTTGGAAAGTGTTTTTTTTGCTGGTGGGATGCACTGTATTTTGTGTGACTTAATCAGCGTGCTGTGGTAAAAGCCCTCAGTTATTATCAGGGTGGTGCTACTTTCTCACTAGTTGCTCATTCTCCGTGATTTGGTCCTGGGAGGGGCTTTGCACTGTTTTTGTTTTGTTTTTCATTTGTCACTTTGTCCTTTCATGCTGGGGGGTTCTTCTTTTTCACTTTATTAGGCTTAGCCTAGGGCATGTGCAGTTGAACCCCCTTGTCACCCTTTGACTTTTCCATTGGCTTCGGATGGCTAGGGGATGTTTGTTCCAGAAGGGTTCAGTGCCCAGCATAGCGTTCACAGTGCTTGAGCTTCCTGCCGGACTCATTCACCCTGCAGGCCCTGGAAAACCCCCGCGTGCTCGGTTGTACTTTGGATACCTCTTCCGAGCCTGCTCTTGCCTTGTGCGAACTTGAGGGTTGTTCGTCGCCTGTGCCACCTAGCAATAATCATACCTTCTGCCTCCGCTATGCTGCCTGTTGGGTTGGGTCAGTGACACCTTCGTCCCTGAGTCGTGGGATTTGTTCTTCAAATGTGATTTGTCTTCCCCATTCTTCTGTTGATATCTAGAGGTTTCAGGCAGCAACTGCTTTACACTTGAGGTTTTCTGTGTTGCAGTGGTATAGGTTGTGTGCCCAGTTGCATACCCTGGATTTGCCCCGCTTGGTGTTTAAGGACTAGGATTTCGGGATGGTGGTCAGTTTGACCGTGGTTCTGTCCAGACCTATTCTTTTCCCGGTGGGCAAGATTTACCTCTTTTTCCTTCCCACCTGCTTTTGACTCCAAAACATCTGAGGGTTTTGGAATTTGGGTGGGATTTAGCTCGGATTGTGGCGTGGGTGGATCTGGGGTTTGCCCCTTCTGATACGAGCGTGGAGGCCGTTGAGCCTCTCGTTCCCACCAAAGCTTCTGGGTCTTCCCAGCTGACCTCTTCCTTTTGAAGTTTTTCCCAGCGGGTAGTGGGCATGGATGAGAGCTTGGCCCCGGAGTCCTGATCTGCGGGGTTCATGGGCTCCCAAGGAGTCAGATTGGGGCCCTTGGGTCCTGTTTGATCCTTTGTGGGCCTTCTGTGAAGGGTTTTCTTATCTCCCTTTCCTGTATGAGTTTTAGTTAAGTGCGTCTCTCCCCCCCCCAGGGTTTGTTTCCATGTGCCTTTGAGTGTTTTGGACTTATCCTTCCAGAGTTTTCCATACTCCCTGGTTATCCCAGTGGAGGTTTGGGATGCCCTTAGTGCTTATCGCTGGCGTGACTCAGTTTACGCCACCTTTATTGGTCCGGCCAATTTTGAGTTTGGTTCTTCTTCCCCTTTTTGGTTGCATCACGAGGTTCCAGAGTCATCCTCGCTGGCATACTGTCCATTCTTTACCCTTGGGGCTTGACACGTGTTCTGCTGTTCCCACATGCTTGACTGCCAGAAGGTGTGTTTTGTATTGCAGCTTTTCTGGAGGGTTCTTTTGAGTCCCTTAATGCTTGTCTCCTGCCCTGTCTCATGATGTGGGTCTTGTGCAGCTGCATGCTCAAGATCCCCTTATTTCAGTGGCTTTAGTTGCCAATGATCTTCGTACCTGCTCGCACTTAGCTTCTGTTGTGTGTTTATTAAGCTTCCTGGAGCTTCATTCTAATTGGATCTCGAAGGATGTTGGAATGTTTGGTGGGGTTCCTCTTGTGGGGTTTTGATCTCTGCTGCTTCGGCATTGTCTGCCCTCCTTAAGGTGTATTGCCTGATGCTCTTGTAAGCATTTTGTTTTCCTTTCCCATCAAGTATGTTGGCAGGCCAGTCTGGCTAAGTCTTTGGGTGCGGTCGGGCCCTGGCTCCCTCTTCCGCTTTCCCTTTTCATTTGTTGTTCTTCCTGAAGATATTGTTTCTCAGTTTTTGTTAGCTGTGGTGGTTGGTTGCCGGCATGTTGCTGATTTATTGTGTATTCATGGGGGCAGATCTCACTTTTCCAGGTGTTTTGGTCGAGCCAGGGTGTCACTTGTTGTTAGTCAATGTGGGTCTTCTGTGGTGCCAGCAGCCGGGCCAGATGCGCTTCCCCAGGCCTTGTCCTCGCCATCAGGTCGGAGTTGTGCTTACTCTACTCGACAGGTTGGTTCTCATGAATCTTGTAATCCCAGATGGTCCCTCTTCCACACCCCTATCAAGGGACTGTGGGGAAGAGGCTTGGTCATGCTGTATGTGGGCTATTCGTATTGTTCTTGAAGTCTGTCATGGAGTGGGTCTGTCCCGCCTCCTTCACGGGCTTTTGGGCCAGATCCCCTTCGTCGGGTCATCTTGGAGTGTGTGGCTTCGGGCATGGTCGAAATGACCTTGTCTCTTTGGTGGTTTCCTGCTTGTTTCGGTTCTAAAATGGGATTGTTCGGATCTCCAGTTTTTTTCTTGATCTTTACTGATTGAACCAGTTCGTTCCTTGCCTCTCCTTTCAGATGACTACCTTATCTCAGGTCTGTCTCGCTCTCACGCCGGGCGCTTCTCTGGATCTCCGAGATACGGATTGGCACATCCCTATCCATCTGAGGTTCAGGGCTTGGTTGTGGTGGTGCAACTGGATCTGCTTTTGGGTCCTCCCGTTTGGGCAGATTCTGGCACCTCGTTTTTTTATGCATTTCGCTCGGGTCATGGGGACCCATCTTTGTTTTGTTTTGTTCTTTTGGCCCCGGTGGGCGTTTTGCTCAGTTGCAGCCGGCTCCTTCTTTTCTGGCGAAGACTGAGTCGGCTGGTTTCAGGAGGGGTTCCTTGGTTAGCTTGGCCATGATACTTCATGCACTTTGTCCAGTGGTGGCTTTCCGCCTCTACCTTCGGGCCACCAGTTCTGCTTCAGTGAACTCCTTTGGATTGATCTGATTTCCCTGGTTCCCTCTTCCAGGACACATATGTCTCAGGTCATCTGCAGTGTCGTGTTGGCTAGCCAGCCTGCATTTTGCTCACGTGCCCATGATGTCCGTAAGTATGCTGGTGTGCCGGCTGTGTTTATGAATATGTCTTGGCCGATATTGGGACGTGGGGGTTTTGGTGGTTGAACCAGAGTCTTGGCAGCCTAGAATCTCGTGAATGTTCCTGTCCTTCCACAGCCTTGCATTGCCTCAGGTTGTGTGTCGTAGCCAAGATTTTTTTTTTTCCTCAGATACTTGCAGTGCTACTTCCTCTCTGGCGAGTCCCTTTTTTCCTTCTCTATGGTCAGTTAGCTTCAGGGAGCCTCAAGGGGGCTCTCCCCAAGAAAACCAGCCTTGAATGTAATGAAACTCCAGTTTCTGGGTGAGTGATCCCTGGAAATTCCCCATGCGGCCCTGGAAAATCCCCATCCCCAGGGCCGGATGAAGTGTTTGCCAGGGTGCTTAAAGAATGCAAAGAGGAGGTTTGCGAGCCACTGTTTACCATATTTAATAAATCAATAGAGTCAGGCAGAGTTTCAGAGTCATGGAAGGTTGCTAATGTGGTACCAATTCTTAAGAAAGGAGATAGATCACTTGCATCAAACTATTGGCCAATTAGCCTAACGTCTATTGTGGGAAAGTTACTTGAATCGATAATTGCAAATACAATTTGTCTTCCTCTTGAAAAACATAAATTAATAAATGGTTTTAAGTCTCAGCATGGTTTTACAAATGGCCGTTCATGTTTAACAAATTTGCTATCTTTTTATGTGAACATAGTTGAGGCAGTTGATAGTGGTAAGGATTGTGATGTTGTGTACCTTGACTTTAGCAAAGCTTTTGATACAGTGCCACATGAAAGACTGATTAAAAAGATAGAGACTTATGGTATTGGGGGTGCTATATTAAGTTGGGTTAGGGCATAGCTATACCAGAGGAAACAGTTTAAATGAGGTTAAGTCAGAATGGGAAAATGTTTTAAGTGGAGTTCCTCAAGGCTCTGTCCTCGGACCTCTGTTGTTTAAAATATATATAAATGATTTAGATTCAGGTTTGAGTAGCAATATTTGGAAATTTGCCGATGATACAAAAATCGGTAGGGAAATAAACCCGGAAAAAGACTCTTGTCACTGCAAGTCGATCTAAATAGGGTTTTGAGATGGTCAAAAGATTGGCAGATGCAGTTTAATGCTGATAAATGTAAAGTTTTGAGGCTAGGTAATGATGATAGTTACAAGATACGAACTAGATGGTGTTGAGAGTGCGAAAGGGATCTGAGAGTTAAGATTAGTAAGAATTTAAAACCAAAAGATCAATACATGAATGTTCGTAATAAGGCAAATAGGACACTGGGATTTATTAATCAAAGCGTTAGTAACAAGACACCTAGTGTTCTTCAGCTATATCTTGCTCTGGTTAGGCCTCATTTAGATTATGCAGTTCAGTTTTGGTCACCGTACTATAGAATGGATATAAATTCACTTGAACACGTCCAGCGTAGGATGACAAAGCTAATTCCCCAAATTAGAAACCTGTCATATGAAGAGAGATTAACAAAGCTTAAATTGCATTCACTGGAAAAGCAAAGAGTTAGGGGTGACATGATAGAGGTTTACAAGTGGATGAATGGACATAACAAAAGGGATATTAATAGAGTATTGAAAGTATCAACACAAGACAGAACACGAAACAATGGGTATAAATTGGATAAGTTAGATTTAGGAAAGACTTGGGTAAATACCGGTTCAGAAACAGAGTTGTTGATTTGTGGAACCAATTACCGAGTAACGTGGTGGAGGTGGGGTCCCTAGATTGTTTCAAAAGTGGGTTGGACATGTATATGAGTGGGATAGGATGGGATAATGTTGTGAGTAGCAACATTTGCAAATTTGCCGATGATACGAAAATCGGTAGGGAAATTAATTCGGAGGAGGACTCACTATCACTTCAAGTTGATCTAGATAGGGTTTTGAAATGGTCAAATGATTGGCAAATGCAGTTTAATGCTGATAAATGTAAAGTTCTGAGGCTAGGAAATGATGATAGAGTTACAAGATACGAGCTAGATGGTGTTGAGATTGCGAAGTCGGATTGCGAAAGGGATCTGGGAGTTATGATTAGTAAGAATTTAAAACAAAAGGATCAATGCATGAATGTTCGTAATAAGGCGAATAGGACACTGGGATTTATTAATCGAAGCGTTAGCAACAAGACACCTGGTGTGGTTCTTAAGCTATATCTTGCTCTGGTTAGGCCCCATTTAGATTATGCAGTTCAGTTTTGGTCGCCGTATTATAGAATGGATATAAATTCACTTGAACGTGTCCAACGTAGGATGACTAAGTTAATTCCCCAAATTAGAAATCTTTCATATGAAGAAAGATTAACAAAGCTTAAGTTGCATTCACTGGAAAGGCGAAGAGTTAGGGGTGACATGATAGAGGTTTACAAGTGGATGAATGGACATAACAGGGGGGGATATTAATAGGGTATTAAAAATATCAACACAAGACAGAATACGAAACAATGGGTATAAATTGGATAAGTTTAGATTTAGGAAAGACTTGGGTAAATACTGGTTCAGTAACAGGGTTGTTGATTTGTGAAACCAATTGCCGCGTAACGTGGTGGAGGTGGTGTCCCTCGATTGTTTCAAGCGCGGGTTGGACAAGTATATGAGTGGGATTGGGTGGTTATAGAATAGGAGCTGCCTCGTATGGGCCAATAGGCCTTCTGCAGTTACCTTTGTTCTTATGTTCCAGGGCTTAGCATCCCCGCAGCCTGGTCGTCAACCAGGCTTGCACTATTTTCTACAAGATTTTGGTAGTTGGTTTTCATAGTTGGGGGGAAATTCTTTTGGCTGTTTTGAGGCTGCGGTCTCATTTTTAACCATGCTGTGGTTTGTTTTGGTTTGCTGACTCTCTGGGTGCTTCCATGGTGGTGGAAGATATGATTAACTTTAAATGTAAAGTGTTCGTAGGCCACCACTCCCTGCACCTCTCTGAGGAGTCCAGGTTTTGGTGCATGGTCCTGGCATGTCAATAAGATCTCCGCAACTGATGACACCTAGTAATAAGCACAGAATTAGTGATAATAGCTTCAGGGAGGCTCCAGGGCTCACCCAGAAACTGGCGTTTCATTACCTTCAACGCTGGTTTTTAATGTTTCGAAATGCTTACTTTTCCTTTCAAAATATCCTGCACTATAGGATGGTAAATACTGCAGAAATCTTCAGCTGCAGGAGCAGGTTAACAACTGTGAGAAAAGAAAAGGGCAGGTTAGTTACAGTTGATATTAATGATCAACATTTTTTATCTGCTGATGTACCTGAAAATTGCTCATAGCATCATTCATGGAGTTGGCTCCTTAGTTACTGTTGTTACTGCTGCTGCTGCTGCTTCTGTTGCTGCTGCTGCTGCTGCTGCTGCTTCTATTGCTGCTGCTGCTTCTATTACTGCTAATAGTTTTTTGCTTTTGTTGGTTGATGTGTTTGTAGCTAAATAAAATTTAATTCACTAGTGACATTCCTCCAGTCCGATTCATTGCCTCATATAACTGCTCCATATTTCTATTTATTAGGAAATTTTCATTCATTCTAATAGTCTTCTTGTTCCTCCCCCTCCTTTATTTGTTCTTACTTCCCTCTTGTGTGGGACTGTCCAATGCCTATTTTTAGGTTCTGCTTTCCAATTTTGCATCTCTGTATAATATGATTTTTCTGGGGGGAGCCCTGTCAGCTCCCCGGAGCTATCCAGGCTGCTATGCTAATGTCAGACTTTGGCATCAGTCATGTGTATGGAGTTCTGTGGGCCTACTGGGGACCACGAGCCAGAACCTGGCCTCGTCAGAGAGGCATGGGGGAGCAATGGTCTATAGAAACCCCTGTGTGGTTGGAAGCATTCTATGTCTGCCATCGACCGGGTCAGGCACCCAGAAAGGTAAGTGTCCCAAAACAAACCCCTATTCTGGTGAAAAATTGCTACCAAAAGCCAAATAAATGAATAGAACTCCCCAAAAAGAAACGAGCATGATGTCACACGTCACCGCAGCGTTGTCTGCGCAGCTCTCTCCTCCCCGGGAGGGGGAAGGGGAAGCCCCAGACTCCCGTGCTGGCTATCCACTTTCTCAGTTCTGAAAGTAGTACACTGCCTGGGCTTCCCTGAGCGTGAGTTCCGTTTCAGGACCCTGGGAATCCCCACGGGGATGCGTGGGTCCGATGGAGGTGACCCAGGAGTCCCCCCTCGCTTTGTGCGAGTTCGAGGGTTGCTCTGTCCCCTTTTCTCAGGGTGACTCTCACTGTTTTGCCTCCGTCTGCCTGTGGGGTCGGTGGCACCTTCGGCCTGGAGTCCTGCGAGTTTTGTTGCTTGTTTGTGGCTCGGTTACCCCATCTTATGTTGACTATGTGGGTGCAGGCAGCACGGGTGTTGCACGTTGAGTTTGGATGGTGGCAACGCGCTAAGTTGTTTGCTCCCCGGAAGCCCCAAGGCTGCCTTGTTTTTGGTTGTTATGACGGGGCTTGGGGGGTGTTCGTTGCTTCAGTTTTGTTTCCGTCCGCGCCCCCTTGTCTTTTCCCTGTTGTGGTCTAGTCTCGTCCCCCTCTGCCCCCCTGTGTCCAGATCCTCACCAACTGTGGGTTTGGGGTCAGGGCAGGGCTTCGATGGTCTTGAGACTCGGGCGGTTTCGGGGAATTCCCCTCCGGGGTAGCGACGGAGGCATTCGAGCCTGTTCCTCCAGCCGTGTTGTATGAGTCTTCCAGTTGGCTCCTTTCCTTAGTACCTTTCCGGCTGCCCCGGCTTTTTCTTGTGAGGCTGGGACTTTGAGGGGACGGCATGGCCCCGGGGCCTGCTGTGTGGGTTCCAGGGGCTGGAGAGGGGCTGACATGGAGGGCCTCGGACCCCGTTGGACCCCGCCGGGGTTTTCTACTCTCTGAGCGGGGCTTGCGGTTACGGGGAGTGGTGTTTTTTCCTTTCCCCCTCTGTGTACGAGTTGTTGGGCTTCGACCCCTCCCCAGGTTCGGTTCCTTGTCCCTTGGGTCCATCGGTTCCGTCTTGTCGGTGGGTGCTCTTCTCTGTTTACTCACCCTTCTTCTCTGGAATGGGACTTCTCCGTCATGTCGGGGTCATGTTCCCCACTTCTCAGGGGTCTACATGACTTTTGGTCTCAGGTGCGATTGTGCCTTTATGAACCTTCGTGTTCTGTGCTTGCATCTGTGTGTTCTCGAAGGTTCGGGAAGGCTTTCGTTTCTTCTCCTAATATTGGAACGTCTGTCGTGTTTTGTGCTGCTTCTTGGTTTTCGGTCCTGTCTTGTTCTTTTGTAATTGTATATTCTCTCCGTGCTCTGTCTCGGCACTGCTCGTTTTCTTTCAATACTCCTAGTTGGCGGGTTGTGTGGTTCGGACCTCATGCTTCCTGCACATGCACTGTAGGAGTGTTACGGACGGTGTATGCAAGTGCTGGTGTTCCGCATCCTTTTTTCTCTTGGGTGCTTTGCTTTTCGCTCCTCTCATCTCTCCAGTTCGTGCCCCATAGTTACTTGGGGTGTTCTGGATTGCCACTATAGGGAGGACGCCTGGTTTTCCCTGCGTACAGGTGTGGGGCGCCGCATTTACCTCTACCTTACTCTTCTCCTGCATGTGCGGCTCTAGTCTTATTCCACTTGTGTTGCTCCTGGCCTCTTCTCGGCTACAATGTGTTGTGACGCATTCATGCCTACACTCTGCAGGTAAGTTTATGCAGTCTGGTGTCTCTTTCGGCCAGGCGCTGGTTCGTGGTTTTTGGGTACGAACATAAGAACAAGGGTGACTGCAGAGGGCGTATTGGCCCATACGAGGCAGCTCCTATTTATACCCACCCAGTCCCACTCATATACATGTCCAACCCATGCTTGAGTCCATCAAGGGACCCCACCTCCACCATGTTACGAGGTACAATAGTGGTGGTAAATGATAGGAGGTATATGTTATACTGTATTGGTATGTTAAGAGGTGACATTTGCTGCAGTTTTGATACTGAGGATGAGTGTTGGGGATTGGTTGTGGCGTCTTGGTTGGCCCTTACGTGCTTCTTCCTGGGGTCTTCTTTGTTCGTCTGTGTTATTTGTTACATGGTGGGTCACAGCCCCGTTTTTCGTGGTCTTGGTCACTCATTCCTTGCCCATCTTGCAGTGCCTGGCTTAGCCTTTCCATATACATTGGATTCTCTGTACTCACCTAGTTGTCCTTACCTAGTTGTGCTTGCGGGAGTTGAGCTCTGACTCTTTGGTACCGCCTCTCACCCTGGATGTTACATGGTCTGTCTTTCTCTCCCCTATCAATTCTGCTGGGAATCTTGTATGTGGTGATCATATCTCCTCTTCCTCTTGTCTCCCAGAAGTCTTCTTCTGGGTGTGGAGGACTTCTGAGAAGGGGTCAAGAAGAAGAGATGGAGTTCTCTTCTGTCTTCTGTGTGTTGGTCATGTCCCTTTAGTTCCCATTTGCTGCCTGTCTTCCTCGTTCCTCATCTTCCTTCTACACTCTTATCCCTTCTACACTCTTATCCCTAGCTGCTGGTGCTAGGGCTGTTTTTCTTGCCTTTTTCTTGCCTTTTTTCGGTTTCTCATTTTATCCTACTCATTGTTGTGTGTTTTGTATGTGCCTTTTGGCTCTCCTACTGCTAGGTTGGGGCTTTGTCCATGTTTGGTTCTCAGCTTTTGCATTGCCCTGTATTTGGTGCTTTCCTGGCTTGCCAGGTTTGGGTTCCTGATTTCCTGGCTTACCCTGCCTGTTAGCAATTTCAAGGTCTCGCGGTGTCCCTTCTCTCGAGTCTCGCATCAGACCCACAGAGTCTCCGCTCTCCTGGAGAGTGGAGTCTCTGACTCCGTGAGAGTCAGAGTCAGACTCTGACTCTGACTCTGACTTCCCAATGTCAGGCTAGATGACATTAGGAAGTTTTCTGTAAGGCAGACGTTCCATCTCCTTCCTTGCCGGCTTGGGTTTCCGGCTCTGCTTGCTTGATGATCGCACCCGAGATTTTCCCGTGGCTCTGCATCTTCCTATGCTCGATCGGTCCATGGCGGGGCTGGTTCGGTTTTTCCTCGAGTCTCTCACCATCTGTTCGCGGTCAGGTAGACCAGATATTAACACCAAGTAAAGCATCCAGCATTTCCACTAACACGATAACATCATTTATATTTGCCAACATCCAGGGTATAAAAACACGCAAATCCAACAAAGTTCACTTTATAGATGGTCTCCTTCATGAGGCAAATGCAGTGTTTGCAGCCCTAACGGAAACTCACACAAAGGACTACCTTGATGGTGAAATATGGATCTCAGAATACAATCTCTTCAGATGTGATAGGAAACACCGGCTTCAGGGTGGGGTCAGCCTCTACATCAAAGACACACTCATCTGTACTGAGCTGCTAAACACCTCAAATGATATGGTGGAAGTGCTGATAATCAAAATAGAGATCCTAAATGTAGTTGTTGTCCTTGTATGTAAGTCACCGGAGGCAAACCCTCAGCAGTTTAAAGACCAACTAATGAAAATAGAGCACTGCTTGGAAAACCTCACAAATCCAGCTCCGAACATCATCCTGCTTGGGAACTTCAACCTACGGCACCTGAAATGGAAGCACCTGGCTAATACAGTAATATCAGAAAGAATACCAGGAAGTAGCCTAAATGAACAGGCACATGCAAATGACCTGCTACGGATGTGCGATAGGTTTGCCTTAAACCAGCAAATAGTAGGACCAACTAGGAAGGAGAACACGCTGGACCTCATTTTCACTAATAATGATGAGTTGATCGGGAACATAATGATTACAAATACCTGTTACTCAGATCACAACTTAATTGAAGTTCTGACAACCATGGGGAATGGACCTTCAAAACCAGTCCAGATTCCCGGTGGAGGAGATTTCAGCAAATTCAACTTCAATAATAAACGGATAAACTGGGAGCAAATAAACCAGGACTTCACAGAAATAAACTGGGAAGAACAGCTAGGAAATGCAAACCTGAACCAGTGCCTGGAAAAAATAAGCTCAGTAGCACTAGAAATATGTTCAAACCGCATACCTCTAAGAAAAAAGAGAAAGAGATGCAGATTGGAACGGGAACGTCGTTCCCTATATAGGCGAAGAAAATGAATCGCGGAACAACTTGAGAGTCGCACCCTATTTCAAGAACGGCGAAGAAGGTTAGGTAGAGAAATAGAAACAATTGAACTCAAGCTACAAGAATCATACAAAACCCAGGAGAGGCAAAGAGAGCAAAAGGCCATCAGTGAAATAGAGAGAAATCCGAAATATTTTTTCTCCTATGCAAAATCAAGATCAAAAACCACATCTAGTATCGGGCCCCTGCGAAAGGGAGATGGAACTTTCACCGATGACAACAAAGAAATGAGCGAGTTACTGAGGAAGCAGTACGACTCTGTTTTCAGCGAGCCATTAAATGCACTAAAGATTGATAACCCAAATGAATTTTTCATGGATATGATACCAACATCAAATCATATATCAGACGTCGCCCTATCCCCACTAGATTTTGAAGAAGCCATAAACAGTATGCCTATGCACTCTGCACCAGGCCCGGATTCTTGGAACTCCATATTCATCAAGAACTGTAAAAAACCACTATCGCAGGCCCTTCACATTCTGTGGAGACAAAGCCTAGATACTGGCGTTATCCCTGACATACTAAAAACAGTAGAGATAGCACCACTCCATAAAGGAGGAAATAAGGCAGAGGCAAAAAATTACAGACCGATAGCACTAACATCGCACATCATAAAAATTTTTGAGAGAGTGCTAAGAAGTAAGATCACAAAATACATGGAATCACAGCATCTCCATAACCCCGGACAACATGGTATCAGAACAGGGCGCTCTTGCCTGTCGTAGTTGCTGGACCACTATGATATGGCATTAGATGCTATGGAAGACAAACAAAACGCTGATGTAATTTACACAGATTTCGCAAAAGCTTTTAATAAATGTGACCATGGTGTTATTGCACATAAAATGCGTTCGAAAGGAATTACCGGGAAAATAGGCAGATAGATCTACAATTTCCTGACTAACAGAACCCAATGTGTAATAGTCAACAAAATAAAATCCAGCCCATCAACCGTGAAGAGCTCAGTTCCCCAGGGTACTGTACTTGCTCCAGTACTTTTTCTCATCCTCATATCGGACATAGACCAGAACACAACCTATAGCACTGTATCATCCTTTGCAGATGACACTAGGATTTTCATGAGAGTTGGCGGCATAGAGGACACGGCAAACCTCCAATCAGATGTAGATCAGGTCTTTCTATGGGCTACAGAAAATAATATGGTGTTTAACGAGGATAAGTTCCAGCTCATGCGCTACGGAAAAATTGAAAATATAAAAACAGAAACCACGTACAAAACTCAGGCAAATCATAACATAGAACGAAAAGGCAATGTAAAGGATCTGGGTGTACTCATGTCAGAAGACCTTACCTTTAAAGAACACAATAAAGTAGCCGTCACAACTGCAAGAAAAATGACAGGTTGGATAACAAGAACTTTTCACACTAGAGATGCTATACCGATGATGATACTTTTCAAAACGCTTGTGCTCTCTAGAGTGGAGTACTGCTGCACAATGACAGCCCCTTTCAAAGCTGGAGAAATTGCTGACCTGGAGAGCGTGCAGAGATCCTTTACTGCTAGAATCCACTCAGTAAAACATCTAAATTACTGGGACCGACTAAAGAGCCTAAATCTGTACTCCCTTGAGCGCAGGCGGGAGAGATACATAATAATTTACACGTGGAAAATAATTGAGGGGCTGGTCCCAAACCTGCACACAGAAATAACATCACATGAGACCAGAAGACATGGCAGGATGTGCAGAATACCCCAGTTGAAAAGCAGAGGTGCAACAGGTACTCTGAGAGAGAACTCTATCAACATCAGAGGCCCGAGACTGTTCAACACGCTTCCACTACACATAAGGGGCATAACTGGCCTGACCCCTCACAGTGTTCAAGAGAGAACTGGATAAGCACCTCCAAAGGATACCTGATTAACCAGGCTGTGACTCATACGTCAGGCTGCGAGCAGCTGCGTCTAACAGCCTGGTGGCCTGGTCGACGACCGGGCCGCGGGGACACTAAGCCCTGGAAGTACCTCCAAAGGTAACCTCAAGGTAGGTGGCTTCTTGCTGGTGTCCCACCTGCGTGCTTCTTCTTGGCGGCGGTGTGGGATTTTTTGGTGGTACTTTTTTTTTCTGTCCCTTCATGGGTTTGCTGCATTTTGTTGGCGTGGTCTTGTCCTTCTTTTGTGCACGTTCAGGGCCATCATCTTACCACATACCGCCTTGTCTCGTGCAGCACTGGCGGAGCCGTTCCGGGTTGCTTCGGTTTTGGCGTTGCCTCTGCACTGCTTCGCAAGCCGTCTCTGACATGGTTCACCTCCAGCTTGCTCTTGCACTGCTTGAGCCGTCCTGGTTCTTGGATTGCATGCTCTTTTCTCTTCTCCTTGGTTTGTTGTGGGCCCCTTCGGTTCTGGATGTTTTTTCAGGGCTCCTTTTTTGTGGGCGTTGGCCTCTGGGGGTCAGGTCCAGGGTGCTTCATGCCCTTCTCCGCTCCCAGGTTTCGGCTCTTTTGGTTCTCCTGAGAGGTTTGTTTGCTTGCAGCAGTCTCCTTCTTTTCTGGCGAAGACTGGCGTGTCTGCTTTCCGGAGGAGGCCCCTTGGGTTCTTGATACTTGGTTGGTCTGGCCGGGGGTGCATCGTGTGTTGTCCGGTTGCAGCACTTCGCCGTGCTTGGCGTGCCACAGCTGCCGTGACTGGGCTCACGCTTTGGGTTGTTCCGAGTTCCCTTCTTCTCTGTTCCAAGGATCGGTTCTCTCGGGTCGTCCCCGGGGAAGTTCAGTTTTGCCAGCCTGCGGTCTGTCCCCATGCCCACGGGTCTACGGGCTCACTATAGCCCGTGTTACTTGGAACTTTCTGTTCCAGGTAGCGAATCTTTAACAACAACAACAACATGCCCACGTTGTTCGTAGGTTGGCTCTGTGTTCCTTCGTTGATGTTCCTGGGCCTTGTCGGGCCTGTGTGGCCTTGGGTTGGCAGTTGCAGTTTTGTCTCCGCTTCGCGTTAGGGTGTGTGCGACTTCCACCTCCTGGGTTAGGTCCCTCTTGTTTTTGTCTTTGGGTAGGTAGCTTTGGGGAGCCAACGGGGCTCCCCCCAGAAAACCAGCATTGAATGTAATGAAACGCCATTTTCTGGGTGAGTCTCGGAGGCTTCCCTGCATCCCTTCCTCCCTCCGGTCGGCAGCTTTCGTGTGTTTTGATGTCCAGCCTCAGAACTGAGAAGTGAATATCTGGTGCAGGGGTCTGGGGCTCCCCCTTCCCCCTCCCGGGGAGGGGGGAGCTGTGCATACAGCGGCACGGCGACGTGTGACGTCATGCTCATGTGCTCGTTTCTTTTTGGGGAGTTCTATCCATTTATTCGGCTTTTGGTAGCAATTTTTCACCAGAATAGGGGTTTGTTTTGGGACGCTTACCTTTTTGGGTGCCTGACCCGGTCGATGGCAGACATAGAATGCTTCCAACCACACGGGGGTTTCTATAGACCATTGCCCCCCATGCCTCTCTGAGGGGGCCAGGTTTTGGCTCGGGTACCCGGTAGGTCCACAGAACTCTATACACATGACTGATGCCAAAGTCTGACATTAGCATATCAGCCTGGATAGCTCCGGGGAGCTTCTGGGACTCGCCCAGAAAATGGCGTTTCATTACTTTCAACACTGGTTTTTTTGTGTGCCTGTTATATCTCAAATATTTATATACCCTAAATATCATTACCATTGTTACCTTCCAACAAACCTTTGACTCATTCAAATTAACTGAAGAATGCCTTCCTTTGATGTCGAGTTTCTCTTATAATCACACTTGCCAATCTCTCTTTGTTACATTAAATGTCATATTTCATATCTAATTTGACAGGATTGGTCTTACCTAATGGAGGCACGTACTGAATTCTTCCTCAGTGTATGTGTATAATGGCATACTTTATATAGTATAATACAGAGAACAGACCCTTGCCATTCATGGATTTCTTGTTTGCTATTTTCGCTGTTTATGGATAGCAGAATAGCACAATGAGTTTTTCTGGGGGGGGGGGGACCTCTCATGGCTCCCAACTACTAGGCTACATCAGCTGTGGAGTTCTGCTTAGCTTTCTGGGAATTAGTACCAGAACCAGTGGTCAGATTCACGAATCATTTGCGCAAGTACTTACGAACATGTACATCATCCCTCAATCTTTGACGGCTTTGGTTGTATTTATTAAACAGTTTTACAAGCATGAAAACTTCCCAATCAACTGTTGTTGTTATTATAAACAACCTCCTGGTGCTTCGGAGCTCATTAACTGTTTAATATTTGTAAATAAATCTGTCAAAGATTGAGAAAAGATGTACAGATTCATAAGTGCTTGCATAACTGCTTCATGAATCTGACCCTTGGTCCCCTCACAGAGGCAGAGAGAGAGAGAGCATGTAACACTCCATCATCCCACTGGAAAATTATCCAGAAAGTCAGCAATTCAATACAAACTACTGCTGGGTTCAAAGTGACATGCATCGAAACTCCCAAAAGAACTCCCCCCAACAATGTTCACAAATAATCAAATCTGAAACAAGTTGACATGGATTGATCAACACATCCTCTGTAGGGGTTCCTGGATCATCAGCACACCATGGCAGGTCACACTGCTTCTTAGATAAGTACTGGCCATCCTTGAACTTTATCCTGCAGGGGCCATATGCTTCAATTTGTTTTGATTTTTGTTTTGCTTCATGAGGATGTTTCTGTCCAGCTTGGTGTTGCTTGACCCTGGCTTGTAGTGCACTTGGAGCTGCATATGCTCCAGGCTTCCTTCTCTCAGTGCTCCCTTGCATTGTGCCTGCAATGACAGCTTTATTCTCTAGTGTATTCAAGAGCTCTCTCTCTTAAGAGGCCTGTGCACTAGGGTGAGAGCCTTTCCCATGGGTGTGTTAAGGGTCTTGTTGCCACTCTGTCTAGGCCCTGGGGTTTGGAGCAAGCATTGACTGGTTGAGGCGCACTGATGGTTTGCGTGCTGGCATACACAGCATGCCAAGGTCAGCCTTCACAACTACATTTCCCAGACTCTTTTGACTTAATATTTAATATCCGGTGAGCATCCCCAGTGCCTGGATGTTTTACTTGGTTTACCCTAAAGGCCCTGGAAATTCCCTTTAGGTTCGGTGTGGTCTGTGAATATCCCCCTTTCAAACGCGCTCTTTATTTGTGAGAGTTTGATTGTGTTCATCCATTCCACAAGGCTACGATCATTTTTTTCTGCCTCTACCATGCTGCCTGTTGGGTCAGTAACACCCATGATCCTGAGTCTACTGGGGGTTTACTTTCCTCATGTGGCTCTTCTTTCTGACCCTCCTGATGATGATCGAGCATATAAGATAGCTTCAACTTAGTGGGTTAAAACTTTTGCATCTCCAGCGTGCGCGCCACAGCCCACCCACCAAGGTAGGCCTAGCGTTTCCCATGACAGTGCACCCACACTAAAATGTGCATACTCTCTTCAGTTTTCTCACGTCAATTTTTGTGTCACATTGTTCATTTTGGTATCAAATTGTTTGCAATAGAATTCTCTACAGGAATAAACTGTATGCTTATAAGGTCAAAAAGTTTGCTGGAGTTTACCTCTGTAGTGGACCATGCCTCTTTTGGGTTTGGTCTTTTGCATAATATGTTATCAATAAAGGTAAGATATAACTTGTACATAGTGTAGTACAAAATATTTGTAGTATTATGTATAAAGCGTATTTTGAAGTTAATATTTTTGGGAATGTGGAATGGATTAATTCAATTTACATCATTTCTTATTGGAAAATTCGTTTCGGTTTACGAACTGTCACTGGGAACGGATTAAATTTATAAACGGAGGTACTGTACCACTGTATTTAATGTTAAAATTTATACTAGGTCTTTCAAACACTCCTGAGTGCTTTATCATGGTCAGCGATAGATTTTCTGAGGATAGATTTAGAAGAAAAAATTATTCCAAGTGAATTCAAACTAAATCCTAACAAATGGATGAATGTAAGTATTCTCAATAGCCACTTTCCTTTAGGTATGGAGGGAGTTACGAGGGATAGCATCCAGGTGAATACCTTTATTAATAACTAAAGTTCTCAGAATATTAGGGTGACAGAAAGAACAACTGACAACAATTCCACAGAAGACATCCCCCACGAGTTCAATGGCAGTCGGGAATAGAGGTGACATCGTCAGGAAGGGTAAGAGGACAGGACCCTGGGTACCAACCATGTTAGCTGTTGATATGTAAGTCTTGTCCTAACCATATACAGTACTCAAACCTTGATAAAGCACTTGGAGTGCAAAAGACTTGGTGTAAATCTTTACATAAAATACACAAATACATAAGTAAATTGATATATTTACTTCCCAATATTGGGAAGTAATATTGTAAATATTTTTCCCAAGATTGTAAATATTTGAACACAAAAAGTGTACTCACCAGTGCGATTTGCAACCCCAAACCTAACAGTGTTGAGAGACAAGATAGAAGTTATTGCCAGGAAGAGGGGCCAAGATTTAGTATATCATCCTTTCTGGGGGGAGCCCCATCGGCTCCCCGGAGCTTACTAGGCTGACATACTAATGTCAGACTTTGGCATCAGTCATGTGTATGGAGTTCAGTGGGCCTACCGGGGACCACAAACCAGAACCTGGCCCCCTCCCTTAGAAGAGGCAAGGGGAGCAATGGCCTATAGAAACCCCCGTGTGGTTGGAAGCATTCTGTCTGCCATCGACCGGGTCAGGCACCCAGAAAGGTAAGCATCCCAAAACAAACCCCTATTCTGGTGAAAATATTGCTACCAAATGCCGAACAAGTGGATAAAACTCCCATAAACGAAACAAGCAAATGGTCATGACTTCACACGTCGCTGCACCGCTTTATGAGTAGCTCCTCCCTTCCCGGGAGGGAGAACGGGAAGTCTCAGACCCCACATGCCGGCTATCCACCTTTTAGTTCTCAGGCTGATGCTAGAGGCGGAGGTCGTGTGCTTCGCTCCATAGTTTTCAGCACTGTGCTTAGAGTGTGGTGGCTGTCTTCGAGGGGTGCGAGAGCCAGGAGTTATTGTATGGTTCTTGAACTGCATGCACCTAGGGTTCTCGTCCCTAGGTGCCCTGTAAGTACTGCCCTTGGGGCTTGGGGCTACCTTCCACAAGCTCCTTTGGACCTGCCTCTGCTAGGTCGCCTTACTGCTTGGTTTTTTGGCCGCCCTTTGGGTGTTTGGGGGTTTTGTCTTCCTTGTTTACCTTAACCCTTAAACTGCGCAACGCGCCTGCAGGCCTACGTCTGGTTTGCGCAAGGCGCCTCCGGGTATTTTTATTTTTCACGTTCCATTCAAAACTGGCGCGCGGTGACGCGGGTATGGTATGGGTGGTTGGGGGCCCCAGTGATCGTCCGCCATCTTAAAAAAAATCCCAGCATGCCCCTCAGCTGTGGGGAGCCTCAGTTTCACAGCAGCAACCATGTCTGACGCATCCTCTACGAGCTCCCGCTCCACTGTGACCCGCGGGTCACAGTGGAGCGGGAGCTCGTAGAGGATGCGACTCTCTGAGGAGGAAATACGCGATATTTTGTATGATGACGGTGCTATGGATGATGACCTAGACTATGATCCAGAGAAAGACCTTACTCAGAGATCTGATACGAGTGAGGGAGAGACGGAATTGGAAGATTTGGCGAGCGTGTACAGTACACACGCCTCGCCCGGCCTGCCTCGCTGCCCTGGGTCAACACCGTTATCACCACCATCATGTATGTCTCCAGACGCTAGTAGTTTATTCAGTGACAGTATATGTACCGAATCTTTCTCGGGCTTCAGTGACATTGGCTCCGATACGAGTAGTGTGGATGACCCGAGTACGAGCAGCGGTGGTGTTACCAGGCGCGGTTTTGCTGCCTCAGCAACACGCCGCAGCAGGCGGCAGCGTGTCTCACAGCATGTGGACAACAACGACAGTGGCCCCTCAACATCATTTATTCGTGGCAGGCCTACAGTACGTAAATCTGCCTCGGCGCCTAGCATACCCTCACGCAGCTCCAGCAGCAGCAGCAGACGACGTAGCCGTGTTCTTGGTGCTCGTGGTGGTGTTGGCCGTGGTGTTGGTGCCAACACCAAACCCCCTGGTGTACTTGTGTGGGAGGATTGCGCCACATTTGTCCCTCAAATACCAACGTTTGATGATAGTGATGTTGGTGTTACACCATTATTCCCATATACCGGTGATGATATGACAGACGTTGAATATTTCCTGGCATATTTTGACAATGTATTCATGACGCATCTTGTGACTGAGACAAACAGGTTCGCTTACAGCCTCATAGACGACGGCATTTTACCTGCCTCACGCCTCGCACGATGGAAGGACACGTCAATCGACGAAATGTATGTGTTTCTGGCACTCACCATGATGATGAAGCACTCTGAGACAGCTGTCATCCAGGATTATTGGAGCAAAGACAGCCTTGTTCCATCGCCCGTGTTCAACCGGTACATGTCGCGTGATAGGTATCTCTTGATTCTCAGGTGCCTGCATTTTGAGAATAATGCAAATGAGGACAGACACGACAGACTGTGGAAAGTACGGAAGATGTTCAGTGACATGAGAGGGAAGTTCAGGGATTATTTTGTACCTGCACAGAATGTGGTTATTGACGAGTCGCTTATACTGTTCAAGGGGCGACTGGCATTCAAGCAGTACATCCCATCAAAGCGGCACCAATTTGGACTGAAGTTTTTTGTGCTGTGCGACTGTGAGACTGGTATCGTCTTGGGCATATTATATTCTGGTACAGACGTCGACATACCAGCTCAAGATGAATACGGGTTCTCTGGCAGTGTCATAAAAACCCTGATGGAACCGTTCCTGAACTAGGGGCATATACTGTTCACCGACAACTATTACACCAGCCCCTTGTTGACCAGATACCTCCTTGCCCATAACACCGGTGTATGTGGCACTGTGAAGGCCCACAGGAAGGAAATGCCAGTGTTTGGTATAGGTATAGCCGTGGGTGAGTGCCAGCTGCGCAAGTGTGACAATATGCTGGCAGTGCGGTGGAAGGACAGACACGAGGTGAATATGCTGACTACGATTCACACTGGTGCCATGTTGGACAGTGGGAAAGTCCACTTTCAGACACGCAACACCGTGTATAAGCCAGATTGTGCCATAGACTATAACGTGAACATGCGCCTCATCGATAAATGTGACATGATGCTTGGTGGAGTGAAGTGCGTGCGCAAGTCTGTGAAGTAGACGAAAAAGTTCTTCTTCCACCTCATGGATGTTGCAGTGCTCAACTGCTTCAATATGTACCTAGTAAAATCTGGCAGGAGACCGTCTATACGTACATTCAGTGCTGGTGTTGTGTCACAGCTGCTAGTAAAGTATGGCAAGGAGGGCTCTGTTGTACCGCGCGGGGTGCAAGCAACAATGCCACTCACAGCTCCAGACAGATTGAAGGGTAATGAGAACCTTGGAGTACATATGCTCGAGTATATGCCAGGCACAGCATCACGGGAGAAAGGTATACGTGTATAGTATGCAGGAACACTACCTGCAGAGAACAAAAACGAAGATGCATCAGCACCTGGTGCGTGGAGTGCAAGGTGCCACTCTGCGCTGTTGGCTGTTTCGCAGCATATCACACACTCGTGGAGTACCGAGTGTGTTTATGGTGTGTGTATATAGTGTGCGATACTGTACAGTGTGTATATAAAGTGTAAATATAAATATATTAGGCATGATACATTGGAAATTGTGCAGGATAAGTGAACTTGTTTGTGATGCACGTAACACAGTGTCTACGGACAGTACGGATGTTCTACTGGCATAATATAGTGTACGTGTTCATTATACATTGGATTGGCACGTAAAACAATTAAATTGTATTGGGAACTGAAATATTGGCTTTGTATATACGTACACCAACGTATATACAAAGCCCACCAACATAGGATTATGCCTGAATGGTAGAGGAGAGTGTCCCCAAAGATACAAAGCCAATGTTCTCAATGCTTATATTCGTCGAGCGCTTACCCACTGCTCCGAATGGAGCAACATGAGTAGAGAGTTTGAAAGAGTAACTCAGGTATTGGTGAACAACGGATATAGCAACGCGTAAATAAACGCTGCTATAAGAAGACACTTGGACCGATGGTATAATCCTGAACCTAGAACAGAAACCACAATACCTCCAATAAAATTATATTACAAATCAACCATGCACAGTGACCATATAAAAGAGGAAAGAATAATGTAAGAAATAATCCGTAAAGGAGTAAAAAGCATTACTCTTAACCAAAACATAGACCTGATCATATTCTACAAAACCAAGAAGACTTCCGAACTCCTTATCAAAAACAGCCTGAAGCCGACGGAGAACCCTCTACAGCAGTCAAGTGTTGTATACATGTACACTTGCCCCAATGAAGGATGTAACCTTCAATCTAAGTACATAGGTATGACGTCGACCAAGCTGACGAGGCGTTTGACATGTCATCTTCAATCCGGTGCCCCCAGGAATCACATGAGACAAGCCCATGACATCACCCTAACAAGAGAAATGTTGAACAAAAATACCTGTGTAATAGACAAAACCAAAGATGCAAGAAGATTACAAATTCTTGAAGCAATTCACATAAGAATAGAAAAACCTACCATGAACACCTAAATCACGGAACTATTTACTCTAACCACCATGAGAGTAAGGACAAGACCAAAACATAACGATGCCAACACAGAAGACACTGTTCAACATAATAGGCCAATTACACCTGATTAATCTTTGTATGTAGATAGGAGCTGCCTCGTATGGGCCAATAGGCCTTCCGCAGTTACCTTTATTCTTAGGTGCTTCATCCCCCATTTATCCCTTACGTATCCCCCAAGTTTTTACCTTTATTGTCTTATCACCGGACCCAGTGCGGGTATAAATCAACCAGTTCTGAAAATTCTTTTCACTTGAGAATGAACCATGGAGGTTCGAAACGTTGTGCAAATTGTATAAATAAGTGTAATACATTCTATAGTAATTCACTTTTTTTTCACCTTGAAATTACAAAAATGAGTTTTGGAGAACTCCTCTTTCAGCTAAGCCCTGATGCTAAGAAAATAGTTAGAGTATGTGTGTGTGAGTATGTGAGAACTACACATAAGGGGCATAACTGGCCAACCCCTCACAGTGTTCAAGAGAAAACTGGATAAGCACCTCCAAAGGATACCTGATCAACCAGGCTGTGACTCATACGTCAGGCTGCGAGCAGCCGCGTCCAACAGCCTGGTTGATCAGTCCGGCAACCAGGAGGCCTGGTCGACGACCGGGCCGCGGGGACGCTAAGCCCCGGAAGCACCTCAAGGTAACCTCAAGGTAAGGTAGTAGCCAGAACGCACTTCTCAGCCTACTATGCAAGGCTCGATTTGCCTAATAGGCCAAGTTTTCCTGAATTAATATATTTTCTAATTTTTTTCTTATGAAATGATAAAGCTACCCATTTCATTATGTATGAGGTCAATTTTTTTTTATTGAAGTTAAAATTAACGTAGATATATGACCGAACCTAACCAACCCTACCTAACCTAAACTAACCTGTCTTTATAGGTTAGGTTAGGTAGCCGAAAAAGTTAGGTTAGGTAGGTTAGGTAGTCAAAAAACAATTAATTCATGAAAACTTGGCTTATTAGGCAAATCGGGCCTTGCATAGTAGGCTGAGAAGTGCGTTCTGGCTACTAGGTACGACATATATATATATATATATATATATATATATATATATATATATATATATATATATATATATATATATATATATATATATATATATATATATATATATAATGTCATACCTAGTAGCCAGAACGCACTTATCAGCCTACTATGCAAGGCCAGATTTGCCTAATAAGCCAAGTTTTCATGAATTAATTGTTTTTCGACTACCTAACCTAACCTAACCTAACTTTTTCGGCTACCTAACCTAACCTAACCTATAAAGATAGGTTAGGTTAGGTTAGGTAGGGTTGGTTAGGTTTGGTCATATATCTACGTTAATTTTAACTTCAATAAAAAAAAATTGACCTCATACATAATGAAATGGGTAGCTTTATCATTTCATAAGAAAAAAAATAGAGAAAATATAATAATTCATGAAAACTTGGCTTATTAGGCAAATTGGGCGTTGCATAGTAGGCAGAGAAGTGCGTTCTGGCTACTAGGTACGACATATATATATATATATATATATATATATATATATATATATATATATATATATATATATATATATATATATGTATATATATATATATATATATATATGTATATATATATATATATATATATATATATATATATATATATATGTATATATATATATATATATATATATATATATATATATATAATATATATAATATATATTTATATAAATAAATATTTATTTATAATATATATAATATATATTTATATAAATAAATATTTATTTATTAATATAAATAAGTACATGCTATCCATACATCCAGCCAAACACACACCGAAACTACGACGTTGCTACAACGTTCGAACAAGTTTTAATACCTCCTAACCAATTATAACAGCCAATATAGCAAGTTGTAACAACGTTCTAATATGTCATAAACATGTTAAGCCAAGATGTAGCAACTTTATTACAAATTGTAACAAGCGGAAAATAGAGACAGTTACGGTTTGTGTTTCCAGGGATTTGACTGTACATGGTGGCTGTACATTTATTTTCTTGTATACTGTATCTACTCAAATATACATACATACAGGTACTTATATTTTCAAAGTCATACATAATAAATAGTACCTTTGACACTCAAATGCAACCTGTTAACATAAAAAACTAAATAAATAAAGTGAAAAACAATGAAATTAAATCAACAAAGTTATTCCAATGCAGCCCCCTCACCTCATTTACACTCAAAAAACAAACAAACAAATTCTCCAGGCCAATACAGCTAAACCACAAGAGGTAGAGAATTTTTATTTTGATTTGAAAACAAACAAAATTGTGGGCAATTTTTTTTCTTGTGTACCATGGGAAAGTTTGCTATTAACAGTTGAGCAGCCCATAAGGGTTAAGTAGATTCTGTTTTTTTATAAAATTGTGAATTTACTTTTAATAGTTAGGATCAAACTTTTATGTGACTGCTATTTTTTAATGGAAATACTGTACTAAACAGTATAGTATGTTTGACTTGAAATTTGTTATCCTTGTACAGTTATCCTTGTTCAGGTACTCAGTATGCCCGGATGCAGACGACAATAGACTAGAAAGTGTAACAGACAGCACTGTCATCTCGATAGGTCCAGACACTACAACGGTCCCCAATAGAGCAAGTCAGACCAGAAGGACAGACATATGCAAATTTTATGCAGTATGCAGATATAGATATGCTGGCAATAAGAAAGGATTAGAATGCAGTTACCATCATCCCAATTTTTTTTTTAAATATGCTTAGGAAAGGTCAGTGTCAATTTGGATCAACATGTAGGTTTTTCCCTCCTGACATGTGCTAAACCTCACTCGAGGACAGAAAATGTTACGACCTCAGCTGCCCATACTTTTACATGAAAAGCACAGAACGCTACATAAAGAGTGGCAAGCAAGATAATGAATTTGGAGGAAACTCAATTTTTTATACCACACTGAAAGAGATTTCAAAAGTAGGAACATAGAGAATGTATGGAACTGAATGCCAGACTCATTTGCATACCAGAATTACAGATACAATTACACAGGTGAGAAGGTGGTGGAGGCCAAAACCATCAGTAATTTCAAAGCGTTATATGAAAAAGAGTGCTGGGTAGACGGGACACCATGAGCGTAGCTCTCATCCTGTAACTACACTTAGGTAATTACACCAAAAAGGAACTACAACTACGACAGGCAACTGCCCTACAACAATCAGCACTGGTCAGAACAAACTCAATACAGGGATACCTCGGTTTAAGAATTTAATCTGTTCCTGGAGACAGCTCGTAATCCGAAAACTCGTGAACCGAAGCTAATTTCCCCATTATAAATAATGGGAATATAATTAATCCGTTCCTGACTACCCAAAAACCTCACTTCAAACTAAATTTTATACATAATTCATCCAAAATCTACACTACTAAAGTATGTTCAAGTTATTACTTACCCTTGCTGATGACGAGGGAGTCGGTCGGCCGAGCGGACAGCACACTGGACTTGTGATCCTGTGGTCCTGGGTTCGATCCCAGGCGCCGGCGAGAAACAATGGGCAAAGTTTCTTTCACCCTATGCCCCTGTTACCTAGCAGTAAAGTATGGTACCTGGGTGTTAGTCAGTTGTCACGGGCTGCTTCCTGGGGGTGGAGGCCTGGTCGAGGACCGGGCCGCGGGGACACTAAAAGCCCCGAAATCATCTCAAGATAACCTCAAGATAACCTCAAGATGACTCCTGTTGGTGTATCGAAGATGGTGAGGAGGGGGAAGGAGGAGAGGTGTTACTGTTTGGAAAGGGAGTCCCCTTCCATTATAACATCAGGCAGTAAGGATTTTTCTGGAGTGCACTCTCTGGCACGTTTTGCCTGCCTACCACTAGGTCCTGGTTGTGGCTCACTGCTCGATT
The DNA here is from genome assembly GCF_040958095.1 of Procambarus clarkii. Classification (NCBI taxonomy): domain Eukaryota; kingdom Metazoa; phylum Arthropoda; class Malacostraca; order Decapoda; family Cambaridae; genus Procambarus; species Procambarus clarkii. The sequence goes on along the minus strand of NC_091150.1, from coordinate 29,818,777 downwards.
TTTTCACAACGAAATGATCCATTGAAGATTGTTTTTCCCTTCATTGCAACACTTGTCTGTAGTAAGACATCACATTGTCATTTAAAAGGTCAATGCAACGGCCTACTACAGCTTTATCTGGGTGAGTTTTTTCAACAATGTAGTTCTTCCCATACTTCACACATTTTCTTAATGAGGAAGGGACATCCTCTACTGCCTTTACTCACAGCTATTTTCCTAGGTTGAACCTTACCACTGACTTTCTTGGGACCCATGGCTAGATATATAATAACAACTTTTATGCTCAAATGGCCAAAAATCCGACAAAATACTGTAAATCCTTGTGAAGAATTCAGGTGGGATAGTCACTGGGGTGCAAGGCTCTAATAAACTGAGGGATGATCGTCATGCCACCACTCGCTAGGTCGACCTGTACGTGTATCAACACCCTCGTATTCAGAGGCAACGCTCGTATTCTGATGTAAATTTTCTGAGCAAATCCTGCTCGTAACCCGAAAAACTCGTAAACAGGAACATCCGTAATCCGAGGTACCACTATATGTCCACGCGTAATGGGCTTGCCAAAAAAGTCTCCCAGTCAAACTATCCCTAATAGAGTAACCTCATTCATCTTTACCAACATACAAGGACTAAAAACAAAGTAAAATTCATAAATGGCATCGTCACGGAGTCAAATGCAGTATTTGGAGCTTTCACAGAAACCCATGCAGGGAAATTCTTGGACAGTGAGATCTAGATACTAGGATATAATCTATACAGGTGTGATAGGGTAATTAGGTCACATGGAGGAGTGGGTCTGTATATTAGAGAAGACCTTGTATGCTCGGAGCTCCTTAATGTTACAAATGAGGTGGTAGAGGTACTCGGAGTAAAAATAGATAAAATAAACTTAGTTATTTTTCTAATATACAAACCGCCAGATGCAACGGCTGAGGAATTCGCAGAAGAGATAAACAAAATAGAGAATAGCCTTGATAATTTGGCAAACCCAATACCTGATATTATCTTCCTAGGTGACTTCAACTTGCTTAGTCTAAGATGGAGAATAGCAAACAATAATATTATACCAGGAAATCTATCGGGACATATCTACATAACCAACACATATCATATATAACCAACCACAGATTAGAGAACTGCTTAGATTCTGTGACAAATTTACACTCAACCAGCAGATATCAGAGCCATCGAGAAATGAAAATATTCTAGATCTGATCTTTACAAACAATGAAGACATAATCAGGGACATTATGATATCAGATACCACATATTCCACAGTGCAAGCTACCATCAATACTTAGAATAGACCTAAAACAATGGTCAAGCAAGAGGGGTTATTCAGTAAATTCAATTTTAATAATAAATGGATAAACTGGGAGACCATAAACAGAGAACTTACAAACATTCCATGCAAAACTGTTCTAAGTAATACAAGTCCTACAGAAGGTATAGAAAAACTGACTTCGGAAGCAGATCAAGTCTGAAACATGTTCATTTGAAGAAAGCCAGAAACAGGTCCAACATAGAAAGAAAATGCAGATGACACTATAAAAGAAGGAAAAAAATAACGGAAATGCTTAAGCAGACACGACTTTCCCGACAAAGAAGGAATAATTTAAATAGGGAGATTGAAGAAAGAAATTGAAAACTCATATCAGACTGAAGAAGGGCAGTTAGAACAGAAAGCAATTCAGGAAATAAAAAAAATCCAAAATACTTCTTCGCATATGCGAAATCAAAAGCAAAAATCACTGCCAGTATTGGACCTACTTGTACGAGTGAAGGTTCATACACGGAGGATGACAAAGAAATTTGTGAAATCCTGAAAAAGATGGGGACATGTTTAGCACTCCAATAAACAACATGAAAGTGGAAGATCCAGACAATTTTTTTATGCGTGATATCCAAGCGCAGTTAAAAGCTCTGTACCTTGGGGTACAGTCCTTGCACTGCTGCTTTTCCTTATTCTCATATCAGATATAGACAAAATTACAAGTCACAGCTTCGTATTATCCTTTGCAGGTAACACAAAAATCGGCATGAAAATTACCTTTGCTGAAGACATTGAAAAACTTCAAGCAGATATTAATAAAGTTTACGACTGGTCAACAGAAAATAACATGATGTTTAACAGTGATAAATTCCAGGTACGTACTCAGGTAGGGTAAAAATGAGGACCTTAAACATTATACAGGGGTACAAAACACAATCAAATGTGCCCATAGTAGGAAAGCAGCATGTAAAGGATTTGGGAATAATGATGTCCGACGACCTAACGTTTAGGGAGCATAACCAAGCAAATATTGCATCAGCCAGAAAAATGATCGGATGGATTACGAGAACTTTCAAATCCAGTGATCCCTTCACAATGGTTGTACTATACGAATCACTTGTATTGTCCCATCTTGAGTACTGCTCAGTACTCACTTTCCCCTTCAGAGCAGGAGAGAGTGCTGAAACAGAAGGAATACAGAGAACATATGCGGTATACATAGACGCAATAAAGCACCTAAATTATTGGGATCATCTCAAAGGCCTCCAAATGTACTCACTAGAAAGAAGACAAAAGAGATATCAAATAATATACACGTGGAAGATACTGGAGGGCCAGGTACCAAATCTACACAGTAAAATAACAACATACTAGAGTGAATGATATGGAAGAAAATTAATAATAAAACCAGTAAAGAGTAGGGGGGGTGCCATAGGCACAATTAGAGAACACTGTATAAACATCAGAGGTCCACGGTTGTTCAACAACCTCCCAGCGAGCATAAGAAATATTGCCGGAACAACTGTGGATATCTTCAAGAGAAAACTAGATCATTTTCTCCAAAGAGTGCCGGACCAACCGGGCTGTGGTTCATATGTGGGCCTGCAAGCCGCTGCTAGCAACAGCCTAATGGACCAAACTCTCACAGGTCAAGCCTGACCTTGGGCCGGGCTTGGGGAGTAGAAGAACTTTCCAGAACTTCATCAAGCAGGTATCAAGTAGTATTTTGTATTCTGTATACAACATGTTCATACTCAAAGATTCGATGTAAGTTAAGTTGCTGGTGATACAATTCAGCAATTGTACAATGCTAAATATTTAATCCCAACAAGAATTATAAATATGCAGCAGCTACATATTTTAAGAGTGATTAGTTAAATCCACAATTATAAATTAAAAGTAGTGGACAGTGACTCAAATTATATTACTGTATTTGATTCTTCTGAGATCTTACAAGAAATATCAACTTTCTTAACTTTTATAATGAAGCATGATACCAGTAAAGGACCCAGATTTTGCAGAAGGAAGTAGATGGGATGAATATGTCAACAATGTAGAGGCTTTAGAAGAACTTGTCTTTACCTTGAGTAGGTCAAAAGTTTGGGGTCTCCCTGAACCATTAGTGTTTAAGGGCAGCTTTTTGGTGAGGTTGCATGTCCCATTGACTCTCAGATTTTCAGTATATTTATATACTGTATTTTAATTATATACCATGCTCAAAACGGCTTTCATTGCTGCAGTTATTGAAGTTACATAAAGAATTTTGTTTATTCCAGTTTTAAGAAGATAAGAATAAAGGCAACTTCAGAAGGCCTAGTGACCCTCATGAGGCATCTCTTATTTATATCCACCCAAAGTCATTCATATATATTTCTAACCTATATGTGAAACGATTCCCAATAGTAATATACAAGTTCATTTTGTTTTAATGTAATTGCAAAATAAGAGTGATGCTGATTATATCATAAAATGAGCCTATGATGGCAGTTGACTGCTTCTCTATTAGAAAGAATCACAATGAAAAGTAGTTTATCAAAAATAATTTAATGCAACAAATCCAAAAGAGCTGATATCTTTTTATATGTAATATTGAAACATTAATACTCTCTTTATATTTTTGTATTTCGTTCCTCTTTTAATAAAGTTGCAACTGCTTCACTTAGGTGACTGCCAAATCCAAATCCTTCACAGTATCTTTGAACATACATTTTGGTTCTCACGGCTTACATTTTTTTTTTATAATGTGGACCAAGATATGTATTTGAAGATTATAAATAAATATTACAAGGGCCCAGTAATTGGGCCTTGTAAGGATTGTAAGTAAATAAATATTTAAAGCCCAGCCTTAAACATAAACAACAAAATTATTTCAGCAGTAAACATGTCTCTCCTCATTGTATAACTGCTGCTTACAGGGGCCAATTTTAACAAAATTGTTTGGCCAGTTAATGAAGAGACTACATGAAAATTAATTTGTTGAACTTTGAAAGAAAGTAGTGAACACTAAAGAGTTTTCAAAGGTTTGGTTATAAATAGCCTTAATAATTGGTTACCATTTTAAATATTATAGAATAAGAGTGCTTGATAAAATTGCTAGTAGCTGTGCATTTGGTGAGTGTGGTATGCACTGTGCATGAGTAACATTAGGTTCTCTAGGTATGGACTATATAAATTATCAGTTTCGATGTTTGTTTTTGTATGTGCTGGGGGTAACATGCATGGACATTTATTTGGGTCACTTTTTTAGTGATCATAAGTAAGTTGTCCAAAATAATGTCACTCCCTCTACTCGTTCATCAAATTTTGATCAAGTAGTCACCATCAGCAAAGTCAAACAATAATGATTGGTAAAAGAAATGGTAGAGACAAACTTTAGTTATGTGAGGATATTTGAGTTTCACTGGAAGTATCATATATGTATTAGACCAATAGATGAATATGTACAAATTTTTTATACTTGCTGTGTCTACTACACCATTGCACTTCAGTGCTGAAATACAGATGTGAAGTCTTCTGAGGTATCTGAGGCCTGTATTATGCTTTTTTTTTTTTAATTAATTTTTTGTCAACATTTTTTTTTGTGAATCCCCTCTGCACCCAACAAGAAAATGGGCCGGAATGAAAAATCACTCGAAGAGAGTGTGAAATCAGAGAATGGATGTGAACATGGATTTTCTAACTCATCCCATGTTTTTGGGGTAAATGAGGTGCAGGTATGTCTTGTAAATTTAGAATTTTTTAGTTGCTCTGTTTTGAGAGCATGCCTTGTTGCTTTGTGATCAGTAGCCATATATATATATAACATTATTGGCTATTATTTTTCTGTACTATGGCAAAAACTTTCCTGTGCAGTGATTTATTCAGAATGTGGTATCTTCAGTTTTGGTATGCAGCTTTACTTATTCAAAGCACACTGTAATTGTCATTGAATATATTTGCTTTGTGGCAATTGGCATGTGTGCAGTACTGGAAAATGATGTGCTAGTTGGGTTATTAGTAGACTGTGAACATTTAACAGTGTAGTTTATATTGACTCATTCATTAAAGAATTGCCACAAGATTGGTATGTTCAGTGACAAACATAACAAATAAGGAGTAGTTGGTTCTTTTCAGATGGAAAAACTCAACAGGACTAAATCATTCATCATATAATTGTGTACATGAAGTTGGGAATATCAATATAGCCAATGTTTCCACTTGGTTAAAGAAAAGAACTTTTAACTCTTAGAAATCTTTGGACCCTATAACGTTGCATATGGTAGCAGAACTATCCTAGCTGTAATTCACTATATTTTGGAAATCTTGTTTAAGCTTTTTTCTTACTTTAGCATACTGTTCCTTAATTGAGTTTAAGGGTATCTTATGGGGAATAATATGGTATTTCGGGTTTAGAAATAATATATTCTTGATAAGCTTAGTTTGCATCATAATAATAAAAAAGATGCTCTTGGGATACAACCCTTCTGCAATGTATAATTTGTGTTTAAAGTTGCACCAGGTGTGGCTGCATCTCTGATGAATGAACTTTCACCCTATTTAATTTCTTCACATTTCAAAATGGGCAACATTATCAGAATCACTCTCAAACACTGCAGCTGCTTATCATTTTATATCCATATGTCTGGATCCCAAATGTAGTGCTCTGAATGTTTCTGGAAAATTTGTATTTGCTCATTTGGCTCAGGGAAAGGCAACATAGCAATTTGTTACCATGAATACTTCATAGGGTATTGAACTAGTATACTTCCGTGTGAGCTAGTACTTACAACTCAAGTTATTATTTTTCTTACTATTAAAATTCCTATGGTTAAGGATAATTTATTGGGTGACCATTTACATGTTATTAGGATTTTAGCTTGAAGAATCCTGGTGTGTGTGTACAATGCAACCTTGAAAATCCGGCTCATGTCATTTGGAATCTTCTGGACTTTAAAATACTCGTCTCTCTTCCATACTTTGGAGTAATATTATTTGTCATCAATTGTTTTGCATGTATATTTCTTTATTATTTAATACATACATATTTGTGCATGTTTACATGTAATTAGTATATACAGTAAACAAGGATTCTTCTAATGTAAAATAACAAATATGATCAAAACTTAATTTTGTAGGTACCTTTCTGTGGACCAAATTTATCCATGTAAACTGCCAGATCCAAGTCATTGAAATTTGAGTCACAACATTTTTCTCTCATATTGTTTGTCACCAAAACTTTCACTCATGACATTGAACTCTGAAATCAGTACATTGTGTTTATGTTTTGGAAATAATGGTAATGCCAACACCAGACTCTTCTGCCAGTCTCCTCACTTCCCCACACCAATTTATTCCTTTTGTTCATGTTAATTAACACTTAGTCATTCCGATGACATTAAAATGTGTGTATATAATTATTTTAGGCATTGCTGAGTGGGACTTGGGAATTTCCAGATTGTTTACAGTTCGGTACATTCTGACAGTTCGGAACATTGAAGTGTTAAGGTACTTCTTCCTAATCCTACCTGGTCTTCATGTACTACTCTTGTTAGCAGACATTTTTTCTATTCACAGATAATTAAGTAATTATACAGGGTATATAAAAGTGTATGAATATTCTTGAGTAATAATTAGAAGTAATACTGCCTTAGATGAAATTATCACATCATTTGGATGCATCCATCACCGGACTCCTTTACAAACATTTTCACTCCCCTACCTTGTTCATATTTCTACATCTCTAGTCTTTTCATCCATAGTGTGGGTGTGTGTTTTTGTGTGTGCGGGTGTGTGGGTGTGTGTTGTGTGGGTGAGTGTTTTTGTGTAAGTGGGTGTGTGTGTGTGTGTTGTCTGTGTAATTACCTAAGTGTAGTTACAGGATGAGAGCTACGGTCGTGGTGTCCCGTCTACCCAGCACTCTTTGTCATATAACACTTTGAAACTACTGACGGTTTTGGCCTCCACCACCACCTCACCTAACTTGTTCCAACCGTCTACCACTCTATTTGTGAAAGTGAATTTTTTATATTTCTTCGGCATCTTTGTTTAGTTGGTTTAAATCTATGACCTCTTGTTCTTGAAGTTCCAGATCTCAGGAAATCTTCCCTATCGATTTTATCAATTCCTGTTACTATTTTGTACGTAGTGATCATATCTCCTCTTTTTCTTGTGTATTCTAGTTTTGGCATATTTAATGCCTCTAACCTCTCCTCGTAGCTCTTGCCCTTCAGTTCCGGGAGCCACTTAGTAGCATGTCTTTGCACCTTTTCCAGTTAGTTGATGTGCTTCTTAAGATATGGGCACCACACAACCGCTGCATATTCTAGCTTTGGCCTAACAAAATTCATGAACAATTTCTTTAGTATTTCGCCATCCATGTATTTAAAAGCAATTCTGAAGTTAGAAAGCGTAGCATAGGCTCTTTGCACAACGTTCTTAATGTGGTCCTCAGGTGACAGTTTTCTATCTAGAACCATCCCTAGATCCCTTTCTTTATCAGAATTCTTTAAAGATTTCTCACATAATTTATAGGTTGTGTGGGGGTCTATGTTCTCCAATTCCACATTCCATAACATGGTATTTATTCACATTAAATTCCATTTGCCAAGTGGTGCTCCATATACTTATTTTGTCCAGGTCTTCTTTAAGTGTGTGTGTGTAATTACCTAAGTGTAGTTACAGGATGAGAGCTACGCTCGTGGTGTCCCGTCTTTCCAACACTCTTTGTCATATAACGCTTTGAAACTACTGATGGTCTTGGCCTCCACCACCTTCTCACCTAACTTGTTCCAACTGTCTACCACTCTGTTTGTGAAAGTGAATTTTCTTATATTTCTTCTGCATCTGTGTTTAGCTAGTTTAAATCTATGACCTCTTGTTCTTGAAGTTCCAGGTCTCAGGAAATCTTTACTATCGATTTTATCAATTCCTGTTACTATTTTGTACGTAGTGATCATACAGTATCACCTCTTTTTCTTCTGTCTTCTAGTTTTGGCATATTTAATGCCTCTAACCTCTCCTCGTAGCTCTTGCCCTTCAGTTCTGGGAGCCACTTAGTAGCATGTCTTTGCACCTTTTCCAGTTTGTTGATGTGCTTCTTAAGATATGGGCACCACACAACCTCCACAATATGGAGTGGGGGTTTTGAGAATAAAACAGGGTCCTGGCAGGCAGGTATCTTGTCAGTGTTCCTCCTCATCATCAGCCTTTTGTGGTCTTGGGTTGTGTGTTGCGGCCCATGTTTTTTTCTTTGTTGTGATAAAGGTAGTTCTCTCTCCTCCCTGGTAAGTCCCCATGTTTTCAGTTTCCATGGGTGGGTAGCATTAGGGAGCCACAAGGGGCTTTTCCCAGAAAACCATCATTGAATGTAATGAAACGTCAATGTCTGGGTGAGCCCCCGGTGGCTCCCTAACACCCTCCTTTTCCCAGGAAGCCGGGGGTGGTTTTTACCATCACAGAACTAAGGGCTTGGCAAGGAAATTCAACAGGGAAAAGGGAAAAGAGCTTTCGTCAGAAAAGATGGAGGTGGTTACACAGGATATAGGAAAGTGCAGGAAGGAAGCTAACCCATGCACAAGTGGCCAGAGAGAAAGTAGTATCAAAAGCAATCAAGGAAGTGACTGAGCAAAAACAATATATCTGAAAGACTTCGACCTACATCTTTCAATAAAAAAGAGGCAACAAAACATGTGCTATGGATAAACCAACACAATTAAAAAAAAAACATGAACCAGGTATCTGCAAATATTATGTATGGGGTGTATATAAATATTAGCTATCAGGAAGAGCAAATAGAATATGTGAATATAAACTCCTAAGAAATTGCAGAAATATTCTAATTATAAAGGTACACGTTGCTCTGAAAATTGCAAATTTTTCCACCCAAACCTGTGTAAAAATTCACTAAACAAGAAGGAATAACATAAGAGATTGCCCAACATTTCATATCAAAGGCACCAAGTGAATAAAATCAAAAGAATGCCATTATAAATAGAGCAACACCCATACATACCAGGGAGATTTTTTACTAAGAGAAAGAGGAAAAGAATAGCAAAAAATGTCCATACTCTACCATCAACTCAGTCGAATGCTAGACAGGACACGAACAATGTGGCACTTCTACCAGAACCACAGATATTAATACCAAGAAAAATACCCCTGTACTTCCACAAATATGTTAACATCTTTCTTATTTGCCAAACTACAATGCATCAAAACATGCAAAACAAAAGTCCACTTTATACCTGGCCTCCTACAAGAGGCAAATGCAATGTTTGCAGCTTTGACTGAAGCTCACACAATGGACTATTATCACAAGGAGAAATGAATACTAGAATTCAGTCTTTTTCAGTTGTGATAGAAACATAGGCTACAGGGTGGGGTCAGCCTGAACATCAAAGAGACACCCATCTGCACTCAGCTGCTAAACACCACAAATGATAAGGTGGAAGTGCTGATACTCGAAATAAAAATTCTAAATGTGGTGATTGTCCTTGTATATATATCACCAGATTCAAATCTTTAGCAGTTTAAAGACCATCTTGAGGTTACCTCGAGATGATTTTGGGGTTTAGCGTTCCTGTGGCCTGGTCCTCGACCAGGCCTCTTTTTTGTTACACATCCCCAGGAAGCAGCCCGTAGGAGCTGTCTAACTCCCTGGTAGTTATTTACTGCTAGGTGAACAGAGGCATCAGGGTGAAAGAAACTCTGCCCATTTGTTTCTGCCTCCGCCGGGGATCGAAGCCGGGACCTTAGGAGCACTGTCCACTCAGCCGTCAGGCCCCCAGCTTACAAAAATAGATTACTACTGTACTTAGAAAACCTTACAAACCCTTTTCAAGATGCTAGTGCTCTCTTGGGTGAAATACTCTACTTTCTAGAGTGGAATACTCTACTCTCTAGAATGGAATACTGTTGCACAATGACAGCCCCCTTTCAAAGCTGGAGAAATTGCTGAGCTGGAGAGTGTGCAGAGATCCTTTACTGCTAGAATCCACTCAGTAAATATCTAAACTGCTGGGATCGACTAAAAGGCCTAAAGCTGTATTCTCTTTAGCGCAGGCAGGAGAGATACATAATAATTTACACATGGAAAATATTAGAGAGGCTGGTCCAGAACCTGCACACAGAAATAACATCACATGAGACCAGAAGGCATGTCAGGATGTGCAGAATACCCCCGTTGAAGAGCAGAGGTGCAACAGGTACTCTTAGAGAGAACTCTATCAACATCAGAGGCCCAAGACTTCAACATGCTTCCACTACACATAATGGGCATAACTGGCTGACCCCTGACAGTGTTCAAGAGAGAACTTGATAAACACTTCCAAAAGATACCTAATCAACCAGGCTGTGACTCATACATCAAGCTGCAAGCAGCCACGTCCAACAGCCTGGTTGACTAGTCCAGCAACGAGGAGGCCTGGTCGAGGACCAGGCCGCTGGTACGCTAAGCCCCAGAATCATTGCAAGGTAACCGGAAGGTAACCCCCTGCCCCAAACATCATCTTACTTGGCAGCTGCAACTTACAGCCCCTAAAATGGAAAAATGTGACAAATGCAATTATACCAGAGAGAATCCTAGAGGCAGTTTAAGGGAACAGTCACACACAGATGACCTCTTGCAGATGTGTGATAGATTTGCCTTAAACCAGCAAATAGTAAAACCAACTAGAAAATTAAACACCTTAGATCTTATTTTTGTAAACAATGATGAAGTGATTAGGGACATAATGATTATGAATACATTTTGCTCAGATCACAACCTAATTGAAGTTCAGTAATGCATGAGCAATACAGTATATCTATCTATCTATGCAGCCAGTCTCAAATCCAAGAAGAGGCAAAATCAGCAAATTAAATTTCAGTAACAGATTAACTGGGAACAAATAAACCAAATCCTCACATAAATATGCTGGGTGCAGTGTGTCCACCTGCCTTGACCGTACATAGTCCTCTGTTATACTGGAGCAGTGTGTCTACTTGACTGTGCATAGTCCTCTGTTATACTGGTGCAGTGTGTTCACCTGTCTTGACTGTTGACCCAAGTTGACTGTGTTTGTAGGACCAGCAGAACAGTGCTTAAAGATACAACTGAGTGTCTTGCTTACAATGAATCTTTTCATATACACCTGAAGCCTGATTTATTAGAAATGTTATACTGTATTCAATTCAGCCGTCTGCCTCTCATAATACTGTCATGTATCACATAAGCCTTCTCCCATAAATTAATTAACTATTTTAAAATTTAAATACTTTCCAGAGATTGAGATTGTCACTCTGTCATTATGGAGAACAGACACGTGTTTATTACAATTTTGCAATGAATATGTTTTTTCTGGGGGGAGCCCCGTCGGCTCCCCGGAGCTTTACCGGCTGATATGCTAATGTCAGACTTTGGCATCAGTCATGTGTATGGAGTTCTAGGGCCTACCGGGGACCACGAGCCAGAACCTGGCCCCCTCAGAGAGGCAAGGGGAGCAATGGCCTATAGAAACCCCCGTGTGGTTGGAAGCATTCTATGTCTGCCATCGACCGGGTCAAGCATCCAGAAAGGTAAGCATTCCAAAACAAACCCCTATTCTGGTGAAAATTGCTACCTAAGCCGAACTAGTGAATAGAACTCTTCAACAGAAAACACGGAAACTAGTATGACGTCATTCGTCACCGCGCCGCTGTCTGCGCAGCTCCCCCCTCCCCGGGAGGGGGAAGGGGGAGCCCCAGACCTCCCACGCCGGCTATCCACCCATCAGTTCTTCGGCTGATGCTATAGGCAATGGTTATGTGCTCCGGCTCCAGTGGTTGTTTCAGCACTGTACCTAGAGTGTGGTGTCTGTTTTCTAGGTGGTGCGTGAGCCGGGTGTGATTCTTCAGTACTCGGGCTGCATGCGCCTAGGGTTCCCTTCCCTAGGTGCCCTGTAAGTACTGCCCTTGGGGCTTGGGGCCACCTTCCACAAGTTCTTTGGGTCCTGCCCCTGCTTGGCCGTTTACCGCTTGGTTTTCGGCCGCTCTTTGTGTGCTCGGGTGTTCTGTCTCCCTTGTTCGCCTTAGAGTAAGGGGCAGTGTTTGCACTGGTGGGGCGCGGGGTACTGTGCAGCTTGTCTTTACCAATCATAGCGGCCGGCTCTGTTCCGCTTGGGTACGCTGTCCTCTTGCGGGGTTTTCTTTTTCTTTTGTTTATATACCTGGTGGGGGGGTCTGCCTTCGTTCTTGCCCCTTGTGTCCCTTGTGTTCTGAGTATTTCTGGTGGTACCCCCTGCTAGGTCCCCGTGAGTGTACACGTCCCGGGGGTTCAGCTCTTAGAAAGTTGTTTGGTAGCTTGGGTGCCGGTTAGCAGTACCCTGCCTGGGATTACCTGAGCGCGAGTCCTCTTAAAGTAAACGCTCGGGACCCTGGGAAACCCCTGGGGGCGCGCGGGTCCGATGGATGTGACCCCAGAGCCCCCCCCTCGCTTCCAGCGAGTTTGAGGGTTGCTCTCACCTTTTGTCTCTGGGTGACTCTCTGTTTTGCCTCCGTCTGCTGCCTGTGGGGTCGGTGACACCTTCGACCCGGTGTCCTGCGAGTTTGGTTGCTCGTTGTGGCTCGGTTACCCAGTTGTGCTAACAAAGCGGGTGCGGGCAGCAGGGGCGTTGCACTTGAGCCTTGGTGGTGGCAACGTTCTCGTGGTTTCCTCCCCGGGAGCCCCGGGGCTGCCCCGTTGTATTTCGTTTTGGGACTTGGGGGTGTTGGTTGCTTCGGTTCCATCCACGCCCCCTTGTCTTTCCCCTGGTTCACCCTTCCTGCCTGTATCCGGTTCCTTACCGTCTGTAGGTTCAGGGCGGGGTGTTTGGTGGTGTTGAGACTCGGGCAGTCTCGGGGAATTCCCCTTCCGGGGTAGTGACGGGGGCATTTGGGCCTGTTCCTCCAGCCGTGTTGTATGAGTCTGCCAGTGGGCTCCCTTCCTTAGTGTTTTCACGGCTGCCCCGGTTTTCTGGTACGGCCGGGGCTTTGGGGGAACGGCTCGGCCCCGGGGCCTGTCGTGTAGGTTCCCGGGGCTGGGGAGGGGCTGACTTGGGGGGGGCCTTGGCCCCGTTAGACCCCGTGGGGGGTTTTATCCCCCTCTCGGCGGGGCTTGTGGTTACGCGGAGTGGGGTCTTTCCTCCCCACTCGCCGTACGTGCTGTTGGACGTCGGCCCCTCCCCGGGCTCGGTTCCTTGGCCTTTGAGTCGGTTGGTTCCGTCCTGTGGGTGGATGTTTCCTCCCCCGCTTTTTGGGACGGTGTTTTTGTCATGTTTCCCCGTTCGATGGGGTTCTGCGTGACTTTTGTTCTCGGGTGCGCCTGCGCCTTCGTGTGCCTTCGGGACTAGTGTTGGCTTCTGTGTTCTCGAGGGTACGGGAAGGTTTTTCGCTACTTCCCGCATTATTGGAACGTCTGTCGGCTCCTAGTACTTGTCGCCCTGTTGGGCTACTTGTCGCCCTGTTGGGCTACTTGTCGGCCGTTTGGGCTACTTGTCGCCCGTTTGGGCTACTTGTCGCCCGTTTGGGCTCCTTGTCGCCCGTTTGGGTTCCCTTTTTTTTGGGCTCTTTGCTTCTTTGGCCGGTTTTATTGTTTCTGCTTCCTCTTTTGGCCCTTTTTCTCGTGCAATAGTCCTGGCTGGCGCCTTCCCGCAGGGAGGGTGTGCGGTTCGGCCGGCGTGTTATGCGCATGCGCCGTGGAGTTTGTTTTGGTCTGGGCGATGGTTCAGTGCTGGGGTTTTGCGCCCTTTTTTGCTACAGTGCTTCGCCTCTCGTTCTTCTCCCTGGCTGCGGTATGTGCCCCTTTGCGCCAGGGGTGTCCTGGTTCCCAGTTGTGGGGAGGACGCCGCGGTTTTCTGTGTCATGGGTGTGGACCGCCTCCTTCGCCTCTCCCTGTTCTCCTGCGGGTCCGGCTCTGGCGTCTTCACCTGGCGGTGCTCCCAAGTTCTTCTGGGCACGGTTGAGTCGTGTCAAGTTCGAGCCACCTTTCGCCAGGTGAGTTTCTGCGGTCTGGCGTCTTTTGGCCGGGCGCTGGATGCGGCGGTGTTCATATACCTGTCTTTATTTAGGTATAATTTTGTACGACTGAGACCGTTCGCACACCAGTGACTGTCCCTTTATCACCCCTTCCTGTCCCCCTCATGTGCATGTCCAACCCATGCTGGAGTCGTTCAGGGGACCCTCCTTTTTTAATGTTGTGAGGTGTGGGGGTTGTAGGGTTGGTTCTGTACTCACCTGGTGAGGCTCCTGGCTGTGCTTGCAGGATTTGAGCTCTGGCTCTTGGGTCCCGCCTATCTGGTAGAACTTGCGGGATAGTACCAGTGGAGTGCAGTGGTGCTATTGGCACTTTTGGGGAACACTGTATTACCATCAGTGGTCTGTGCTTGTTACACGACCTACTTGCGAGCATAAGCCTTCTTGCTGGTTCGTCCGTGGACTTCCTGGGCGCACTGGCCTGTTTTCGTATGGCAGTTCCGGCCCGTCCTGGTTGTGGGGGTCTGTGGGCCGGTGGACTGCTCCTAGCAGCTGCCTGGTGGGCCATCCTCTGGCCGGTCTGGCCTGACCTTGGGCCGGGCTTGAGGTGTAAAAGAGCTCCCAGTACCTCATCCGGCAGGTATCGAGCGGGGTTTCTCCGCCGTCGGTCGCCTGGTGCAGTTTTCTGGGCCTGCAGGGTTTTGTCGTGTCTCCGTTGGCCCTGTCTGGGGTCTGCCTGCTCCGTTCTCTGCCTTTGCAGAGGGGAGTTGTTATTTACATGTTGCATGTTGCAGTGGTGCCTGTTGCTGCTGCTGCTGCACGTGAGCATTGGTACCGTGTTTCACGGTGGCGTGTCCTTGTTCCTGTGTCCGGTTGTGGAGTGGCGCTTTGCTGCCGTTTTGTGCCTGGGGATTGCGTGGGGTTTTTGTCCCTGCCTGATTGTCCACCCCTGGTTGTTCTCCTGGTTTTTTTTTGTGCTTCTGCTCTTTCTTCCTGCCTCTTCTGCAGCAGGAATGTTCTGCGTGTGTTCTTAGGCGTTGGTCAGCCTGTGTCCTGTGATGTGCTTCTTTGTCTCGGTCTGTTGCAGTTGTTCGTGCCCCTTGGTTCGGGTCCTGTTCTGGCGGCGACCCTTCCGCCTTCTTTGGTTTTCCTAGCTTGCCCTGCCGGTTGTTGTTGTTTTATTTTTTTGGGGGGGTTCTTGCGATGTCTCGCGTCGGACCCGTCGTTTCTGAACTCCTGGCGGGCTTGCATGCTTCGGAGTTTTTCTGTTCGGCAGACGTTCCATCTCCTTGTGCCGCCTGGGTTTCGGTGGTCGCGCCCGAGATCTTCTCGCGGCTCCGCCTTTTTCCTGGGCTCGGGGGGGCCTTGTCGGGGCTGCTTATGTTCTGCCTCGTGGTCTCGCCTCCGGTTGGTGGTCGGGTTGGCTTCGTGGTAGGTGTCCCACCTGCGTGCTTTCTTGGCGGCAGTATGGGGTATTTTGGCGGTCCTTCCTTTTCCTGTCCCTTCTTCGGTGGGTCCTTCTTGTTGGCTTGGTTTACTCTCGGCTTGGTTTTCTAGTGGGGGTTGGGGGCCGTCGTCTTGCCACATACTGTCGCCTCTTTTCGTGCGGCGCAGGCGGAGCCGCTTCAGCTTGCTTTCGGTCTTGGTGTTGCTTCTGCACCGTTAGTCAGCTGTCTTGTGCGTCATTTCACCTCCGGCCTGTTCGTGCGCCGCTTGCACCATCCTGGTCTCTGGTCAGCGTGCTCTGTCTTCTCCTCGGTTGGTAGTGCCCCTTCGGTTCCGGTGTGTTTTTTCGTCGGCTCTTTCCTTTGGGCCTTTGCCTCTGGGGGTCGGTTCGCTGTGTTTTCTTGCTCCTTCGGTTTTCGCGTTTTGGTTGTTTGATGGCAGCAGTCTCCATCTTTTCTGGCGCGGGGTGGGGCTGCTGCATTCTGGAGGGGTCCAGGGTTTGTTGGTGCTTTGTTGGTCGGGCCGGGGGTGTGTCGTTTTTGTGTTCAGTGGCGGCCCTCTGCTGTTGTTTGCGTGCCACGGCGTTTGGGTCCGGAGCGCGTTTTTGCGTTGATCCGGTTCTGTTCTTCCCGGTTCGCGGGTGATGGTGTCCCGGGTGGTCAGCCGTGTTCTTGCGGCTAAGCTGCCTGTGTTCTTCCCTCATGCCTGTGGCGTTCGTGGCTTCGCTGCTCTCGCTGCCGTCTGGGCGACGTGGCCTTGCAGTCTTTCGGGCATGGATTTTTGGTGTTCGTGCAGGGGCCTTGCTGCTCGTGGTTCTCGTGTTGTTCCCGGGATTTTCGGGGCTGTGGCGCCTTGGGTTGGCGTTTGCTGCCGGTTGTCTCGCCTCCTTGGGGGGTGCGTGGTGTCCGCCTCCCGGTTTTGTCCCTTTGACCTTCCTCTGTGGGTAGTTAGCTCCGGGGAGCCGACGGGGCTCCCCCCAGAAAACCAGCGTTGAATGTAATGAAACGCCATTTTCTGGGTGAGACCCGGAGGCTCCCCGGCAACCCTCCCTCCCTCCGGTCGGCATTTTTCGCGTGTTTTGACATCCAGCCTCAGAACTGATGGGTGGATAGCCGGCGTGGGAGGTCTGGGGCTCCCCCTTCCCCCTCCCGGGGAGGGGGGAGCTGCGCAGACAGCGGCGCGGTGACGAATGACGTCATACTAGTTTCCGTGTTTTCTGTTGAAGAGTTCTATTCACTAGTTCGGCTTAGGTAGCAATTTTCACCAGAATAGGGGTTTGTTTTGGAATGCTTACCTTTCTGGATGCTTGACCCGGTCGATGGCAGACATAGAATGCTTCCAACCACACGGGGGTTTCTATAGGCCATTGCTCCCCTTGCCTCTCTGAGGGGGCCAGGTTCTGGCTCGTGGTCCCCGGTAGGCCCTAGAACTCCATACACATGACTGATGCCAAAGTCTGACATTAGCATATCAGCCGGTAAAGCTCCGGGGAGCCTCCGGGTCTCACCCAGAAAATGGCGTTTCATTACATTCAACGCTGGTTTTTTCAACACGTTATCTCTGCAACCATCCTCCTGTTTAGATAGTAGTTTTTGTAACTATATGCACCAAAGTACAAACATTTATGTACTAAGCAATTAGATTGTAGAACTTTGTACTACTATTCACTTTATAAGAGTCCGAAAAAATTAAGCTAAAAATCACTTAAATATTCCTAGGCCTAGTATAGCACACATGTACTAGGCCTCAAATAATATGTATTAGGCCTAGGAAGGTTAGGTATAATTTGTCTTTCCAACATAAGTAGAAAATCGTTTTTTGGTTTGTCCAAATCAAGTAGTAGCGATTTCTACTTTCTAATTGCGTTGTACGTCGGGATACGTACTCTGGTCCTCATCCTTCCTATAAGTACTACCAAAACAGGAGGATGGGCTGACCTCTGCATGTAAATACACTCATTTAATAAACTCATTTCAAACTCTCGCCTTTTACCAAGTGTTCAACATGGTTTGCATGACTGGTGCATCATTCCTAAACCACATATGCTTTCACCTGTCACTTTATTTCATATTAGTGTTACCTCTACAGTGTTTTACTTTGTTTCATATGTAGCAATAAATCTAATCACCAGTTGTAAAAACATTGAGTACTGTTGTTGTATTCACCTACTCTCCACATAAAGTCTTTTGTCATCACTGAGCTGTGCACAGCTGCATCTTTTGAGAGTGATTATGGGCATGCAACATACATATCGGGCCAGATGCAACTTTAGGAGGGATGACTATTTGGAAATGGATCCTCCAATTCAAAGACTTATCTATTAAAGCTCATTACTAAATATTCCTATTATTCAGAAATAAAATATTTTATTAGATTAACAATTATTGAAAGCAATATTTTTAATTAATGTGTTCACTACGTAGTTTTAAAGTAATTGATATGCAAACTTGCCCTTAAAGTCTCTTACTGCTCAGTAAAGTTATAATAAGGTATGTGATAAGCTGTAAATTCTTATTAATTGATATACCCAAAACTTTGTAATATATAGCACCTAATTTTCAAACTAGATATTTGATGGTAATATCCACTGTGTAAGAACTATCAAAGTTTATATAAAGTGCCTATTCCTGTTGTAGTATTCCTTTAGTTTAAACACTTGAGCAACCTAGTCAATACCTTGCTGTAATTGTTGCTCTTGTAGACTGTCACACCATGCAATAAATGGTTTTCTTAGTGGAAGACATGTTATCATAGTGCTGTCATGCCGTTGTTTTGATTGTAGTTTTAGTAAAGAGCTCATGTTAAACATGAAGTAGTGGTTAGATGGTTTAATTTACCACTGTATGATTTACAGTAATATGAAATAGTGGTACTGTATATATTTTTTTAAATAATAATGCCAGTGCTTCATAATAAACATGAGATGATGGTACATGGTGTAACTTAAACACACTCACAAACAAGTTCACAATAGAAAACATAGTGGTAGATAGTTGGAACACGTTAAGTGAGGTCATGGTGGATGCCAAAACCATCACTAGTTTCAAAACATTATATGACATGGGGTGCTGGAAAGACGGGACACAACAAGCTCTTTTCCTGTAACTACACTTGGGTAATTACACACAAAACAGATCCACGCCTTTTTTCATCAATTTTTTAAAAGCAAGCTGCATGTAAAGAATAAAATCCAGAGATTGAGAATGAGGATAAAGTTCTCCGAGAATGAAAAAGAAATGTGTGAAACACTAAACGAACAGTTCCAAAGTGTGTGTTGTATGCAAAAGGAGGTTTTCAGAGAGCCATACACAATGCCAATTCCAGAAAACACCATAGAGTACATAGAGGTGTCAAGATGAAGTGGAAAATTTACTAAAGAGGTTAAAAAGAAATACAGCTGTTGGACCAGATTGAGTTTCATTTTGGGTGCTGAGAGAATGTGCAACTGAGCTAAGCATTCCACCTCAACTGATATTCCAGACATCTTTGTAAACAGGAATCTTAACAAATATTTGGAAAATTGCAAACATAGTTCCAGTCATTAAAAATGGTAGCTGAGAAGACCCCTCTAAATTATAGACCCGTATTATTAACAAGCATAGTAGTCAAAATATTTGAAAAATAGTTAAAACCAAATGGGTAGAACACATAAGAGTAATGACATAATATAGTTTTCGAACAGAAAGATCCTATGTAACAAATCTACTTAGTTTTTATGATAGAGCAACAGAGCTTCTACAGGGAAGAGATGGTTGGGTTGACTCTGTATATCTGGGCCTGAAAAGGCTTTTGACAAGTCCCACACAAGCTGTTGTTTTGGAAACTGTAATATGCTGGCAGGGTGACAGGAAGACTTCTGACATGGATGAAAAATTTTCTAACTGACAAAGATGAGGGTGGTAATCAGAGGCAATGTATCTATCTGACTGGAGGAGTGTTACTAGAAACTATCACAGGGTTCAATTGTTGCTTGAGTAATGTTCATCATCGATTTAAATGAAGTTTAATTAGGTTCAATTCAAACCATGAATACCAGAAGGAATACAGAATTATATGAACATGATTGCTGATGATGCGAAGCTGCTAGGGAAGATAGGAGACATAGATGATTGTTATGCCTTTCAAATTGATCTAGGTAAAATAAGTGCTTATAGTGCAATGTAGCAAATGGAATTCAATGTGAATAAATGCCATATTATGGAATGTAGAATTGGAGAAATAGACCACGCACAGCTTACAAATTATGTGGAAAGGATTTAAAGCATTCTAACAGAGATCGAGATCTCGGGGTGGTTTTGTATAGTAGACTATCACCAGAGGAGCACACAAAGAACATTGTGCGAAGAGCATTTTTTTGCTTTCCAACTTTAGAATCGCTTTTAATTACTGTATACAGATGGTGAAATACTGAAGAAACTGTTCATGACTTTTGTGAGACCAAAATTGGAATATGTAGCAGTTGTATGGTGCCCATATCTCACGTAGCACAGAAGTAAACTGGGAAAGGTGCAAAGACATGCTACAAAATGGCTACCGAAACTGAAAAACATGAGTTATGAAGAGAGGCTAGAGTCATTAAATATGCCAAAGCTAGATGATAGAAGAAAAATAGGTGATGTGATCACCACTTACAAAATAACATCAGGAATTGAACAAATTGTCAAAAAGGAATTCCTGAAACCAGCAACAAGAGGTCACAGATTAAAGCTAAGGAAATAAAGGTGCTGAAAAAATATCGAAAAG
This sequence comes from Procambarus clarkii, assembly GCF_040958095.1. Taxonomy (NCBI): domain Eukaryota; kingdom Metazoa; phylum Arthropoda; class Malacostraca; order Decapoda; family Cambaridae; genus Procambarus; species Procambarus clarkii. The sequence goes on along the minus strand of NC_091150.1, from coordinate 29,798,370 downwards.
TTTTCTTTTGCAAACAACATGGTAGACGGTTGGAACAAGTTAAATGAGAAGGTGGTGGAGGCCAACACCGTCAATAATTTCAAAGCATTATATGACAAAGAGTACTGGGAAGATAGGATACCATGAGCATAACTCATTATAACTACACTTAGTTAATTACACACACCCATCCCTTTTAGTATATCAGCTGTGTAGTGTTAAGTGTTTATCTCTAAAGAAAAAATAAAGATTTCTGGAACTAGCCTGTTAACATTTATTTATTTTTTTCAACTGTGATGTACATCTTAACTATAGCTATAAAATAGCATGTTTGTAATTGACATTAAAAAATGGTGGTGTTTTTGAATGGTATTGTCATTCTTCTTTACAGGTTTCAATGGGTAGTAATGCAAATGACAAGAAAAGTTATGTTATTTCTGGACACTGGGATCCAACCGACCCTGTCTTTGTTGTCCTCAATAAAGAGACTCCCAGAGATAGGAGACTCTTCATGACGGTTGCCATAGATCTAGTCATAAGTAAGTTCTTATTATCTTCTCTCAAATTCATATTGCTTTAAGAATATTAGATTTTTTAATTGTTATAGTACTGTAGTAAGAACCATATTGCAATATTTTATCAAGTTTAATGCAAGAGTTGCTAACATAGTCCTTCAGTGTTGCTCTGTAAAACATTTAAGCTTCATGCAAAATTATTGTTCGAATTGCATTAAAAAAAATTTCTATGTGATCATGTTCTTCCATCACAGGAGGTATTCAAGAGCCTGTTCGTTTCGTAATTGAAACCAAAGTCAGAGTCTATCCTCAAAATGAGCGGTTCTGGTACTTCAGTAAGAAACCTCTTGTCCATCTATTCTCCCTTAAGCTGAAACAGGTAAATATTAGTCATTTTAATGCACAAAGAAATCACATTAATGTGATGTATCAATGAGAAAATTCATAGGAACCCTGAGGAGGATTTGAACCTGCACGTTAATGTGATTTCTTTGTGCATTTAAAGAGAAGTTATGGAGGTAGAACTCCTATACCAAGCAAGGGGCTGTTTTAGCACCATTACGGGCCCCCTGGGCAAACCAGTGTGCTGGGGCCCCCTACTACGACAACTACTCACAGGAATAAAATGTAAATGGTCGATAATATTAAACATATACTGTATTTATTTTCTTGGCATTTCAACAAAACTGGTTTTAAAACATGAAAAACATGCTATGAAGCAGCAACTAATCAACATGATAAACATTTGAACAATACACAAGGCTTGAAAAATACAATAATACAGTACTCGGTAAGCTACACAGATTAGATTGCACAATATGAAATTACTACGAACTTATTATAACAAGCATTTATGGCATTTCTTTTCAGAGAATTGCTTTATTGGCTTGAAGTCAGTGGTCTTCAGATATCATTTTCCATGCACATGAGTGAAAGTCAGTTCAAACAATGCTGCCCCATTGTGCTATGAAGCAGATTTTCTGGGGATGCCCCGTTCACTTCCTGAAGCTATCCGAATTGATGTGCTATATTAATTTGGGGTCATCAGTCACAGGGGTTCTTAAGCCTACTGGGAATCATGAGCCAGAACCTGATCCCCTCAGAGAGGGGACCAGGTTCCATCTTGCCCTGGGTAGGAGAGTATTATTGGTTGGGAGGGGGTGGGGGGGGGGAGAGGGCGCACTGCGGCTGGCATGATCTGCTTATTACCTATGTGACAGCTGATGTTTCTTTCTGGCTGCTAGTTTGCTTGGGGTGTGGTTTCGAGGGCTTGTACTTTTTTAATTTTCGGGCTTTTTCCCCTCTGTGAATGGAGGTCTGCTTAGCAGCTTATTAGGCTCGCCTAGATTGTGGTGGCTTTCCTGCTCTTCCTCCCTTGCCCCCAAGGTTTCACCACTGCTACTGATAGTTGACTTGCCTGCTTTCAAGCAGAGAGGTCTACTAGCTTAGCTGGCCCCAGTGCCTGGGTAACGTAGACGTACCCTGTGGGCCCTGGAAGACCCCTGTGTGCTCAGTTGGTAACATGGATTCGTCCGAGTCCAATCTCGCCTTGTGCGAAGTTAATGGTTGTTCTTCGCCCCTGCCTCAGGGAGATAATCACTCCTTCTGCCTCCGCCATGCAGCCTTTGAGTCGGTGACACCTACGACCCGGAGCCTTGCGGGACTTGTTTCCTGCTTGTGCTTCTGTTTACCCATTCTTTGTCTGTGTATGATAGGATTCAGGCTGCGGTGGTGTTGTGAGCTCTCTTCTCTGTCTTGCAACAGTGCCAGGTAGGTTGCCTGGTTGGAGGCCCTGGAGCTGCCCTGCTTGGGTTTTAGGGACCAGGATTTGGGGACGTTGCTTGCTTCGACTTTGGTTCTGTCTGCCCCTCCACTTCCACCCCAGGTGGGTGTGGTTCACCCTGCTCTTTCCCACCCTCCCCTGCTTCTGGCTCCCAAATGTCTGAGAGTTTTGGAGTCGGGGCAGGGTTTAGATTGGGATGAGGCTCAGGTGGCTTCGAGGCCTGTCCCTTCCTATGCAGGCACAGAGGTAATTGAGTCCATTCATCCTGCCGAAGCTTCCGGTTCATTCCAGCTGCCTTCCTTCTTGGAAGCTTTTCCCTTGGACTCTTCCTTTTCTTTAGGGGTGGTGGGCGTGGATGAGGGCTTTGCTCTGAGGCCTTTGTTGGGGGTTCACGTAGCTCGAGGGGAGTCCGCTTGGGCTCCTTTGAACCCTGCTTGGGCCCCTAGTGCCTTCTGGGCAGGGATCGTTGCTACAGGGGAAGGTTTTTTTGTACCCCTCCTTTTCTGTATGAATTTAAGTTAGGGGAGGTTTCCCCGGGTTCATTTCCGGGCGCCTTTGAGTTCCTTGGATTTGTCTTTCTGTAGGTTTCCTCCTTCTCAGATTTTCCTTGGGAGGTTCAAAAGACCCTTGGTGCGTATCTCCTGCGAAATCCAGTTTATGCTATGGTGATGGATCCGGCTTTGAGTTAGGCGCTTCTTTCTTGTATTGAGTGTGTTATGAGGTTCTGGCTTGCAGACTGCTCCTTTTTCTGTCTCGGAGCTTGCCGTGGCTTTTGTCGTACCCGCACGCTTGAGTGGCGGGAGGTTTTTTTTGTGTTGAGGTGTTCTAGGAGAGGCTCGAGTTCGTGTTATTCAGTGAGTGCCTCTTTGCTCCTGCGCTTCCTCGTGATGTGGGTCTGGTGTAATTGCATGCTTGGGTTCCCACTCTTTCGACTGGTTTGGCGGCTGAGGACCTCTGACCTCGGGATCATTTGGCTTCGGCTGTGTACCTTTTTGGTCTTCTGGAGCTATCTTTGGATTGGCTTTCAGAGGATGTAGGGGTATTGAGTGAGGGGGCCTTTGGTTGAGGTTCTGGTCTCGGCTGCCAAGGCGTCATCTGCCTTGCTTAAGCTGTTTGCATTGATCCTCATGGAGGTGGCTTCTATGTTTTTCTTCCTCTCGCCTTGTGTGTCGGCAAGCGGTGTTGGCTCTCTCCTTGGATCTAGCTTGGGCCCTGGCTCTACAGTCTTCTTCGCCATTCTGCCCTCTTTTGTTTCCCAAGGGTGTTGTGGCTCAGTTTTTTTTGGCGGCTTCGTCTAGTTGCTGTCCTATTTCAGACTTCTTGGTGTTACGGGGGCGCCATTCTCAGTCGTCTCGGTTTGGTTGCACCAGGGTTCCGGCCTCAGTAGGTCGAGGTAGTTCTTTGATGCCAGTAGTTGCATTGGTGGGTTCCACAAAGCATTAATGGCCTTCGTTTGCTAGGGGTTCGCGTCGGCCCTTTTGCAGGTCGCCCTGTTGATGGGGCGTTGGGATGGAGGGGGGGGGGGGAAGGGGAGGCTGTCTGTTTACCCATGATTGGTCCCGCAATTCGTGGGATTTGGTGGTCGTTTCTTCCAGCCTTTGGTGGCATGGGGGGATCAGGCTGGCTGGGGCAGCCTTCTTCCCCATCCCTCAGCCGGGTCATCCTGGAGTGACTTTGCTTTGGGCATGGTCGAAACGACTTCGTCTCTCAAGTGGGTTTCCCACTGGTTCCCAGTTCCGAAACGGGACCGTGTGGACCTTTGGTACATTCTGAACTTGTTTCGTCTGAACTGGTTGATTCCCTGCCCTTCTTTTCGGATAATCACCCGGCTGACTCAGGTCGTAATAGCCTATCTGTGTCTGCTAGGTCTTCGGGTTTTGGCCTATCTCGACGGCTGTTAGGTGTGGGCTCCCAGCCAGTTTGTTTGTCTGCTAGCCAGACATCTGGTTCTTTCCTAGCTTGCTGGGTTCGGGGTTCCTGGTGAATTCGGGGAAGTCCCAGTTTGTTCCGTCCCAGGTTCGGACTTAGTTGGGCCTCGTATGGGATTCTCGAACTGCATCCGTCTCTCTCTCTTTCCTGCAGCTCTGCTCCAGCTGCAGTCCTTCCATCAGCTGTTTTTAAGGGGACCTGAGTTATTTGGCAGTTGTTCGAGCAGCTGTGCCGGAGCTTGAATTTTGCTCTTCTAGTTTATCCGTTGGGCAGGATTTGGCTTTGGAGGTCATTCTGGTATCTTTGGGGCCGCCTCTTTTGCCTCACTCGAGACTGTTAGGTGTGCTCCCCGGTGTCCTTGCATTATTATAATTATTATTATTAACATTATTATTATTTTCTTTTTGTTGAATTATTTTCTACCACAAACATGACCACACATTTACAATGCTAATCAGCATATATACATTTTTTCTGTCCTCTGTGGACAGTGTTAGAGATCTGTTAAACATATAATTCGGTGATTTATTGAATAATCAACCACAGAGGGTGATTGTAGTGCTTTTAAAATGCTAATCTAACCTACAAACATAAATACACAGATTTACTTCTGTCCTACATAAACAGTGTTCGAGGTGTCTCTTTACATAACCTTATTAACTTGCGTTTACAAAGGTGAAATGCAATTCTGATCAGCTTCCATATATCCTGTATACAAATACACATACATATACATACGTATATATACATGTATCCACATATATATACATACACCTATGTCTTTCCTACTTTGACAGGTTAAGATAGCTTCTATAGAAACTGGTGTGTTATTAAACACTTAACCACTGAAGGTGATTAAGATGCTTTTACAAGCTCAGGTTATAGGTACATACATTGTATAACAGATGTATTACATAGTCAATCTTGGGTACAAGTCCAATATTTCATCAAGTGTTCCAGTATTCATTTAGTAGTTACAGAGTTCAGCATACCTCAGCCCAGGAGGGTGAAAGTCAGTCAGTATGGGACATTCTACAATTTAATGTTCAAGGGAGTGCATGTTTTCTCTTTCACAAAGTTGACACATGGTGTATTTGACATTTGGGTTTGGAGAAAGCTGCCAGATATGTCTATATTCCAGGCGTATTCTGGCTGCTATAACATCACATTGCCGAGTTCTTGCTCTATTAGTTCCATTTAAGAATGTCTCCTCACGATATTTATCGTAATGTTTAATGCTACAATTTTCAGGTCTATGTGAATTTGTTGGGTCAGCAAGATTTTCATTAGATATTTGTTTAAGTATTCTCTTTGTCACTGCTAATGAAACATCCATATCAATTTCTACTACTGGTTTTCTACAGGCTGTCTTTGCAAGCATATCAACAGTGTCATGCCTTGAGATGCCAACATGTGATGGTATCCAAAGGAATTTAATTTTAAATCTGTTTTCTTTAGCAGCTCAAGCATTCATTTTAGTAGAATAGAAGAACATAGACCCCACACAGCCTATAAATTATGTGAGAAATCTTTGAGAGAGATCTGTAGATGGTTCTAGATAGAAAACTTATCACCTGAGGACCACATAAAGAACATCGTGCGAAGAACCTATACTACACTTTTTAACTTCAGAATTGCTTTTAACCCTTTAACTGCGCAATGCGCCTGCAGGCCCAGGCTTCGGGTGCGCAACGCGCCTCAGGGTGTTTTTATTTTTCACGTTCCATTCAAAACTCCTGTGGCTACATGGGGTTCACATCAGCTTCCTCAGGGCTCTTGTAAACAGACTCCATCTTTAAAAAAAATCATGGGCCACATTGCCGGATGCCAGAGCCTCAGTAGTGAGTGAGCAACCAAGGCTGGCGCTCGCAGCATGAGCGCACAGCACTGCTGTTCAGCGTGTGACCACAGCATTGCCTAATATTGTCAAAATATATATATAATCTGTTTTATTTAGCCATGATAGTATTATAGAAGAGCCAGAGTGTGATAATGATTGGGTACAATGTTCAAATATCAGTGATTCAATGCTGTTCACGATGTTCACAGCGCTAGCCACAGCACCATAGCATTATTTCGTCCATCTAGGAATCTTCAAACTACTTTTTAGGTTCCTTTTCAAAATAAACTTGTGGTCAATCATTCATTTGCAGGTATTAGTGACCAGGATTGTGGTTATAATGAGCATTGTGCGTAGGAAGGAGGAATTTTGGTGAGGGAGGAAGATAGAGAATTGAGGTAGCCTCACTGTGTTACAGTAACTCGTTTTGCTCACCGTACTAGCTTCATGGTTCGCTATGGGGAACACACATGTACATGGGTATATACAGTGTGTGTGAATAGTGTAATAACAGCACCAGGAGTATGTTGTGAGGAGCTATTTTGGTAAGGAAGGTGACGTCGTAATCGTGGCGTCGTCTGCTGTCTGCTGTGTGATTTGTCATGCAGTGTATGGTGGCCACTGTACTGTTTGGACACAATACCGGCTTACTTGCATAGTTCTGGTAAATAAAACATGTAGATAGGTATATATAACATGTGTAAATCGTGTAATAAATACAATAACAGTATGGTGGGAGGAGCAATGTTGGCGAGTAAGATGTTGGAGGAGTGAGGGAGGGCTGGCTGGGTGTGGCTGCTCACACTCGCGGTGTTCTGAGTGTGTTGATGGTGAATGTATATAGTGTGTGACAGTGTATAGTCTGTAAATAGATTGTATATATACATAAATTAGCATTATACATGGTAAATATGTGCAACATATGTGTACACAAGTGTCATGCACGTAACACAGTGTCCTCAGACAGTACGGATGTTTTATTGCCATAATATAGTGTACCTGTTCATTATACATAGGATTAGCACGTAAAAACAAATAAAATGTATTTGGAACTGTGCGCAAAAAATGAACAAAAATATATTCGCTGCACCTTGCGCGCCCAGCCCCGGCCGCCCCACCGGCCCCGGGAGCATACTGCTCTGGCGCACAGGGAATGATGACGTCACGCCCCACTTTTCGGACCCCATAGCAGCCAAAGTAAGTACAATTTCGAACTTCCGTTGCTATACCCATATACAGGGAGGGGTTTTTGACACTTTCAGAAGAAAAAATAATTTTTTCCCGAGGTTTCATTTCTTGCGCACTGGGGGGATGTCATATTTATTGGCCGCGCAGTTAAAGGGTTAAATACATGGATGGTGAAATACTAAAGAAACTGTTGACGACTTTTGTTAGACCAAAGGTGGAATATGCAGTGGTTGTATGGTGCCCATATCTTAAGAAGCACATCAACAAACTAGAAAAGGTGCAAAGACATGCAACTAAATGGCTCCCAGAACTGAAGGACAAGAGCTATGAGGAGAGGTTAGAGGCATCTAAAATGCCAAAAATAGAAAATAGAAGGAAAAAGAGATGATATGATCACTACTGTATGTTCAAAATACTAATGGGAATAGATAAAATTGATAGGGAAGAATTCTTGAGACCTGGAACTTCAAGAACAAGAGGTCATAGAGTTAAACTAAGTAAACAAAACTGCCAAAGGAATATAAGAAAATTCACTTTTGCAAACAGTGGTAGACGGTTGAAACAAGTTAGGTGAGAAGGTGGTGGAGGCCAAAACTGTCAGTAATTTCAAAACGTTATATGACAGAGTGCTGGGAAGGCGGGAAACCACGAGTGTAGCTTTCATCCTGTAACTACACTTAGGTAATTAGGTAATTACACACAGAGCTCTACAAGCAAACTTATGCTTAAAAGATCCTATCTCTAAACTAATATAAAAAGGAGCACCGCTATATTAGTATGAGATGTGTACACTGCACTTACAGTATTATTATTGTAGGTCACCCGACGAAGACAGGCGATGGCTTGACCCTGCTGCTGCTTCAAACACAGTAAACGAGACCGCTAGTTTGTATCTGTATACAACCACCCAGTTCCAACAATGTTTCATGTACACTTACATCCCCAAATAGCTAATTTGTATGTTTTATAAAGTTCCAGGCTGTTTTTCAAAATTTAGCACTGTTGTTTCTATATAGTGTATTATCCAACACTGAATATACTTTGTAATCATGTATTTTCCCTTGCTGTTTACACTGTTTTGGGTAGGACATTTTTTTGCTATGACAATGCTCTGCACATGTGCAGAACTGACTATTGTATATTGCGTTACCTTGCAATGTTTTCTGGGCTCAACATTCCCTCAGCCTGGTCCTTGACCAGGCCTCCTCATTGCAGGACTGGTCAACCATGCTGTTGGATGCAGCTGCTCACAGCCTGACATATAAATCACAGCTTGGTTGATAAGGTATCCAACACTGGCGGGGATTCTGAATTCAGGTGTTAAACAAGAGTTCCAAACTGTATTTCATCATTTAAAATACAGTACTGCTATTTCTATGTGTTTTCAATCCCAATCTACATTCAAGAGTTTAAATTACTGAGTTAAACACTTCACAAGCATCTCTCTCTCTTATAAGGCAGATTGTCAATCTACCATCTAGCCCAAGGTGGTGGGAGCTGAATTTTAAAGTTCAGCATTTATGGCTTCCGTGGGTAGGAATTATAAACCCATGGCTTCCATGGGCTTATAACTCTGTGGGTAAAAAACCCAGCGTTGAATGTAATGAAACACCATTTTCTGGGTGAGACCCGGAGGCTCTCCGGTGCTATATCAGGCTGATGTGTATATATTAGACCGTGGAAACAGTCAATCGAAGGAGTTCTAGGCCTACCGGGGACCAGAGCCAGAACCTGGCCCCCTCAAGAGAGGTACAAGGAGCAATGGCCTAAAGACACCCCCGTGTAATTGGAAAAAGTCTTTGTCTGCCATCTACCAGGTCAGGCACCCAGAAAGGTAGGAATTTCAAAACAAACTACTGCTGGCAAAAAATTGCAAACCGAAAGCCGAAAAAGCAAACAGAACTCCCCAATCAAAAACCAGGAGCAAACATGACATTACCACAACTGCTGCGCATCCGTCTGCGCACCCCCCCCCTTTCCCCGGGAGGGGGATGGGGGGGTCCCAGACCTCCACACTGGCAACTCTTCCCAGTTCAAAGGCTGTTGTGATGGTGAACGGTCGATCGCTCTGGCTCCACTCTTTGTGCAGTGCTGCAGTGCGGTGTTGTTGCTCTGTTTTGGTAGTGTGTGAGCCAGAAGTAACACAAGAGTACTGGGGCTGCATGCATCCAGGGCTACCTTCCCTAGGTGTCCCGTAAGTACTGCCGATCGCACCGTGCTGACAGTGCCCAATACTGCCAATCGTCAGTCTGCGGTGGGGCTTTTTCTGCAGGCGGTTTCGTTTAGTTGACGGCCTTTATCGGACTAGTAGGTTCTCCGGGGGCAGGGGCCTTGGAGGTCCTGCCTCGAAGGGTCGTGCCTGGTCTCAGGGTTCCTTCGGTCGTCGTAAGCCAGTAGTGCCAGATTTGAGGCCGGCACCTTCTCTGGAGCCATCGGCGTCTGGTCGGTGTAGCGATTGCTCTCAGCGTCGGTTGGGCTCTCGTAGGGGTCGTCGGCCCTTTCGCAGGTTGCCCCATTGACGTGGCAATAGGGGGGAGGTTCACACTGTTTGTTCTCGCCTGGTCCCACGATTTGTGGGCATTTCGGGTCGTTTCCTCCGGCCTGCGGTGGCGTTGGGTCGCTCCTCTTCCTTCGGGGGGATCGGGGCTGGCAGGGTAGGCCACTTCTCCTGTGCTCTTGTCAGGTCATCCAGGAGTGGGTTCACTTGGGTGTGGTCAAAACGACAACGCCCCTCAGGTGGATTTCCCGCCTGTTTTCAGTTCCGAAACGGGACTGTGCGGATCTGCAATTCATACTGGACTTGTCTAGTCTGAATCACTGGGTCTTTTGCTCCTCCTTTCGGATGACCACTCTGTCTCAGGTCCAGCTGCTTTTGGCGCCAGATGCCTGGATGGAGTTTCTGGACCTCTGGTATGCATATTGGCACATCTCGATTCATCCAGGGTTCAGGGACTGGCTCGGTTTTGTCATGGGACAACAAGCTTACCGCTTCGTTGCCTTCCTTTCGGCTTGAATCTGGCACCTCAAATGTTCACACGCCTTACCCGGGTCATGGTGACCTGTTAGGGGTTCGGGTTCTGGCTTACATCGATGACTGGCTGGTGTGGACTCCCAGCCAGTGATGTGGTTCTTTTCCAGCTCGCTGGGTTCAGGTTTTTGGTGAACTGGAGGAAGTCCCATTTGGTTCCCTCTCAGGTTTGGACTTGGCTGGGTCTTGTGTGGGACTCTCGGACCGCTTCCTTGTCTTTCCCTTCTGCGACGCTGTTGCGGCTGCAATCCCACCTCAGGCTGTTTTTGGAGAGTACCCGGGTCGCACGTCGGTTGTTCAAGTGGCTGTGTGGAAGCCTGAACTTCGCCATGCTGGTTTACCCATCGGGTCGGATCTGGCTTTGGCGGATGTTCTGGTTTCTTCGGGGTCGTCCCTTCCGCCGGTCTCATGCTCTATGGGTTCGAATCCCGGGAGCCTTGCGTCGCTGGCTTCCTCTGCTGGTTTTTCGGGGTTCTGTGCCATGGTGCCTCCCTGAGCCCTTGCTCGATGTGTTCGGGATGCCTCGTCTCTCGGCTGGGGTTTTGTGACAAGTGGTCATCAGGCCAGCCAGGGTCGGTGGGGTCCGTCTTTCCGTCAAGCTCACAGCATGGCGCAGGAGTTTGCTGCAGTGTGGCATTCGCTTCAGAGGATTCGAGTCTCTCGAGGAGCAACGATCCGACTCCATTCGGACTGCTCCCAGGTGGTTCATTGCCTGAACCGCGGGGGTTTCGATGCGGCCCTTGGTTCTTTGGGGCTGGTCGTTTCGGGTGACTCGTCTGCTGAGCTTTCGGGGTTTGGCTCTCCTGGCGGTTCATGTTCAATGGGTGTCAAGCGTTCTGGCGGATGGCCTGTCTCGGTTCATTCCCCTTTCCACGGAATGGATGGTCGACGCCGACTCGTTCAGTTGGCTCTGCCGGACATACGGGCGCCCAGGGGTAGACCTCTTTGCATCAGCGTTGTCGAGGCGTCTTCCAGTGTATGTGGTGCCCTTCCCAGACTGCGAGGCCATCGGGGTCGATGCCTTTCGGCCGGACTGATCGAGATGGAGTTACCTGTACCTCTTCCCTCCGGTCCGGTTGTTGCTCCAGATCCTGGCTCGGTTGGAGACCTACCAGGGGAGAGGAGTCATGTTGGCTCCTTGGTGGCCGGGCCAGCCTTGGTTTCAGGCGCTTCTTGCCCGCTGTCCGAACCCGAGGGTCTTCCCGCGGCTCCGTCTCTTTCAGCAGATCATTCCGGTCCTGTACGTGGCTGGTTCGATCTTCTCCACTCTTCGCGTCTGGTCTTTTTGACACGGATGTATCACCACTTGTTTGGTGATCAGGTGGCTTCGTTGATGGTGTCCCACCTGCGTCTAGACAGCAGTATGAAATTCCTGGCGGTCCTTTCAGCATTTTTTGTTTCTTCGTAGGTTGTCTGATCGGGTTATTTTGTCTTTTCTCTCTTGGTTGTTTCAGGGCCGTCATCATGTGCCAATTACTGTCACCTCGTTTCATGCGGCACTGATGGAGCCGCTGCAGCTTGCATTCGGGGTGGATGTCACTTCTGCTCTGTTCCGCAAGCTTTCTCGGGCGTTGTATCACCTCCGGCCTGCTCATGCGCTGCCTGAGCCGTCCTGGTCATTGGACCGGGTGCTCTCTTTTCTCTCTCCTCCTCGGTTTGTGGTGGCCCTCTCGGTTCAGGACTGTTTTTCTAAGGCTCTTTTCTTGTTGGCATTGGCCTCTGGGGTTCAGGTCGGGGAGTTTCATGCTCTTCCCTGGCGCAGGCGTTTCTGCTCTTTCGGTCCTGGTGGTCGTTTCATTCGTTTGCAGCCTTCTTTTTTGGCGAAGAATGAGTCTGCTGCTTTCCGAAGGGGTCCTTGGATTGTTGATGCTTGGTTGGTTCGGCCAGGGGTGCATCATGTTTTATCTGTGGCTCTTCGCCATTATTCGCGCGCTACAGCCTCTGTGGTAGAGGACGCGCTTTGGGTTGACCCAGTTTCCCTTCTCCTAAGTTGTCCCCAGGATTTTCGGTCCTGTCAGCCTGCGGTCTATCCCCATGCCCACGCCTTTTGTAAGTTCAGCGTTCGGCTGCTGTTTTGGTAATATGGCCTGGCCTATCTTCGGGCACAGGGCTTTTGGAGGTTGTTCAGGGTCCTGGCTGCACGTTCCTTCTTAATGCAGGCGATGAGTCACAATAACGTGGCTAAAGTATGTTGACCAGACCACACACTAGAAGGTGAAGGTGATTCTCAAGTCGATTGTCAATCAACTTGAGAATGGTCCAGGACGGACCGAAATGTCGTCGTCCCTTCACCTTCTAGTGTGTGGTCTGGTCAACATTCCTTCTTAATGTTCTTCTAAGGCGTGTATAGTCTTGGGTCGCAGGTTACGACCAGTTGTCTCGACTTTGAGTTGAGGAGCGAGTGATGACCGCCTCCCGGGTGAGTCCCTTTTTCCTTATCTTTGGTTAGGTAGCTCCGGGGAGCCGAAGAAGCTCTCCACAGAAAACCTTTGTTGAATGTAATGAAACGCCATTTTCTGGGTGAAATGCGGAGGTTTCCTGGTATCCCTCCCTCTCTCCGGTCGGCGTTTTTTCACGTTTTTGATACTCAGCCTCTGAACTGGGAAGAGTTGCCGGCATGGAGGTCTGGGATCCCCCCTCCCCCTCCCGGGGAGGGGGGCTGCACAGACAGATGCGCGGTGGTTGTGATGACGTCATGTTTGTTCCCGGTTTTTGAATGGGGAGTTCTGTTTGCTTTTCGGCTTTCGGTTTGCAATTTTTTGGCCAGCAGTAATTTGTTTTGAAATTCCTACTTTTCTGGGTGCCTGACCTGGTAGATGGCAGACAAAGACTGCTTCCAATTACACGGGGGTGTCTTTAGGCCATTGCTCCTCGTGCCTCTCTTGAGGGGTCAGGTTCTGGCTCTGCTCCCCGGTAGGCTTAGAACTCCTTCGATTGACTGTTGCCACGGTCTAATATATACACATCAGCCTGGTATAGCTCCGGGGAGCCTCCGGGTCTCGCCCAGAAAATGTCGTTTCATTACATTCAACGCTAGTTTTTTTTTAAGGCTGCTCCCACCTGTTGTGCAACTTTCAGTGAATAATGGATTCTGTCTCCAAGGTTCTTTTCCTTCATCAATCTAGTGTAAGGTAATGTTGTTAATTTATCCTTATAATTTTGGTATACAAAATACTATTTACAAATTTATGTTCTACATGAGTACTGTACATTCAAATAAATGTCAAATTAATTGTGACATTAAAGGCAGACAATCAGAAGCATCAGAATACCCCAGTATCATTGAATCAGTTTGGTTGAGAATCCACTATACAGGTACTTGTAGGCCAAGAGCCCAATGTAATTCCCCAAGTGTATTTATAGGATGAGAGCTACGCTCATAGTGTCCCGTCGTTCCAGCACTCTTTGTTATATAACGCTTTGAAAGTACTGACGGTTTTTGACCTCTTTGACAAGTTAAGACCTTCTCTCTTGACTTGTTACAACCATGTAGAAGGGAGACATAATCCCTTCTCTTGTCAGCAACCACTTGGTTGAATGCCACAAATGCACTAGCATAGAAAGAAAATACAATACTAGGTAATCCTTCTTAGAAAAACATCAGAAAACACATTAGTTCAAGAAATGGACGTTGAAAAAGTTGCAAAGGTATTTTTAGCTTTTATTAATTAACTGTTCACCCATACTTTAACTCGTACGAAATCCTAATACTATAGCTCCTTTATGCATAAAATGTTGAATGCCTTCATAGTTATATTCTTGACTCTGGCCTAAACACCATAACCAGCCAACCATTTCATCTCTTGTGTGCATCTATATTGGTAATACATTAAACATTTTGTGATGCATCTATGAAAATACATTTAGGAAAGGTTTGATTATGATAAGGGACATTGTAACACTTTCCAAGAGGCAATAGCTGCTTTTTAATATCTTGAAAAAAAGGAAAAATGTGCCTGTGGATTACTTGGAGGAGTGTCGTGGTGTCGATTCTCCATGATGCTATTTACTGTGGAAGTTAAAGTGAGATGGATGGGTGTAATTGTGTATATCTTTAACATATTTCAATAATGCTTTTATCTTCTCCAGGCTCTTGCCTTCTCCAGGCAGATTCCTCCTCATCTAGTGAATGTGAGAAATAGTATAATGGTAATTAATTTTTTCAGGTGGAACATTCACCCCAAGGTGACCAGCAGTACATTGTGACAAATGTTGACAACCTAGGGGAGGTTGAACGGTGGCGACCGTCCACAATGTCACTCTCGTTAAATCTCTCCTCTCTAACCTCCTCAACACTTTCTTCACTTTCCACTGGTCGTTCCCCATCTATAGCCTCAATCGAAACACCAGGATGTGATGAAGATACAGGTAAGCATATAGTGATCATAAAGGTATAGATGTGGGCAGACGATGAGTCACAATAACGTGGCTGAAGATATGATGACCAAACCACACACCAAAAGAAGAAGAAACGACAACATTTCGGTCCATCCTTGACCATTATCAGGTCATATTTGATAGGACATGATAATGGTCCAGGACGAACTGAAACCTCGTTATTTCTTCTTCTGGTGTGTGGTTTGGTCATCATATATATTTAGTTTCCTATTAGGCTTTGTATACTTGTTTTATTCCATTTAATTAGGAATGATGTAAGATTGGGAAATATATTCTTACATTAAGTGAAATAAATACTTTAATTAGGTTATTACTAATTTTAAACATTTGAACATTTTATTGATGTGTGTAAGAAAAGACTAAAAAGTGATTGAGATCAAATGTCAAGTTATGGTGGAGAGAGATATGGAAACTGAAATGTGTCACTGAAGAAGTACTAAGATGGGTCGATAAGTATTTATGTAAGTGAAATTGAGTAGAGTGAGTCAGTAGTCTCAACAATCACACAGCACAGTTGGTCCGTCACTTCAAGAAAACTTTCCAGTTTTCTCTTGAAGACATTCACTTTTGTTACAGCAATATTTCTTATACTCGCTGGGAGGATGTTGAACAATTGTGGACCTCTGATGTTCATATAGTGTTCTCTGATTGAGCCTATGGCACCTCTTTCTTCACTAGTTCTATTCTGTATTTCCTTCCATGTCTTTCACTCTAGTATGTTGTTATTATATTGTGAAAATTTGGGACATCCCACCAAGCATATAGCAAAACTACGACATTACTACAACATTCAAACAAGTTTTAACACCACTGCACACAGTGTGCACACTCTGCAGACTTTGATGTCATGCTCTGGTGGTGCGGGCGAGCGTGCAATGACACAGAAATGTATATACTCCTTTCAGTTTTCTCACCTTAATTCTCGTGCTAAGTTGTTCATTTTGGTATCATTGTGTTTGCAATAGAATTCCCTACTGGGGTATATGCACATAAGGTTCAAAAGCCCGCTGTGACTCCCCCACAGCAAAGCCTAAAGTCGGCAAAGTTACCCGTGTGCGCGCAAAATCGGTAAAATGTGTATACTCTTTTCAGTTTTCTCACCTTATTTCTCGTGCTCCTTTGTTCATTTTGGTATCATTGTGTTCGCAATAGAATTCTCTACAGGGGTAAATGCAAATAAGGTCTAAAAGCCCGGCGTGACTCCCCACAGCAAAGCCTAAAGTCAGCCAAGTTACTCGTGAACGAGCACCAATTGGCACACCTGTAGCCTAATGTATATTCTCGTTCAGTTTGATAACATAAGTTTTCGTGTTACGTGTTTCATTTTGGTATCAAATTGTTCGCAAAATAAAGGTGCGTATTTTAACAGTATCGATGGCCGTGGACGACGCTCACGTCCACTTTTTTCTCTTGAGTCCTAGCCATGGACAGTGCTCGCGTCCAATACAAAAATATTTGTATAAAATTCATTTTTTATCTGATCGACTTCGGGATAGTTTCAAAATAAGCACCCTTAGAGTGCACACAATTTGATACCAAAATGAAAGATGTAACACGAAACTTGATGTCAGAACACTTGAAAGATTATAAATTTGATAAAAATTATATTTATTGTGCTATTGTTTTGGGACTAGTTTAGAAATGCGCGCCTTTACATTGCGAACAATTTGATACCAAAATGAAAGATGTAACACAAAAATTTATGTCAGAACACTGGAAAGATATAAATAATTTTGTGATGATGAGCATACAAAATTAAAATATTTGTTAAAATTCCAGTTATTGTTCTATTATTATGGGAATAGTTTTAAAATACGCGCCTTTATATTGCGAACAATATGATACCAAAATGAAAGATGTAACACGAAAATTTATATTATCAAACTGAATGAGTATACACATTAGGTTGCGGGTTGCCAATTGGTGCTCGTTTACGGGTAACTTTAGGCTTTCCTGCGGGGAATCACGCCGGGCTTTTGTACATTATGTGCATATACATCTGCAGGGAATTTAATTGCGAACACAATGATACCAAAACGAACGACGTAGCATGAGAATTAAGGTGAGAAAACTGAAACGAGTAAACACATTTTACTGATTTTGTGCACTCACGGGTAACTTTTGCTGACTTTAGGCTTTGCTGTTAGGAGTCACTCCAGGCTTTTGGACATTATATGCATATACACATGTAGGGAATTCTATTGCAAATACAATGATACCAAAACGAATGACGTAGCACGAGAATTAAGGTGAGAAAACTGAAACGAGTATACACATTTCAGTGTCGCCGCACGCTTGCCCGCATGCTCGCCCGCACGCCGGGGGCGTGACCTCTAAGTTGGCGGCGCGTATGCCCGGCGCACGATAGTGTTAAAACTAGTCCCATAATAATAGAACAATAAATGGAATTTTAACATATATTTCAACTTCTGGATGCTCATCACCATAAAATTATTTATATATTTCCAGTGTTCTGACATCAATTTTTGTGTCACGTCTTTCATTTTGGTATCAAATTGTTCGCAATATAAAGGCGCATATTTTAAAACTAGTCCCATAATAATAGAACAATAAATGGAATTTTAACAAATATTTTAACTTGTGGACGCTCATCACCACAAAATTATTTATGCCTTTCAAGTGTTCTGACATCAATTTTCGTGTTACGTCTTTCATTTTGGTATCAAATTGTGCGCAATCTAAAGGTGCTCATTTGGAAACCACCCAGAAGTTGATTGGATAAAAATTTAATTTTTTACAAATATTTTAATTCATGATGCGAGCGATAGTCACTCGCTGAGAAGCCGGAGAAAAATGAGTGACTACAGGGGGGTAGGCAACGGAGCACGATAGTGTTAACACCTAACAATTGTAACAACCACTATAGCACGTTGTAACAACGTTCTAATACATCATAAAAATGTTATAACAAGATGTAACAACTTTGTTAAAAGTTATAACAAGGAAATCATAGGGATCGTTACATTGTGTGTTTGCAGAGCTGGTCCTCCAGTATTTTCCATGTACCATTATACTGTATATTATTTTATATTTCTCTCTCTCCTCCTTTCTAGAGAGCACATTTGGAGAGGTTATCTTCTTATCTTGAGGTTATCTTGAGATGATTTCGGGGCTTAGCGTCCTTGCAGCCCTGTCCTTGACCAGGCCTCCTTTTTTTGTTATATTCCCCCAGGAAGCAGTCCCTAGCAGCTGTCTAACTCCCAGGTACCTATTTACTGCTAGGTAACAGGAGCATCTGGGTGAAAGAAACTGCCCATTTGTTTCCGCCTCCACTGGGGATCAAACCCGGAACCTCAGGAGTACGAATCTGAAGCGCTGTCCACTCAGCTTTCAGGGTCTCCAAGCTTTGCAAAAGCAAGAGAGCAAGAGAGCTTTGAGATGATACCAGCAGATGCTTTTTAGGTGCTTTATCGTGTCTATGTACAGAAGACCACTTGGTTTTCGAACCCCTCGGGGATGAGACCTGTTGGTTACCGTGTAAGTTCATAAACAAAAATTGTAGGAACAAAAATAAATGAGAAATGTAGTGAAAAAAATAAACAAGAAATTATGAAAAAATTCTAGTGGACAAAATTGACAGGTTCATTGCATAAATGCGACACTATTTTGTTTGTACTCACCAATAAGAGAAATCCTGATCCACTTGTTATGTTGATGATTATTGTTGATGGAGCATAGTTATTTACATGGAAGAGGTGGTGGTGGATGTTGGTGGTGTTGGGTTGACAGAAATGGAGATTAATGGTGATAAGGTAACCTCAGATGTTGATGCATTTGGGTTAACATGTGATTAGTCAGGTGCAGGTGAGGCAATGCGAATTTTCTTGGAAGCCTTTGCAAAAGACTTTAATTTACATTTGTTTCAAATGTAAATTAATCTTTTGGTCTTGTTTTCAAAATCTTCATATACAAATTGTACTGGCTCATCATGTCCTTAATTTCAAACTCACTGTTACTCATTTCCATAAATGCGAGAATGCATTAAAAATGTTGCTGAACTTTTTCCATATTACATTTTTCCTGAAATGCTTCTTCATCCTCTTCCTCTTTCCTTTGCTCGCCATCATCTTCATTGTACTCTTCTGGCTTTTTTGCTGTACATACTAATTCTATAATTTCATCATCGGTCACGTTTTGATTGGGGCTTCTTTGTCAAAATCTATCCACCTACCTATGTCATCTACTATTGTTTCAGTCACCAGGTCTGCTCTCAGTTCTGGGGACTCAATCCTCTTGACATAGGCTAGGAGTTCCTCTCTTTTCCTCTTCTTCTTTTTTCCTCTCTCTAACTTTCTTCCAAAATCTGCCTTGTCATCTTTCTCAGGATAAAGACTTGATGTGGGCCGAAGTTTTTTCCAACCATTCCTTAGTGTTGTTTGCTTTACCTTGTCCCATGCACTAGCAATAGTCCGGATAGCTGACATTATTGTGAAGACTTTATAAAAGTTCTTAATTGTTCCTGACTGATTATTAAGATGTATGGCAAGCATCTTCTTGTAATGGTGTTTAAGGTTGTTAATTATCCCTTGATCCATGGGTTGGATCAGGGAAGTTGTATTGGGTGTTAAAAATTTTCCAATGATATTGCCATTTACTAGCTCATCACCTAGTGGATGCATTGCACTACGATCTAGCAGCAGCACAACTTTGCTGTTTTACGGGAAGCCAACACTTTTCAGGTGCTCCTTTACCACGGGTACAAAGTTCTTATTAAACCACTCGGCAAATATTACTCGAGACATCCACGCACTTGACTGGTTCTTATAAATCACAGGGAGGTACCTAGCTGACTTTAAAGCCCTGGGGGGTTTTTGCTAATTCCAATCACAAATAATTTCAATTTGTTAGTGCCAGCTGCATTTGCACAGCACAACAGAGAAATTCTCTGTTTGTTCTGCTTATAACCACCTGAAGGATGGTCATCACCACTATCAGCCATTGTGTCTGTTGGTAACATACGCCAGTACAAACCTGTCTCGCCAGCATTATAAATTTGCTCTGGAGATAAATTTTGTTCCTACACCATCTCCGCAAATTTACTTGAATACTCGTCAGCACCAATAGTGTCAGCAAATTGTCTTTCACCATGTACCCTAATGAACCTAATGCCATGATAGGTTTTAAAGCTTCTAAGCCATCCATCACTGTATTCACACTTCTGAGTAATTTTCATTACTTGGTGAAATTCACGTGCCTTTTCCACAAGGAGCCAGCCTGCCACTGGCTTCTTAGTCACTTCACGCCTCTGTTTGTACCACTCCCACACTGCATTATCAATTATCAACACACTCCACTTTTGCTTTACTTACTACCTTTCTATTTCGTATTGCCTTAACACTTTCACTTCTAGAGAAATAGTAAAAAATGATAGGATTAGCCTTAAGAAGATCAAAAACAGTAATTTTGCTAATACCAATGTCAGTGCACATGACACTTCGCGGGACTCTGCTCTCCACCTTCTTAGTTATTTAAATTTTCTTCTCAAATGTCATACTTGACCTCTTTTACGTATCCCGCTTGTTGATGCGGGATACAATGTGCATCAACATACTGACACAATGTATGCATTTGGAGCTGACATGGTGCCCGGATGGTCCTCTGTATACAGTACATGTACAACCTTGTTAATATCTGGCTGTTGTTTTTCAATACTGTATCTTCAACAGAAGTCATTTCTGTGTCATCTACAGAAGATGATACAAAGCTGTGACTTGTATTTTTGTGTATTTCTAATATAAGAAAAAGGAAAAGTAGTGGTGCAAGGGCTGTACTCTGAAGTAAGAGCTTTTTACTGCACTGGGACTCAGTTTTATTTAATTAACTGTTACTCTTTGTGTTCTGTTTGACAAGAAATTGAATATCCATGTCCTGGATTGGAAGCGTGGATTGTCATCCACACTTCCGTGGAAATAAACATTCCATTCACCTGGGCTCTTGGAGACTCGAACCGTGGACCCCATGCATGTGAGGTCGGAGCTCTATCGACCGAGCTATTGAGTAGTCTTAATAAGGAAAGTTTCCTCCTGAGCTTCAGTAGTAGTCAGAGAAAGTATAAAATTCCAGTTTGGCAGCAGGATGCTGCTTCTGGAAACTTTCCTTATTAGACTACTCAATAGCTCGGTCGATAGAGCTTTAGCCTCATACGTGTGGGGTCCACAGTTCGAGTCTCATAGAGCCTAGGTAAATGGAATACAGGTCTATAATTTAGAGGTTCTTCTTGACTACAATTTTTATATTTAATAATATGTTTGCCCTTTTCCATATATCTTCTAAGATTCCTGTGCACAAAGATATATGAAATATTAATCGGAGTTTACTGCTCTGCTCAGTTGCACATTCTCGCAGCGCCCAAGGAAAAACTCCATCAGGTCGAACTGCTTTATTTCTTCATAGTCCCTTGAGTAATTTTTCCACCTTTGTCTTGAGATACCTCTATGTATTCTATGGTGTGCTCTGGAATTGATATTGGGTCCAGCTCCCTGAAATCCTCATTTTGTACAAACACACTATGGAACTGTTCATTTAGCATTTCACACTTTTCTTTTTTTTTATTCTCAGAAGTCCCGTACCCCATTCTTCAATTTCAGGATTATATGCTTTACATGCAGCTTGCTTTTAATGAATTTATAGAAAAGACCTGGATCTGTTTTACATTTGTCAACTATACCTTTCTCAAAGTTTCTTCCTGCCTCTCTCCTCACTGCAGTGTAATTGTTTCTTATTTACTTGTAGTACTGGTATGTTTACGTGTTAGGCTTCCTATATTGAACCGATTTTCTTGTCTTTTTCCTCTTTGGCCCTCTCTCAATTTCTGTTGAAACTATCCTGTTTTCTGGTCCTGCATCTCTGTTTTGGTATGAATGTTTGTGTGCCTTCATTGTATATTTCACAAAATTTGGCATACATCTCATTTACTTCCTTGCCTAGCAACAAGTCTGTCTGTAATTACCTAAATAATTACCTAAGTTTAGTTACAGGATGAGAGCTATGCTCGTTTCCATCTTCCCAGCACTCGTACAATGCTTTGAAATTACTGATAGTTTTGGCGTCCACCACCTTCTCACCTAATTTATTCCAACCGTCTACTACTCTGTTTCTGTTTGCACACATGAATTTTCTTATATTTCTTCGGCATCTTTGTTTAGTTAGTTTAAATTTATGACCTCTTGTTCTTAAAGTTCCAGGTCTCAGGGAATCTTCCCTATCAATTTTATCAATTCCTGTTACTACTTGGTACGTAGTGATCATATCGCCTCTTTTTCTTTTATCTTCTAGTTTGGCATAATTAATGCCTCTAACCTCTCCTCGTAGCTTTTGTCCTTCAGTTCTGGGAGCCACTTAGTAGCATGTCTTTGCACCTTTTCTAGATTGTTAATGTTCTTCATAATTATTTAAGATATAGGCACCATACAACTGCTGCATATTTCAGCTTTGGTCTAACAAAAGTCATGAACAATTTCTTTAGTATTTCACCATCCATGTATTTAACAGCAATTCTGAAATTAGAAAGTGTAGCATAGGTCCCTCGCACAATGTTCTTTATGTGGTCCTGTGATTGTGATAGTTTTCTATCTAGGACCACCCTTAGATCTCTTTCTTTATCAGAATTCTTTAAAAAAAATTCACATAATTTATAGGTTGTGTGGGGTCTCTGTTCTCCTATTCCACATTCCATAACATGGCATTTATTTGCATTAAATGCCATTTGCCTAGTGATGCTCCATATACTTATTTTGTCCAGGTCATCATGAAGGGCATGACAATCATTTAAGTTACTTATCTTCCCTATTATCTTAGCATCATCAACAAACATGTTCATATAATTTTGTATTCCATTTGGTAGATCATTTATGTAGACAATGAACATTACTGGTGCAACAATTGAACCCTGTGGTACTCCACTTGTGACGTTTCTCCAATCCGATACATTTCCTCTGATTACTGCCTTCATGTTTCTATCAGAAAATTTTTCATTCATGTTAGAAGCCTACCTGTCCCTCCTCCAATATGTTCCAGTTTCCAGAACAACTTCTTATGTGGAACTCTGTTGAAAGCATTTTTTTTTTTTTTTAGGTTCAAATAGATGCAGTCAACCCAACCATCGCTCTCCTGTAAAATCTCTGGCTCGATCATAGAAACTGAGTAAATTCATTACACAGGATCTTCCAGATCGAAAACCATACTGACTGTCAGATATTATGTAGTTTTTCGCCAGGTGTTCTACCCATTTAGTTTTACTTATTTTTTCCAATATTTTGACTATTACACTTGTCAATGTTACACGCCTATAATTTAGGGGTCTTCTCTGCTGCCACTTTTGTAGATTGGAACTATGTTAGCCTTTTTCCACACATCTGCTATGACTCCTGTACACAGGGATGCCTGAAAAATCAGTAGAAGTGAAATGCTGAGCTCAGGTGCTCATTCTCTCAGAACCCATGGTGAAACTCCATCTATATTTATATAGATTTATTTTGTCATTTAAAGAATTGCTTTCGATCATTCACATGTTAATGTATCAAGCTGGGGTTTTGTTTGAAATAGAAGAAAGTTTTCTTGTGTGTGTCTTGTCCTCTTGTGTTGAGTAACACAATGAATAGCCTAGCACAAGGAGTAAGTGGGTTATTGATCTACCATAGATGGACTGTAGACTAGATGCTCCCATCTCAGTTGATTGTTGTGGTTGGCAGAATTGTCACAAGGGCTCTTAATCCTGGATGATCATCTCCAATCGTCCTCATTGAATCACAGTAGTAAGGTTGACAGAGGGTCCCTGAAGCTCTTCGCTCCCAATGCAATGGTTAACTGGTTTACCGATGGCTTCCACATTACAGGGCACATTTCCTGGAGACTACTTTGGACCAGGTTCTCTCGCAATCGGCAGGTTCCCTGCCGGTTGCGAGGGATATTACATGTTCTTACCTGGTCGACATATAGTCGATCAGGACTACCTCCGCTTGCCTCAGGTCTCTTTATACCTGGGGAGCGACTTAAAGGTCACTCAATTGGTCTTTCTAGTCTGCCCTCCTGGTTGACAGGTAGACTAATGCACCTTGAAGTCTCACTTCTCGTAGCCTGGGCACTCCCAAATTCTTCTCAGGCAGTTGCTCAGCGTCTCCACTGCCTTCGAACTTGATTTCCACCAGCATTGACGTTCACCTTCACAGGCCAGACTACTTTTTGCTGGAAAGACAAAAGGTGTGTTTGTCTCTGATGAGCACCCGGAGTAAAGTGACGCCGCCTTGGCTCTCCCGTCCACGACTCGGGTGGTGATGTCATGTCACATGACAGCGTGTTCTCATTGGCCGCGTCCCCAGCAGCTAGCCAATCATAATTCCAACTTCCCTGGAGACCTAGTGTCCTCGCTTCCAGTTTGCTTTCGATGGGAAATGCTTCCTGAGCCTGGGTGTGTTAGCCATCCTGCCTTTCAGGTTGAGCTTCTTACCTGCCTTCACCCAACTTGCAACATAACATAAAATTCTGGGTTCATTATTTTCCTTGAATGTAACCAAATAAAACTACGAAGCTTCTGGACTATGTACAGGGGGTAGTATGACTCACTATAGGCAGGAGAGGATGTATCTTGCCAGTACACACAACAAGGAGCACTGTATGTCTAGTGTTATAAAGTAGTGGCATGCTGCTGTGGATAATTTGCTGGAGTTTGGTGGTGCTTGTTTCTTTGTGATGCTGTATAGTGCATTTGATGTGGAAAATGAACAGTTGTCTTGTTTTCATCTTACTATTGTCTCCCAATCTCATTACATTTCAGAAAGTTGGTAATAACGGTGATATTTATAACTTTCCACAGATGATGACGAACCTTTACTAAGTGGGTCAGGAGAGGTGTCAAAGGACTGTCCTCAGGGAGAGTTGGACATGTGGAGACAGGTATGTTGATTAGTTAATATTACTATTCCACACATTGATTCATCTGACTGCCTTGTTCTTATGTCCCTTTAATTACAAGTAAGTAGGTAGGGGGTCTCGGAGTACAGTTGGCATCATTCTGGACTTTGTCAGAGATCTTGGGTTCCTTGGTGGAACAGAAATGATTGGGCACATTTCTTTTCACCTAATGCTTCTGGTTACCTTGCAGTAGGTATCCAGAATTTAGGCATCTATTGGTGGTTTGCATCCTGGGGAGGGTCAGTAGTTCGACAATGGGTGGGGAAGGCCCCCAAAACAAGCTTAAAGTATTTACAGTACAGTATAGAGAGAAACTTCCTGTCTCTGACAAGGTGAATTATTAATTATACTTTTGAAGCTGGGGGCTGCTTTGTGTGTTGTATAGGTATCCGTAGCAATGTTTCAGTGACATAGTGGTAAGACGCTCGCCTGGCGTTTCGCAAACCTGGGCTTTGTCCTGGGTTTGTATCCTGGCTGGGGAGGATTTACTGAGCACAAATCCTTAACTGTAGCCTCTGTTTAACTCATCAGTAAAATGGGTACTTGGTTGTAAAAACGATTCTTCGTGGGAGTCGTATTCCGGGGAACATAGGATTAAGGACTTGCCCGAAATGCTACGCGTACTAGTGGCTGTACAAGAATGTAAGAACTCTTGTATATATTGTGACGAGAAAAATTGATATTCATGTAGTCTCTCTCTAGGCAGATGGAATGCCAGTCACATAAAACAAAAACAAAAGCAAAAAGGAAGAAAAAAAAAAGTTAGACTGCAAGTTGAATCTTCACATTGAGGTAACTGTAAGATAAGACATACAGAAAAAAATTTTAAAAATACTTTACTTTAATAGAAAACTGACGTTAAACAAATTACAAAACAAAAATATTATCCAAACTTGGCTTGATACAGAGTGCAAATCAAACAAGTCAAACAAACAATTAAATTTTTTACGCTTTATGAATACTGTACTAGAAAATGGTGCAGGAATACTGTGAGCTAAGACTGCATAAATCTGTTGGCACACCGAAGTATGTCAATAGACCTAGTCAGTAGAGCACTTAGGGGTAATCTGACTAGCTGGAGCGTCATGCCTCTATATACAGGGAACGATGGCCGTCCAGGTGGCGCTGAAGTCGTACATAACTATGAACCGGCTTGCACTAACGACCACTGAGCTTGTTCTCTATGGGGTGGCATGAGCTCCCAGCCAGGTGCGAGGAGGGTGACGGGCCGTGGTGTAGGGCGGAGGTAGTCTACTGTCTAGACGTTGAGAAGTAGTTGTTGTTGTTGCTCTTGTGGCTGCAGTTCTTGAATATATAGAGGTGGTATGATAGAACAGATGAAGATGGAGCAGGCCGAATCTCTACTAGAGATTTTACCGTGACTAACTATATATATATATATATATATATATATATATATATATATATATATATATATATATATATATATATATATATATATATATATATATATATATATATATATATATATATATATATATATATATATATATATATATATATATATATATATATATATATATATATATATATATATATATATATATATATATATATATATATATATATATATATATATATATATATATATATATATATATATATATATATATATATATATATATATATATATATATATATATATATATATATATATATATATATATATATATATATATATATATATATATATATATATATATATATATATATATATATATATATATATATATATATATATATATATATATATATATATATATATATATATATATATATATATATATATATATATATATATATATATATATATATATATATATATATATATATATATATATATATATATATATATATATATATATATATATATATATATATATATATATATATATATATATATATATATATATATATATATATATATATATATATATATATATATATATATATATATATATATATATATATATATATATATATATATATATATATATATATATATATATATATATATATATATATATATATATATATATATATATATATATATATATATATATATATATATATGTCGTACCTAATAGCCAGAACGTACTTATCAGCCTACTATTCAAGGCCCGATTTGCCTAATATGCCATGTTTTCATAAATTAATGTTTTTTCGACTACCTAACCTACCTAACCTAACCTAACTTTTTCTGCTACCTAACCGAACCTAACCTACGAAGATAGGTTAGGTTAGGTTAGGTAGGGTTGGTTAGGTTCGGTCATATATCTACGTTAATTTTAACTCCATTAAAAAAAAATTGACCTCATACATAATGAAATGGGTAGCTTTATCATTTCGTAAGAAAAAAATTAGAGAAAACATATTAATTCATGAAAACTTGGCTTATTAGGCAAATCGGGCCTTGAATAGTAGGCTGAGAAGTACGTTCTGGCTACTAGGTACGACATATATATATATATATATATATATATATATATATATATATATATATATATATATATATATATATATATATATATATATATATATATATATATATATATATATATATATATATATATATATATATATATATATATATATATATATATATATATATATATATATATATATATATATATATATATATATATATATATATATATATATATATATATATATATATATATATATATATATATATATATATATATATATATATATATATATATATATATATATATATATATATATATATATATATATATATATATATATATATATATATATATATATATATATATATATATATATATATATATATATATATATATATATATATATATATATATATAAAATTGCACATTTTGCCTTCACCTGTATATTTCAAATTTAAATTTTGCATAAAATTAACAATTTGTTTAATTTCTTACAATAAACTGATCTTGTGCAAGTCACATGATGCCATAACATTAATTAATGGTTTTATATATTTAGATAACACAAGCAAGCTAAATTTTGTATTACCTACTAAAGTTTACTTTTAAATATTAAATTATATTTATACACCGTCTTTACAGTGTTTGCTATCAGTGTGCATGTTTCTAGGTGCTTCCCAAGTTGCAGGCAGCACCTCAACAACTGCCAAAGGGGGTATCAGGGCTAATTAAACGAGGTATTCCTGAAGCACTCCGAGGTGAAGTATGGCAGCTGCTGGCTGGCTGTTCTGATGATGTGGACATGATGGAAACATACAGAGTACTTATAACGAAAGTAAGTTATTGTCGAGTGCTTTACTTTTCTGCATATTGTACCGTATAGTATTCTAGACAGTTAAGAAAATAAGAGGAGGCAGTTGCCTTAACAATTTTTAGTAATTTGATCAGTAGTTAATTAATTTGCTTATTGTATCACTTGATTATGGGCATTATTAACAGTATTTATAATTTTTTAAGTTCTGTGTATTTATACACTATTCTCAGGTAAATGACAGTGTTGCTGTTTACAAAGTGTATGTACTACATAGGTATTATACAGGCAGCTTGTGATTTCAATGACCACATTATATGGATTAAAAAAGCAGCATTTAATGGAATGAAATGTCAATCTTAAGGTATGCCCCCAGAGGCTTCTGAAGCCATCATACACCGATCAGTGTCATACTATCAGGTGCCATCAGTTGCAGAGTTCTATTGGCCTACCAGGCTAATAGAACCATAACCTGCTCCCCCCCCCCCATCACTTAGAGATGTGTAGGAAGCACAATAGTCTATGAAACTTTACATTTAAAGTTTAGTCATACTTGCCACCATCAGGAAAGCCCAGAAAGGTAGGTGAACCAAAACAAACCATGCATGGTCAAAAAAAAAAAAAAAGACAGCAGCCTCAAAACTGCCACAAGAACTCCCCCAACAATGAAAGCAAACCACCAAAATTTTGTGAAACTAGCGTCAGCTGGTTTGCCCCAAAACCCTTCTCACTTTGGGAGAGGAGGGAAGCATACTGGGTCACCACTCAACCAGTTCAGCTGAAAGGTGTTCACCGCAAGGGTCTTGCGATTAGGGAACGTGAAGAGGCAGATGCCGAGAACATATTGATGTGAAGAGGTTGACATCTGGACGCCCATACGTGGGCAAAGCCAGAGGAAGGAATTGGTGTCGACAGTCCATTCAGTGGAAAGGAGAAGGAATCGGGACAGACCATCGGCCAGGATGTTGGACGCTCCATGGATGTGAATGGCACATAGATGCAAACCCTGGGAACTTGGCAGATGAGCTATCTGAAGCGACCAGACCCAAAGAACCATGGATTGAAAAGACCGCCCCTCAGGTTGAGACAATGAACTATGAGGGATCAGTCAGAATGAAGTCACTGAGCCCGGAGGAATCTGAACTTTCCGCAGCACCTGCCACACCGCCACCAACTCCCACACAGTATTGTGTGCCCTACAAAGGAGAGGGTATCAACGACCCTGGCTGGACTGGTGGGTGCTGGGCGCAAAGCCTCAACCAATCGCTAAAGCATCTTTGAACACATTGAGGGAAGGCGGAGGATGACACCAGGGAACCTAACCCCAAAAAACCCAAAGAGGAAGCTGGTGATACAACAGCCAGCATAGAGCTCCCGGAATCCGCACCCAGCAATCGCGATAGAAGCAAAAGGGGCTGCCCCAGACAAACTAGAACAGCCTCCAAAGCCAAATCCTGCTAACAGGTAAACCAGAAGGACAACGTTCAGGCTCTTGCACAGCTGCTCGAGTAACTGCTGAGTCACCCAGCTCCCCCTCAACACCAACAGGCGGCAGCTCTGAAGCCAGGACAAGGCCACTGGGGATAGGGAAAGTAACGCCGACTGAGAATCCCAAGCAAGACCCAGCCAGGTTCGAACCTGGTTTGGAACCAACTGGGACTTCCACCAGTTCACAGGAACCCAAACCCAGTGAGCTGAGTAAGAACCAGATCACTGGCTAGCAGACAAGCGAACCGGCTGGGTGCCCACACCAGCCAGTTGTCGAGGTAGGCCAACATCTGAATACCTAACAATGACAGGACATCACAACTCGAGTCAACCACATAAAAATACGAAATGCCAGATTCAGTTACAACCCGAAAGTAGAAAGCCTGTTGCTCCATCATGAAACCTTGCCACTTCCTGAACCTCGGATGGATAGGGACATGCCAATATGCATACTGGAGGGCCAGAGAAATCATCCAAGAATCTGACTCGAGAGCAAGGTGTACACCAGTTCAATCGGGATAGATTGAGTATGAACCAGAGATCCAAACAATCCCATTTCAGGACCGGAAACATGCAGGAAATCCAGTAAAGGGACATGATCATTTTGACCACCCCTGAATGCACCCACTCCGAGATGATTCAACAGAGGTAAGGAGAGGAGGTCTGGCCCGAACTCTCAAGAGGAGGTAGGACCGACCAACTCCACTGTAGAGGTTGGTTGGCCACAAAACATAACCTGAAATGCCCACATATTGCAGGACTAAAGCTGGCAAACCGAGCTAGCCTCTCCATACAACCCCGTCAATGGGGTGACCTGAGAAAGGGTCGAGGCGAACCACAAGCGAAGCAAACATGGCACTCTTCCGTGTTTGCTCTTCTGAGCAGAGCAAACAAGTTGCTGACAAAATGAAGAGGCTGAGGCTGAAGGAAGCAAGTACGACCCAGCTGCTGGCACCACAAAGACTCCACCTTGACCAACAGCAGGCAAAGGCCTGGCTCTACCAAACTGCCAGGAAAATCCAGACCGACAACTCCCCCCCCCCCCCAAAGACACGCAACAAATCTAAAACAGGACAGCAACCAGCTACAGCCGCAGGCAAAAGCAGGGACACCGTGTCCTCGGGGAAAGAGTAAGGAACTAAATTGCATAGCCGAAATAAGAGGGCCCACATCGAGTCTGGAGACCGGGCCAGCACAATTTGCCGACACAAGAGACGAGAGGCGAAAATATGGAGACTACTTCCCAGAAGATCAGAGTATACAGCTTCACGATGGCAGTCAAAGCCAAAGCCACAGAGACCAAAACCCCTTCAAAAGGAAACTCACTGAGGGCTTCCACATCCTCCATGAGCTTATCACAGTGAAGCTCCAAGAGGCTTACAAATGCACAACAGGCACCAAGTGTGAACAGGAACCCAAGTCATCAGCAACCAAAGTAGCCGACAGAATGTAAATCTGAGCATGCAGGTGCACAAGACCTACATAATGGGGAAGGGCAGGAGCAAAGAGGCATGCATTGAGAGGCTAAAAAAGAACCCCCAAGAAACATCTGCAACACAGTTGACACCTCTTGCCAATCAAGCATGTGAGAATGGTAAACCTGCACCAAGCCTAAAGGAAAAACAAAGGACAGAGTGCCAGCCAGGATGACTCTGCAACCTCCTAACACACTTAATATGGAAGGGAAGACCCAGAACTCAAAAGAGGCCGATCCATGACAGAGGCGTAAACTGGAACATGCTGGAGGTAAGAAACAATGGCCTCCCAAGCCTCCGCCAAGGGAAACACGGGAGGAAGAAAAACTCCTGAAAGACAAATCTGAGGAACCCAAAGGAAAATGGAAACGAACCCTGAGCACAGCCGCACCCAAATCAAACTCATACATGGCCATCCCCGGATCTGCCTATGCCACATCCAGAGCTAAACAATGCCTTGAAACTGAAGCCTTAGATGCTTTGGAGTCGAAAATAGAGGAAGAGAAGAAAGGCGAAGCTGGCCCACAGAGGAAGAAAGAGGTGGTGCAGACAGAACCACGGTTGAGTTGAACAACACCCCCAAATCCGAGTCCCTAAACACTTAGTGGGGCAGATCAAAGGCATCCAACCAGGCACAAATCTAGACTGCTGCAAAATTGAAAATTTAGAATACAAAGTGATCACTGGCTGAAACTTTTGAACTTCAACAGAGGAGCAGGTAAGCTAGAGCACATGGGGAGAACAAATTCCACATGACTCTGGGTCATAGCTGTCACCGACCCAACAGGCAGCATACCAAGGCACAATGTATGAATGTCACCAGGTGGCACAGGTGACAAACAACCCTCAAATTCACACAAGGCGAGAGTTGGCTCGGAACAGCCAAGCTCATTGGGGATTTCCAGGTCCTGCAGGGTAAGCACCCTGCATGAAGCCCAGGCACTTTATATGTTATACAGGTGAACCCTGCAGATAACAGACAGCCCTAGCCACTCGAAGCCAGTAGAAAGGTCAAAGGGGCCAACAAGGGAGTTCAGTTAAACACATCCTAGGCAAGCCTAAGAAGGCAAAAATCAGAAACCTAAGCAAAAAAAGGGATAAAGTGGAAATAACAAAAATAAAAAAGCCCCCAAGACCAAATCGCGGAGAACGGGCAACTAAACTCCCTTGTGTACTAATAGAATAAATAGCTGATCGTGCAACTCCTGGTGCAGCCCACCAGCCAAAAATACTCCCAACCCCAGGGAAGACAGACAGCTACAGACCACCGGCTTAACTTGAGGGTGAGCACCACCCTCCCCCCCCCCCCCCAGCAAGGAGGCCTCCTAAATGAAGAATATCCCGAATGCCCCAGGGAAGGAAACCCTGACCACCCAAGGGCTGTACAATTAGAGCGCACGGGGAAGGAAACCCTGAGCACCTGCAGTTCTTAAGTACAGTACTCTAAACTCCTGGGTCATGCACAACACCCATGTAAAAATTAGCCTCAAAGTCAAAACACCACTCCAAAATGGGAGACTGGACCCAGAACAACATAGTGACCAGGGCACACATCAGCTAGAACTGAGGATGGGGCAAGCCAGTTGACCCAGTATCCGCTCCCTCTTCCCAAATAAGGGGCACGGTGGACCAAACTAGCAGCAAAATTGTGTTGGTTTGTTTTAATTGTTGGGGGAGTTCTTTTGGTAATGTTGAGGCTGCAGTCCCTTTTTTAAACCATGCCATAGCTTGCTTTGGTTCACCTTCCTTTCTAGGTGCTTTCCTGGTGGTAGGAAGTATAATTAACACTTTCGCCCGGCGACGACTCAGCATTGAGTCCTCCGCAAAACAGGGGCAAGTCCGGCGAGGACTCGGCATTGAGTCCTAAGCGCGGCAACAGTAGCGTTTTTTTCAGGAAGGTTTTGCTGCGGTTTTGCACATTATATTCATATACGCTTGTAGGGAATTTCATTGTGAATACATTGATACCAAAATTAAAGTCCTAGGACCAGAATTGAGATAACAAAGTAGAAAACAGAATACCCATTTTATTGGCGCTCACTGGGATTATGCTCCGTCACTTTCTCTGTTTGCTACGCTGGGCTTTTGGACTTTATATTTGCATACTCCTGTAGGGAATTCTATTGCGAAGACAATGATACCAAAATGAAAGACTTAAGACGAGAATTGAGATGTCCAAAGTGAAGAGTGTACACATTTTATTGTTCTGGCTCGCTCCTTAGTAACACGCTCTCACTTTCTCGCCAGGCTTTTGGCCTTTATGTGCATTTAGTCCTGTAGAGAATTCTATTGCAAACACATTGATACCAAATTGAAAAACCTAGGACAAGAATTGAGATGACAAAGTTGAAAAGATTATTCACTTTTCATAGTGAGAAGCGCTTTGGGGTGGCGCAGCGCTCTCTTTCTTGTAACCGCGGCCTGTTTTCATCATGTCGGCGGGTGGAGATCGCTGATGTTTTTTATATTATATGCATATAGGCCTGTTGGGAATTCTATTGCGAACACATTGATACCAAAATGAAAGTCCTGGGACGAGAATTGAGTTGACAAAACTGAAAAGAGTGTAAACATTTTATCACTCTTGCGCGCTCCCGGGTAACTTTCTCTCACTTTCTCTGTTAGTTGCGGATGGTAAGCCGGGCTTTTGGAGTTTACAGTATATGCATTTAGTCCTGTAGAGAATTCTATTGCGAACATATAGATACCAAATTGAATATCTTAGAACGAGAATTGAGCTGACAAAGTTGAAAAGATTATACAATTTTCATAATTTACCGCGCTCTTCCCC
Organism: Procambarus clarkii; assembly: GCF_040958095.1. Taxonomy (NCBI): domain Eukaryota; kingdom Metazoa; phylum Arthropoda; class Malacostraca; order Decapoda; family Cambaridae; genus Procambarus; species Procambarus clarkii. The sequence goes on along the minus strand of NC_091150.1, from coordinate 29,764,765 downwards.
GCGCTCCCGTGGAACGCTCAGGCCGTCCGGGGGTAGTGGGGAGGTCCCGCGCCCGGTGTATCAAAGTGTTAACCTTTACATTTAAAGTTTTCATAGGCCATCACTCCCTGTGCCTCTCTGAATGAACTAGGCTCTAGCCCGTGGTTCCCGGTAGGCTAATAGAACTCGGCAACTGATGGTACCTGATACTATGGCACCGATCAGTGGAGCTTCATGGAGCTGACGGGGCTTCCCCCAAGAAAAGATGTTTTGTCAAGTAAACAGTGGAAACAATTAACTTTTTAATTCTGTGTCCTAACCACATCCATCCTATATAGCTTTTCAGGTTAATTTGCATGACTTTTGCAGAAACTTGAACCCCCCCCCCCTCCCCGCACAAATTGAGGGCCACCTGTACAGTATTTTCACATGGACATATTTTTATATATTCAAACAGCTTTGATTCATATGTTCCTTAGGACTGTGCCAGTGAACAGGTGATTCTCCGAGACATCAATCGCACATTCCCTGCTCATGACTACTTCAAGGAAGCTGGGGGTGTGGGACAAGATGCACTCTATAAGATCAGCAAGGCATATGCTGTCTATGATGAAGAAGTGGGCTACTGTCAGGGCTTATCTTTCTTGGCTGCTGCATTGCTACTGCATGTGAGTCTTAGAATACTGTATACATTGGTAAATTATTTGCAAAACTAACAAATGTACTAATGAAAGAAGTTTCATAATTAACCCCACCAACCATCACCTATCATTCACTAATATGGCATAATTATATTTTTTGTAAGTTGCAACAAATACATAAAATACTATTGCTGATTATGTTTATTGGTAGTATTATTGATATTTTATATATTGGGAAAATTGTAGGTCAATTATTGAGTTTGTTTATCCATATTTAACAAGTGTGTGTTTAACCGTATTTAACTCTACGTGGGAGGTACACGTGTGTCTGCGCTCCTCGAAACAAAATTCGTATCTCGTGACAATACAGTACTAGAGAGACAAAACTTTGACTAGTGATATTATGATACAGTAGTGATATTGTGACTAGTGATATTGGGAAGAATCACTGATTAGAACATTGTGTTGATGTGAGTGAACATTGTGTTAAATAGCCAATAACCTACCACGTGTGGCACTGTTGTCGTACATAAGATTGCCATAAACATTTACTGTAATATTGTTATAGAGATACGATAGTGAAGTGTAGAGCAACCAGTGTAGTTACAACATGTAACCTTAAGATAACAATCATCTTAACTCTTTTTAAACTGCGCATGGCGTATATATACAACAGAACCCGATGGCACCATAAGTTTAATTTTTCAAACTTGTTCTAATGCTTTCCACTTTTTTGTGCATAATCTACTAGGCAAACATTCCAACTTTGTCTAAATGATTATCAACATAACTTGAATAAGAAGAAAATTAAAAATAATTATAACATTTATTATTGAAAATTTCAGATATTCAGATCAGCTGCAAAAATACTAAATATCGCCAATTGTTCATTTAGTATTGTTATGCTCTCAGAATAGTATATGATCTTCATTTTAATAGATTTAGAATATAGATTTTCAGTTTAGTTTACTGTAAAAAAATTGTCAGTATGGCGTTTGAAATACGCACCAAATTCAGACAACAAAATTTATAACTCAAAACGTTTAGAGTTTATGAAAAATCCATTCTAATAGGATTGTAGAACAGATAGTGGCGCATACTGTATGTAAAAATGGTGAGAATCGGTCAGAAACTGGATTTTTTGAAGCTGACTCAATGTTGAAACTCTAGTTTTAGAGATAATTGAAGTTGAAGTTATCGACAATGTATAAGGTAGTTCTAATTCATTATTTTACTTGTATGTTTTAATAAGCATTGTTTGGCATTCGTACTCAAATATGTGAAAGTTGTAGGTCAATATTTGTTGAAATAAAGTCAAGAAAAATTACCCCCAAAAAAACAAAATATAGGGATAATTATGATAATTATAATGATTTAGGGGATATATTTAGGGTATACTCTATATAAGTCAAAAAGCCCTAATCTGGTCCCTAGTCATCAAAACAATCTAAAGAAGCAAAGAAAATAGAGTTTGAAATCTGTGAAAAATCAGCGAAAAAAAATTCAAGTTCCCAAGTTTGGCGAGTTATGACTGATTTATTTATTAACCAATTTAATTCTATCTTAACATAGTTAGGGATGAGTGTGCATTCTCCAGGATGTAGAAGTTACAACAAAATCAGAAAATAAACAAAGAAGAAAAAACTTAAAAAAACAAAAAATCTCCCCTAAAAAAAAAATTGGACATTGGTGAAAGTCACAGGTATTACCATTGGATAATGTATTTGTATGATATATAACAAAATAGAGCATAATAACATACTTACTCATTATTATTTGTGTTATGTATTACTCAGCAATGCTATAAAGGCACTAGGTACATATCCACTTTGTGGGCACTTCTAACTACTATTCTTCTTTGTGCATTGGACAGGTGCTTGCATCTCTTTATTACTGCATTATGCCTCAGTTCCAGTTAATAGCAGCTGTTCTCTTTATCAACAAAACGTTCTTCTTTTTAAACAAATTTGTCTAAAATCTATTTTTGAAAATATTGGGATGAAACTTTCATGACGCTGAAGCCAATAAATTGGAGATTTGTTTAACATTTAATATTAATTTTCATATAATTCAAATATATTTTTGGGGAAGCCCCCTTTGGCTCCCCGGAGCTTATCCAGGCTGATATGTCAATGTCAGACTTTGGCATCAGTCATGTGTATGGAGTTCTGTGGGCTTACCAAGGACCACGAGGCAGAACCTGGCTGCCTCAGAGAGGCATGGGAAGCAATGGCCTATAGAAACCCCCGTGTGGTTGGAAGCATTCTATGTCTGCCATCGACCGGGGTCAGGCAGCCAGAAAGGTAAGCGTCCCATAACAAAATATACATAGGAGTGGAAATATCATTTTGAATCAACATCCAGAACAGGTATTTCCATCCAGACACGTGCAAAACCTCACTCGAGGAGAGAAAAAGATATGATCTCAGCCGCCCAGACTTTCATGTGAAAGGCACAGAACGTTACACAAAGAGTGGCAAACACGAAAATTGCTTTGGAGGAAAGTTTAATTTTTTTTTAGACCAAGAAGAAAGAGATTTCAAAAAGTGGAACAGAGAGAAGGTATGGTACTCGAACTGGTTGGAAGAACCACTTGCATACTAGAGTCACAGGTACAATCACACCCAACAACAGAGCTACTACTAGGATAGGGAACAACACTGCAACAATCAGTTCCAGAGCAAACCCAATATGCCCATGCACAATGGATCTGCCAGAAAAGCCTTCCAGTCAAAATACACCAAATACAGTAACCTCATTCATTTTTGCCAACATCCAAGGACTAAAAACAAGCAAAAACCAAAATGCCCTTCATAAATGGCCTCCTGTCAGAGGCAAATGCAGTATTTGTAGCTTTTATAGAAACTCATGCAGAGGAATTCTTAGACAGTGAGACCTGAATACCAGAATATAATCTACGTATATAGATGTGATAAAGTAAATAGGTCACATGGAGGAATAGGTTTGTATATTAGAGGGAACCTTGTATGCTCGGAGCTCCTTAACTTTTCAAATAATGTGGTAGAAGTACTGAAATAAGAATAAAGAAAATAGCTAAGTTTATTCATTATTCTAATGTACAAACTGCCAGATGCCACAGTGGAGGAATTCACAGAACAGATAAACAAAATAGAGAATAGCCTCAACAATCTGGCAAACCCAATACCTGATGTTATCTTCTTAGGAGACTTCAACCTGTTCAGTCTAAGATGGGAAATATCAAACAATAATAATAGCCAGGAAATCTATCTAGAAACCAACCACAAGTCAAAACTACTTAGATTCTGTGACAAATTTTCACTCAACCAGCAGAAAATGGAGCCAACTAAGAATGAAAATATTCTAGATCTGATCTTCACAAAGAATGAAGAAATAATCAGGGGACATTACAATCACAGATACCACATACTCAGATCACAAGCTCATTGAAGTGCCAACTAACATCAGTACTTGTAATAAGCCTAAAAAAATGGTAAGCGAGATGGGTTATTCAGTAAATTCAATTTCAATACTATAATGAAAAGAACTGATTTCCGAAGCATATAAAGTCTATCTGAAACGTGCTCCTTCACAGAAAGCCAGAAAGAAGACCAACATATAAAGAGAATGCAATGGCACTATGAAAGAAGGCAAAAAATAGCAAATGCTTAAGCAGATATCTCTATCCCTACAAAGAAGGAATAATTTAAACAGGGAGATTGAAGAAATAAGAGCAGAGACTGAAGCAATCATATCAGATTGAAGAACTGCAACTAGATCAGAAAGCACTACAAGAGATAAAGATAATGCAACTGGCATTCCGCAGCACTTTGTCATGGGTTCGTATCCTGGCCGGGGAGGATTTACTGGGCGCAAATCCTTAACTGTAGCCTCTGTTTAACGCAACAGTAAAATGTGTACTTGGTTGTAGCAACGATTCTTCGCGGCCGGGATCGTATTCCAGGGACCTGCCCGAAACGCTATGCGTACTAGTGGCTGTACAAGAATGTAACAACTCTTGTATATATCTTAAAAAAAAAAAGAAAAAAAAAAAAAAGATAAAGCAATACAAGAGATAACGAAAAGCACAAAATATTTCTTCACATATGCAAAATTAAAATCAAGAACCACTGCCAGTCAGTTAATGAAGAAAAGGATCTTGGAGTCAAAATCCACTACTCACTAAAAGTAACTTAGTAGGTAGGAGCAGCAGTCAAAAAACCAGCGTTGAGTGTAATGAAACGGCGTTTTCTGGGTGAGACCTGGAGGCTCCCCGGAGCTTTACCAGGCTGATATGCTAATGTCAGACTTTGGCATCAGTCATGTGTATAGAGTTCTATGGCCTACCGGGGACCACGGCCAGAACCTGGCCCCCCCTCAGAGAGGCAAGGGGAGCAATGGCCTATAGAAACCCCAGTGTGGTTGGAAGCATTCTATGTCTGCCATTGACCGGGTCAGGCATCCAGAAAGGGGAAGAGTCCCAAAACAAACCCCTATTCTGGTTAAAATTGCTACCAAAAGCTGAACTAGTGGATAGAACTCCCGACAGAAAACAAGCAAACTAGTATGACGTCACACCTCACCACGCCGCTGTCTGCGCAGCTCCCCCCTCCCCGGGAGGGGGAAGGGGGAGACCCAGACTTCTCACGCCGGCTATCCACCCATCAGTTCTGAGGCTGGATGTCAAAACACGCGAAAAACTGCCGACCGGTCTCACCCAGAAAATGGTGTTTCATTACATTCAACCCTGGTTTTCTGGGGGAAGCCCCATCGTCTCCCGGAGCTAACTACCTACAGAGGAAGGTCTAAGGGACGTATCCGGGAAGCGGCCATCACTCGCAACTCAACATGAAGCGAGACAACTGGCCGCAACCTCCAACCCAAAGCAACACAGGCCCAACTGGGCCTAGGGACGCAACGAGCAGCCTGGACCCTGTTTGACCGCCAAAATCCCCACGCCTGAATGTTCGCCCAAGACACACTCCCAAGGAACAGCAGTAAGAGCTGCGAATCTGCAAACGTCACAGGCACGGGGAGAGACCGCAGGCTGGCCAGCCTTAATAACTCCGCGAATGACCTCAGAGACCCGCACCTGCGAACAGGGAAGAAGGGAAACTGAACCAACTCTAAGCACATCGACAAACACAGAAGCCATGGCGCGCCAATAACGGTGGAGAGCCGCAACCGGCCACAAAACATGATGCACCCCCGGCCAAACCAACAAGGCATCAACAAACCAGAGACCCCTCCAGAAAGCAGCAGTCTCATCCCTCGCCAGAAAAGAAGAAGGCTGCAGAGAAACAAAACAATCGCCCCGATCAAAGGAGCAGAAACCCCAGCGCCGGAGGAGAGCGTGAAGCTCACCAACCCGACCCCCCTGAGGCCAATGCCAACAGGAAAAGAGCCCCTGAGAAACAAACCGGAACTCTAGGGGGCCACAAGAACTGAGGAGAAGAAAAGAGAGAGCATCCAGTCCCACGACCAGGACGGCTCAGACGGCACACGAGCAGGCTGGAGGTGAACCAACGCACGAGACAGCTAGCAGAACGACGCAGAAGTAACATCAACACCGAACGCAAGTGGAAGCGGCTCCCCCCACACCACACGAAACAAGGCGACAGTATGCGTCAAAATGACGACCCCGAACCCACATAAGGGAAGAATAAGACCACGCCAACAAAATACAGCCACCTAAGAAGGGACAGAAGGAAAAAGGAAGGACTGCCAAAATACCCCACACAGCCACTCTAGAAAAAAAAGAACACAAGAGCCTCCACCCTACACAGTTTCATTGGGGGGGGGGGAAGGGGAAGTACATCCTCCCACTACCCTAGAAAGAAGTAGGGGAAAGGACAACATCATAGTACCATGTGAAAAAATGGAACATGGTCCGAGTTTTAAACAATACTTGCTGTTGCACACCATCTGAAGAGAGATGGAGAGAGAGAGAATAGGGAGGAGAGCAACTGGGAAACCATCCAATTGGATTCCTAAAATGGGCACAAGAGTTTGTCAAATAATTATATAAATACCCGTATATTTATTTAAATATTTATAAAAAAATGCATTGGGTTATTTTTAAGCAATTTGGTATGTACTGTATTGTGAATGTGTATATAATTTAATTTTTTTTTTACATGAAGTACTATTGTTTCAGTAAATGAAATTGCAACTAAATTAAATATTGAATTTCTTTTAATTATTTGACAGATGCCAGAGGAACAGACATTTTGTGTACTAGTCAAGATAATGTTTGAGTATGGCTTGCGAGATCTATTCAAGGATGGCTTTGAGATCCTCCACATGAGATTTTATCAGCTTGCAAAATTAATGGAAGTAAGTATCTGTGTTAGTAATTATTCTTTGGAATAAGAACTTTTCTGGGGGGAGCCCCTACGGCTCCCTGGAGCTTATCGGGCTAATGTGTGTTATGTTAGACCGGGACATTAGCTATGGAGTTCAGACCTACCAGGGACCAGCGCCAGAACCTGGCCCCTTCAGAGAGGTTTCAGGGAGCAATGGCCCTGGAAAACCCCATATGGTTGGGGGTTTTCCTTATCTGCCATCGACCGGGGTTAGGCACCCAGAAAGGTAGGCGTAACAAAACAAACCCCACATGGTAAAAAACTACAACAAAAACCGAACAGAGAGGTAGAAAACTCCCTACAATCCCAAGGAAAACAATCAAACAATCAATTTACTGCCGCGCCGGTCGTCCGCGCAGCCCTCCCCTCCCCGGGAGGGGGAGGGGGGGGGCCCCGGACCTCACCGCGCCGGCTGCCGTCAGTTCGCAAGCTAGTGTCAACCGGGATAGACGCTTCTCTGGCCTCAAATTCCTTGGCGGTGTTTGCCTCGTGTGGCGTTCTCTGCTGTTGTTGTGGTGTGCGGTGGCCAGGAGTACCTCATCAGTGCCGGGGCTGCATGCGTCTAGGGCTTCCTTCCCTAGGCGCCCTGTGAGTACTGCCCTTGCGTGTCAGGGTTATCTTCTCTGGGGCGTTCGGGAACCGCTCCCGTAGAGGTTTTTGCTGCTCGGCATTTGCCTCGCCCTTGGGGCCAGCTGGGGCTTGGGGCCCTTGTTTGGCCTTGGGTAGGGAGTGGTTTTGTGCTGGTTAGGGCGTCAAGGTGTTGCGCGGCCTGCCACCTAAGCGGCGACCGGTTCCTGTTGCTCTGGGGACGGTGTACTTTTGCGGGGTTTTTCTTTTGTTTTGTTTTTGGTTGCCTGGTGGAGGTGCTGCCTCGTGGGCCCATAGTTCCCCTGGTATTGTTTTGGTGGTCCTCTGCTAGGCACCCGTGCTTGTACACGTCCCAGGGGCTTTCAGTATTATCATTTACCCGTGTTTTGTTTGGGTTTCTTAACCGGTTAGCAACACCTTGCCCGGGCTTCCCGTAGTTGCTACCCTACGGGCCCTGGAAACCCCTGTCGGGGCTCGGGGACCCATGGAGGCGTCTCCCGAGTTCCAGCCTGCCTTGTGCGGGTTTGAAGGTTGCAGTGTGCCCTTGTCTCAGGGTGACAGTCACCTGTTTTGCCTCCGTCATGCTGCCTGTTGGGTCAATGACACCTTTGACCCGGAGTCTTGCGAGTCCTGTTCTCTGCTTGTGCTCAGGTTTTACTCTGAGGATGTTCCTATTAGAGTACAGGCAGCATCAGTGTTGCATGTTAGATTTAGGTTATTGCAACGCGCTAGGTTGGTTTCCCACCTGGATGCCCCGAGGCTGCCCCGTTTTGGCTTTAGGGACCCTGACCTGGGGGCGTTGATTGCTATGGCTTTGACTCCTACGCCCTCTGGTCCTTCCCCTGTGGTTCTTCCTGCACCACCCCCCCTGTGTCCGGCTCCGAAACGTATGCGGCTTTCGGCTTTGGCACAGGATTTAGTTGGTGGAGAGACTCGGGCTGCTTCGGGGGCTGCCCCATCCGGGTCGGGGACGGAGGCATTTGAGCCGGTTCCTCCTGCCGAGGCTTCTGGGTCCCACCAGCAGGCCCCCTTGTCTGCCTTTCCCTTGGACTCTACCTTTTCTTCAGGGGTAGAGGGTTTGGAGGACGGCTCTGCCCCGGGTCCCGACGTAAGGGATCCTGGGGCTGGGGAGGAGTCGGCCTGGGGGCCTTGGGCCCCCTGTGACCCTGCTTGGGTGCTTTTGCCTTCCCCACGGGGTTTATTGTTGCAGGGGGAGGGGTTTTCTTATCCTCCCTCCCTGTATGAGTATGATTTGGGTTCGGCTCCTCCCCGTGTTCGGTTCCGGGCGCCTTTGGGTACCTCGGCTCCGTCTTTACAGGGGTTTGCTACTTCCCGTCTCTCTGCGAAGGTGGCTCGGGAAGCTTTTGCTGCATACCTCTTGCGAGACCCGGGTTATGCCTCCCCAATGGATCCGTCCTCGTTTGAGTTCGGTTCTTCTTCCCGTTTTTGGGTACGTTTGGAGGTTCCGGGGTCTTCCTGGCTAGCAGACTGCCCTTTCTTTTCGTTGGGGGCGTGGCATGGGTTCTGTCGGACCCGCACGCTTGATTGGCGCGAGACTGCTACTTTTATGCAGGTTTACCTGGGGGGCGAGTTTGAGCACCTTAATGCGTGCTTATTCGCTCCTGTGCTTTCTCGGGATGTTGGCCTTTTCCAGCTTCACGTGCAGGTTCCTCAGCTTTCGGCTTCATTGGTTGCGGAGGAGTTGCGCTCCCGTGGGCATTTGGCTTCGGTCTTGCGTTTCTTTTCCCTTCTCGAGCTCTCTTCTACTTGGCTCGAGGAGGATGTGGGAGCGTTGGCTGAAGGGCCTTCGTCCGGGGCGCTTTCTTCGGCAGCTAGGGCGTCGGCTGCACTGTTGAAGCTCTTTGCGCCCATCCTGAAGGAAGCGGTGTCTCTGTTTTTTGCTTCTCGCCTCGCGTGCCGTCAGGCTGTGCTCGCCCTCTCTTTGGATTCCGCTTGGGCCCTGGCTCTTAGGTTTTCGTCTCCTTTTTGTCCGTTGCTGTTTGCAGAGTCTGCGGTGTCCCAGTTTCTGCATGCGGCTTCGGCTAGTTGTCGTCCTATGGCGGACTTGTTGATTCTCCGGAGCAGTCGTTCTCGGCAGTTTCGGAGGGGTCGTGCCAGGGTTTCGGTTTCCGCTGGTCGAGGTGGGCCTTTGGTGCCGGTTTCTGAGCCGTTGTTCCCTTTGGGGCCAGCGTCGTCTGGGCGGCGCAGTGTTCGCCCTGTTCGACGGTTGGGTTCTCGTGCGGGGCGTCGGCCCTTTCGCAGTTTGCCCCGTTGACGGGGCGATGGGGGGGAGGCTCGCTCTGTTTGCCCACGCTTGGTCCCACGATTTGTGGGCCTTTTCGGTCGTGTCATCCGGCCTGCGGTGGCGTTGGGCAACTCGTCCTCCTTTGGGGGGTTCGGGGCTAACAGGGCAGGTCTCTTCTCCTGCGCTTCGTCAAGTCATCTTGGAGTGGGTGCGCTTGGGCGTGGTCGAACCGACTACGTCCCTCAGGTGGGTTTCCCGCCTGTTTCCAGTGCCGAAACGGGACTGTGCGGATCTGAGGTTCATTCTGGACTTGTCCCGTCTGAACCCCTGGATTCCTTGCCCCTCCTTTCGGATGACTACTCTGTCTCAGGTCCGGCTTCTGTTGGAGCCGGGTGCCTGGATGGTGTCCCTGGACCTAAAGGACGCGTATTGGCACGTTCCTATTCATCCGGGGTTCAGGGACTGGTTAGGCTTCGTGGTAGGGCGTCACGCTTACCGTTTTCGATGCCTACCTTTTGGCCTGAATCTGGCACCTCGCGTTTTCACGCGTCTGACCCGAGTTGTGGTGACCCGTCTGCGTCTTCTCGGGATTCGGGTTTTGGCCTACCTCGACGACTGGCTGGTGTGGGCTCCCAGTCGGTCAGCTTGTCTGCTCGCCAGGGATTTGGTTCTTTCCCAGCTCGCCAGGTTCGGGTTCCTGGTGAACTGGAGGAAGTCCCATCTGGTTCCGTCCCAGGTTCGGACCTGGCTGGGTCTTGTTTGGGATTCTCGGACCGCTTCCTTGTCTCTACCTCCGGTGGCATTGCGACGGCTGCGGGACCGCCGTTTGCTGTTTCTGAGAGGGTCCCGGGTCACTCGGCGGTTGCTCGAGCGGTTGTGCGGGAGTCTGAACTTCGCCATGCTAGTCTATCCGCCGGGTCGGGTTTGGCTTCGGCGTCTGTTTTGGTTCCTTCGGGGACGTCCTTTCCGCCTCTCTCGCGATCGTTGGGTTCGCCCTCCGGGGGTCTTATGTCGGTTGCTGCGTCACCGTCTTCCTCTTCGGATTTTTCGGGGTTCGGTGCCTTGGCGCCTTCCCGAGCCCTCGCTCGATGTGTTCACGGACGCGTCGTCTCTCGGCTGGGGCTTTGTGACCAGTGCTCACCAGGCAGGCCAGGGTCGGTGGGGTCCGTCCTTCCATCGGGCTCACAGCACGGTTCGGGAGTTCGCGGCTGTCTGGTTCGCGCTTCGGAGGGTTCGGGTCGCTCGGGGATCGACCATTCGCCTCCATTCGGACTGTTCTCCGGTGGTTCATTGCCTGAACCGCGGGGGTTCTCTTCGGTCCTTGGCTCTTTGGGGTTGGTCCCTTCGAGTGGTTCGTCTGCTGGATTCTCGGGGTTTGGCTCTCCGTGCGGTTCACGTCCGGGGAGTGTCCAACGTTCTGGCGGACGGTCTGTCTCGCTTCCTTCCCCTGTCCACGGAATGGACGGTCGACGACGACTCGTTTCGTTGGATCTGCCAGACGTACGGTCTCCCAGATGTGGACCTCTTCGCGTCGGCGTGGTCCCGGCGTCTCCCTCTATATGTGACGCCCTTCCCCGACTGCGAGGCGTTCGCGGTGGATGCTTTTCGGCAGGACTGGTCGAGGTGGGGTTACCTGTACCTTTTTCCTCCGGTCCAGCTGTTGCTTCGGGTTCTGGTTCGGTTAGAGACATTCCCGGGGAGAGTAGTCCTCGTGGCCCCTTGGTGGCCGGCCCAGCCTTGGTTTCCGGTGCTTCTGGCTCGGTGCCCGAACCCGGGACGTTTCCTGCGGCTCCGCCTCTTTCAGCAGGTCGGTCCGATCCGGTACGGGGCTGGTTCGACCTTCTCCTCTGCTCTTCGCGTCTGGTCTTTTTGACGCGGGTGTATCACCATTTCTATGGTGATCAGGTGGCTTCTTTGATGGTGTCCCACCTGAGAGCTTCGTCTAGGCGACAGTATGAAGTTTCCTGGCGTTCCTTTCGCCATTTTCTGGCTCTTCGTAGGTTGTCTTTTCTCTCGGATCGGGTTGTTTTGTCCTTCCTTACTTGGCTTTTTCAGGACCGTCATTTGATGCCTAATACTGTCGCCTCGTATCGTGCGGCGCTGGCGGAGCCGCTCCAGCTCGCTTTCGGGGTGGACGTCACATCCGCCCCGTTTCGTAAGCTTTCCCGTGCTATGTTTCACCTCCGGCCTGCTCATGCGCCGCCTGAGCCGTCCTGGTCCTTGGACAGGGTGCTCTCCTATCTTTCCTCTCCTCGGTTTGTGGTGGCCCCTTCGGTTCCTGATTGTTTTTCCAAGGCTTTGTTTTTGTTGGCATTGGCCTCTGGGGGCCGGGTAGGGGAGCTTCATGCTCTCCTCCGGCGCAGGGGTTACTGCTCTTTTGGTCCTGGGGGTAGGTTTGTCCGTTTGCAGCCTTCTCCGTCCTTTCTGGCAAACAACGAGACGGCTGCTTTCCGGAGGGGTCCGTGGGTCATTGATGCTTGGTTGGTTCGGCCGGGGGTGCATCATGTGTTGTGTCCTGTTGCTGCACTTCGCCGTTACCTGCGCGCTTCGGCCGGAGTGGCTGGGGATGCGCTTTGGGTTGATCCGGTTTCCCTCGTTCCCTGTTCCAGGGCTCGGGTCTCCCAGGTTGTCCGCAGGGTTATTAAATCTAGCCAGCCTGCGGTCTATCCTCGCGCCCATGACGTTAGGAAGTTTGCGGCTTTGGCTGCCGTGTTTGGTAATATGTCTTGGGCTCATATTCGGGCGCGTGGATTTTGGAAGTCGAACAGGGTCCTGGCCGCCCGTTATTTGGTGAATGTCCCTGCTCCTCGTCGTTCTTGTGTTGCTTTGGGTCGCAGGTTGCAGCCAGTTGTCTCGACTTCGAGTTGAGGAGTTTGTGGCCACCGCCTCCCGGGTAAGTCCCATTTTTCCTTCTCTTTGGGTATGTAGCTCCAGGGAGCCGTAGGGGCTCCCCCCAGAAAACCAGCGTTGAATGTAATGAAACGCCATTTTCTGGGTGAGCCCCGGAGGCTCCCTGGTTACCCTCCCTCCCATCCGGTCGGCGGGGTTTTTTCGCGTTGGTTGAAGCCTAGTTTCCGAACTGACGGCAGCCGGCGCGGTGAGGTCCGGGGCCCCCCCCCTCCCCCTCCCGGGGAGGGGAGGGCTGCGCGGACGACCGGCGCGGCAGTAAATTGATTGTTTGATTGTTTTCCTTGGGATTGTAGGGAGTTTTCTACCTCTCTGTTCGGTTTTTGTTGTAGTTTTTTACCATGTGGGGTTTGTTTTGTTACGCCTACCTTTCTGGGTGCCTAACCCCGGTCGATGGCAGATAAGGAAAACCCCCAACCATATGGGGTTTTCCAGGGCCATTGCTCCCTGAAACCTCTCTGAAGGGGCCAGGTTCTGGCGCTGGTCCCTGGTAGGTCTGAACTCCATAGCTAATGTCCCGGTCTAACATAACACACATTAGCCCGATAAGCTCCAGGGAGCCTCCGGGGCTCACCCAGAAAATGGCGTTTCATTACATTCAACGCTGGTTTTTTCGGTTGAGTTCGAGTGAAATGTTTCGGCATTTGAATATGTTGATAAAGTGGCAGTAGTAATCAATACTAGAATGTTACCAAGATTAATGCTATTTATGCACATAATTCAGTTTTACACTATTGGATTAAATGTAATTATCTTTATACAAAAAACAAAATATATGCTAAACAATATGCTTAAAAAAAAAGTATTCAGGCCCAATTAAAAATTATATGTACAGTTAAGATTGTTATTGATACTGTTGTCTTGTGTTGGGTTCATAACAGGAGCAGTTGCCCGAGTTGTGGCTACACTTCCAAGATCAGGGAGTCGAGATCCACATGTTTGCTAGCCAGTGGTTCCTTACACTCTACACGGCTAAATTCCCCTTATTCATGGTGTTCCATTACCTTGATCTCTTCCTTCTCACTGGAATAGACTCGGTCTTTCAGGTGGCTCTGGCACTCTTGCAGGTGAGTGGCTCGCCAAATGTATTAACACTTTCAGGCTCCCGGCGAATGTAAAAAAAACAACCGTAAGTGCTCCCGGCGTTTTGCCGCGTAAGCGTAAAAACAAAAATGTGTATACTCTTTTTACTTTCCTGACCTTAGTTCTCGAGCTACATATTTCATTTTGGTACCAACGTGTTCGCAATAAAATTCTCTAGAAGAACATCAGTAAAAAAAAGTCACGAAACGTATAGGGATACCAGCACCAAATAAATAACTACGAAGATGACTCGCCGTGAGCGCCTAACAGCAACAAAATGTTTTTACTCTTGGGATTGTTATCACCTCCACACTTGTCCTACAGCGTTAATTTTGGTATCAATGGACTCGCAATGAAATTCCCAACACGGTGATATGAATATAAGCGTAGAATAATGATTGCGGCCCGCCCGCAAGAGTGTGGTAAGTGGTGAAATTGTTACCCGGTGTCGGTGACGGGACGACGCACGGCGCTTTGAAAGTTTATACTTATTTCATTCTCATGACATTATTATTCTATGTACGTCATTCATTTTTGTGTCAATGTGTTCGCAATAGAATATTCTATGAGCCCGTAGGTAAAAAAGATCAACAAAGCGTAAGATAGAATAGCGCCAAATATAAAACAACGCTGGAACATATCAGTGAGAGTCAAACACACACGAAATGTTTTTACTTTTGTTATGTTTGTGAACCTTTCATGAACTTATTGTACCATGCAGCCTATTGGTGAGAAAGAGAGCCTCATGGCGCACAGTTTGAAACAAACCCAAAGTAAATCGGATAAAAATTGAATTTTGTACAAATATTTTAAAAGAGGACATAAGTTTATGTCCACATAGCGGGAGTGGGTAGGCGAAACAGGACGCCTCCCGCGAAAGTGTTAAGTTGTGTCAAATTAGGGAATGTAAGATTTTTGGTAGATGTAAGATATGTGATAGTGATATGGTAGATGTGTTGATATGGTAAATTTGTGGTGGCAAGATTTGTGAATATATGATTGGAAATTGGTTGTTGAATGTAATATTAGTGGTAGGTTAATGAATATGATTGGTGATTGATTTGTGAGTACTGTACTTTATATGATTGGTGATTGATTTATGAATATAAGATTAGTAATAGATTTATGAATATAAGATTGGTAATAGATTTATGAATATAAGATTGGTAATAGATTTATGAAAATAAGATTGGTAATAGATTTATGAATATATGATTTATATGAATTTAGTCTGTTCTATAATTGTTTAGTGTTTACAAGCAAAAATGTTGAAGTACTTATTGTGCCACTCAGACACTTGGACCCAGATTCTGTGATACACCCTTAAGTTCAGCCTTTACTTGTAAAGCCCATATCAGTATTATAGTTACATTTAAAATTACATTAGGATAAATAATTTGTTATGCATCAGAATTTCAAATGGTTTAATGTTGGTATTATTTAAAATATATCTTGGAGAATCAATAAAATTTCAGCACTAGTAACATTATATTATTCCTTATGTTTTTCTTGTATACTGTATTTCTAAAATTGCCGTAAAAAATTTACCATATTAATAAAACGTTCTGTAAATGACAATGCCAAGAATTTTAAATTGTGATCAAGTTCAAGAATCAGTTTTTAGCTCATGGCAGTGATGCAGAAACTGAATGCGTGGTGGATTATTGGATTTGTTTCAAGGTCACTGCACACCACTGCTGCCTTCCATGAAGGTTACTGTATTCACTTGTTTGTGTAAGACTGCATTTTCCTCTTGTATACCATTACCAGACTTAAATATAATTGTTGGAATTATGTTGGCTTAAAAAATATTTTTCAAGTATCTGAAAATTAACAAATCTTATCTCTAACATGAATACTAGTACAGTACAGTACTTTGAACACGCAATCCTTTTTATATATAAATTTAGCAAAAAATATAGAAGAAATAGTTGATTAATGTCAAAATATGAACTATCATTCTTAACTTTGTTAAATGGTGGCATTGGAGGTGGTAACATGTAGTGATACAATAACCATTTGGATAGAGGGGGGGGGGAGGAGGATATGTGCGTGTTCTGTGATAATGGAGTTGGAGGTGGCAATGTGTAGTGGTATGATGTGGTGACCTTTTGGGGGAAAATATCTGTGTTCTGTGATCACGGCATTGTAGGTTACAGTGTGTAGTAACTACCTACGTGTAGTTACAGGATGAGAGCTATGCTCATAGTATCCAGTCTTCCCAGCACTGTCATATAATGCTTTGAAACTATTGACGGTTTTGGCCTCCACCACCTTGTCACCTAACTTGTTACAACCCTCTACCACTCTGTTGGCAAGAGTAAATTTTCTTATTTCTTCAGAAGCTTTGTTTAGGTAGTTTAAATCTATGACCTCTTGTTCTTGAAGTTCCAGGTCTCAGGAATTCTTCCCTATCAGTTTTATTGATTCCTGTTACTCTTTTGCACGTAGCGATCATATTACATCTTTTTCTTCTATCATCTAGTTTTTGCATATATAATGTTTTCTAACCTCTACCCGGTGTGATGATCATCTGATGGGAGGTAGCTTACGATTGTTAGTTTCAGAGTTTAAGAAATGTTTTTTATTTTGGCTTACTTCTTAACTCCTGCACTGCCCACCTGTTTCATGACCTGCCTATGTTGCACACAAACAAACTTTAATTTGTTTCTTTCAAATATTGTTTAAATGCATTCCATGATCACATGAAGTTACAAAAAATTATGTACCTTGCTTTGACTGTGGTAGAGGAAGGAAATCTCTTGATTCCGTCACCAATTCACGAGTGCTGTTGGATGAGACGCCCTGTGGAGGTAGTTCAGGCCAGGTGGGCAGTGGTAGCTGCTGCAAATATAATTTATACTGATTAGTTTGTCAGTGGTTTTCTGGGGTGGGGAAACCCTTTGTGGCTCCTTGAAGTTACTATCGCTGATAGTGTGCTAACTGCTAGGTCGCATCAGCTGCATAATTCTATAGGCCTACTAGGGACCCCCTCCAGAAGCTGGCCCTACCTCAAAGGTGCAGGGACTGGTGGCATTTATTTATTTACTTATTTTTGTCATCACTGGGGAAGCAACCAGATACTAAACAGAGGGGCTAAATAGAGCTGACTTAGAGACCGTAGCCTCAAGAAACGGTGAAAGAACTCACCTTAACTGTGTAAACAAATTATTGAAATGTCTCCAAAATAGTGCAAGTTCATTCACCCTACCTCCCTCACTCATTTGGGGTGAGGAGTGAGGTAGCTTGCAGTCAGCTGACTACACCACCTTCAGTGCTATGCTGAAGTGCGCAGTGTGTTCCTGGTCACCACTCTAATGCTTGGGCTCCAGTGTTTTGCTGTTGCTGCTTAGTGGTGGTTTCTGGGGGAGCCCCTTTGGCTCCCTGAAGCTAGCTTACTGATTAGGTGCCATACTACTTGAGTGTCATCAGTTATAGAGTTCTTGTTTGCTTAGTGGGGTCCATGAACCAAAACTTGGTCCCCTCACAGAGGCACAAGGAGCAATGACTTGCAAACACTTTAAATGTAAAGTTTATCATCTTGCAGACGACCAGGTTAGCACTAGCAGGTAAGCAAATCAAGAGAAACTGCTGCATGGTTGAAAAATCAGACCAATGCCCTCAAAATATCAAAAGAACTAAAACTCACCCAAAAAGAAAACAACCAACCAAATCTTCATCCAACCAACCAATCAGCTAGTTAACTCCACCTCCCATCTCGTTAGAGGGAAGAGCGAGCCGGCCCAGTGCCACCAGCCCAGTTCTTGACTGATGTAGTGTGCAGAATGGGTTGCTTTTGCTCTCACTCCGTGTCCTCATTTTTTTTTTGGTGTTTTTGCCCTTGTGATAGTGTTTATATATGGAGGTGTGCGTGAGCCAGGAGTTTAGTGTACTGGAGCTGCATGAACACAGGGTCACCCTGTGCGCTCTGTAAGTACTACCTCCTTACATGGTCAGGGTTCCCTTCCCTTGGGCATTTGGAAAACACTCCTGCTTTCTTGCTTGAGGTGGTCCTTGCCCTTGGGATAAGCCAGAGGTCTAGGACTTTCTGTCTTGCCCTGGGTTAGGGAGTGTGTTTTGCTTGTGGCATTGCCTACTCTTCAGCTAGCGACAGTGTGCCGATGTTTCTTCCAAGCTGCTTGTTGTCGCTGTTGGATCTAGGGGATTTTTGGGTGTTCACTTCTAGTTCGCTAGCAGTTAGTTCACTTGCTTTCTGCTATGGAGTTCTGTATTTTGCCTTATTAGACATGCATAGTGTGCTTGCAGTGGAACTTCCTTGCTACCCCCCCCCCCCCCTGGGCTTTCCTAGAGGCTTCTAGTGTTTTAGTTGCCTGCACTGACACAGTTTTACTGGCATACCTGGCCCCAGTGCCTGGGCTTCCTGCAGGGGCACATACCATGCAAGCCCTAGGAAACCCCTGCGGACTCGGTTGTACATGGGTACTTCTTCCTAGCCCATGCTCGCCATGTTTGCATTTGAGGGTTGCTTGTCACCTGTGCCTCAGGGTGACATTCCATATATCTATGACCATGAGACATGTGGGACTTGTTCCCATCGTGTACTGCACATCCCCCATTCCCCGATGAATATTCTGAGGTCTCAGGCAGAAGTTGTGTTGCATAAGCATTTTTCTGGGGGGAGCCCCGTCGGCTCCCCGGAGCTATCCCAGGCTGATATGCTAATGTCAGACTTTGGCATCAGTCATGTGTATGGAGTTCTTAGGCCTACCGGGGACCACGGCCAGAACCGGGCCCCCTCAGAGAGGCAAGGGGAGCAATGGCCTATAGAAGCCCCCGTGTTAGTGGAAGCATTCTATGTCTGCCATCGACCGGAACAGGCACCCAGAAAGGTAAGCGCCCCAAAACAAACCCCTATTCTGGTTAAAATTGCTACCTAAAACCGAACTAGTGGATAGAACTCCCCAACCGAAAACAAGCAAACTAGTGTGACGTCACACACTGCCGCGCCGCTGTCTGCGCAGCTCCCCCCTCCCCGGGAGGGGGAAGGGGGAGCCCCAGACCCCCCGCGCCGGCTACCCACACCTCAGTTCTTGAGGCTGATGCTATAGGCGATGGTCGTGTGCTCTGGCTCCGGTGTCGCTACTGCACTGTGCTTTGCGTGTGGTGTTAGTTTTGTGGGTGCGAGAGCCAGGAGTTATCTTCAGTACTCGGGCTGCATGCGCCTAGGGCTGCCTTCCCTAGGTGCCCTGTAAGTACTGCCCTTGGGGCTTGGGGCCACCTTCCACAGGCTCCTCGGGGTCTGCCTCTGCTGGTCCGTTTTACCTTTCGGTTTTTCGGCCGCCTGTTGGGCTCTTGGGTGTTCTGTTCTCCCTTGTTACCGGCAGGTAAGAGGCAGTTTGCACTGGTAGGGGCGCAGGGTGCTGCTCAGCTTGTATTTCCCGACATCGCGGCCGGCTCTGTTCCTTGGGGTTCGCTGTCCTCTTGCGGGGTTTTGTTTTTCTTTTTGTTTTTGCCTGGTGGGGGGTTCTGTCATTTTATTCAGTTTGTTTTTGCCCTTCCACTGTTCTCATCGGTGGCGCCCCCTGCTAGGTCCCCGTGAGTGTACACGTCCCTGGGGTTCAGCTTTAGAAGTTTGCTTGGTAGTTTTGGGCGCCGGTTTGCAGCACCCTGCCTGGGACTACCTGAGCGCGAGTCCTCTTAAAGTAAACGCTCGGGACCCTGGGAATCCCCTAGGGGGCGCGTGGGTCCGATGGATGTGACCCCGGAGTCCCCACTTGCTGTGTGCGAGTTTGAGGGTTGCTCGGTCCCCTTGTCTCAGGGTGACCCTCATTGTTTTTGCCTCTGCCACGCTGCCTGTTGGGTCGGTGATACTTTCGACCCTGAGTCCTGTGAGTGTTGCTGCTTGCTTGTGACTCACTTTACCCAATCCTCTGATTCTATTCGGGTACAGGCGGCACGTGCGTTGCAGTCTAGGTTTCGTCTGTTGCAACGCGCTCGGTTGGTTGCTTCCCCGGATGCCCCGGGGCTGCCCCGCTTTGCTTTTCGAGACCCGGACTTGGGGGTGGGGGTCGCTTCGATCCTGGTTCAGTCCGCACCTCCTCGTCCTTCCCCTTCTGTTCGTTCTGGTCCCCCGCCCCTGCTTCCGACCCCGAAGCGTCTGAGGGTTTCGGGGTCGGAGCAGGGGTTACTTGATCTCGAGACTCGGGCAGCTTCGGGGGTTGCCCCTTCCGGGGGGGCGGCAGAGGCATTCGAGTCTTGTCTCCCGGCCGAAGCTTCAGGGTCTGACCAGTGGGCCCCTCTTCCTCCAGCTTTTCCGGCTGCTCCGTCCTTGTCTTGTGGGGTCGGGGCTTGGGGAGAGGACTCGGCCTCGGGTCCTGTGGTGACGGACCTCGAGGCTGGGGAGGGGCTGCCTTGGGGGCCTTGGGCCCCACTGGACCCTGCCGGGGTTTTTCTTCCCACTGAGCGGGGCTTATTGTTACAAGGAGTGGGGTTTTCTTTCCCCCCCTCTGCGTACGAGTTGGATTTGGTGTAGGCCCCTCCCTGGGTACGGTTCCGTGTTCCCCTGGGTACGTCGGTTCCGTCCTTCCGGAGGTTTTCGGCTTATCGCATCCAACCTGGTGTGGTGCGAGCGGCCTTTGCAGCTTACCTCCTGCGTGACCCGGATTATGCCTCGGAAATGGATCCGTCCACGTTCAGGTTTGGGACTTCGTTCCCTTTCTGGCTTCGTTACGAGGTTCCGGAGTCGTCCTGGCTAGCAGACTGCCCCTTGTTTGGTCTGGATTCCTGGCATTCCTTCTGTCGTTCCCGCACGCTGGAGTGGCAGGAAGCTTCCACGGTGCTTCAGGTTTTCCTGGGGGGTGAACTTGAGTACCTGAATGAGTGCTTGTTTGCCCCTGCCCTTCCCCGCGATGTGGGCGTTATTCAGCTCCATGTGCAGGTTCCCTCCCTTTCGGCGGCGCTCGTGGCGGAGGACTTGCGCGCTCGGGGCCTTTTGTGTTCGGCCTTGCGGTTCTTTTCCCTCCTGGAGCTGTCTTCGGATTGGCTCGTGGAGGATGTGGGGACGCTTGGGTCCGTCCCGGGGTCCGGCACCTTGTCCTCGGCTGCGCGTTCGTCGGCTGCCTTGTTGAAGCTGTTCACGCCGATTTTGCGGAATGCGGTTTCCCTGTTCTATGCTTCCCGTCTCGCGTGTCGGCAGGCGGTGCTGGGTTCCTCCATGGGATCTGCTTGGGCTCTGGCTCTTAGGCGTTCTTCACCTTTTTGTCCTCTCCTGTTTGGGGAGTCGGCCGTGGCGCAGTTTATTCAGGCTGCGTCGGCGGCTTGTCGTCCGATGTCGGACTTGTTGGTTTTCCGGGGGTCCCGGGGTGGGTCTTCCCGGAAAGGTCGTGCCAGGGCTCGGGGTTCCTCTCGTCGTGGTAGGCCTCTGGTGTCAGGTTTGGGGTTGGCTCCTCCTGCGGATCCTCCCTCGTCTGGTCGGCGCGGTGTTCGCGCTGTGCGGGGTTCTGGGTCTCGTAGGGGTCGCCGGCCCTTTCGCGGTTTGCCCCTTTGACGGGGCGATGGGGGGGGGGGCGGCTTGCGCTGTTCGCCCGCGCCTGGTCCCACGATTCGTGGGCCTTTCGGGTCGTGTCTCGCGGCCTGCGGTGGCGTTGGGTGGCCCCTCCCCTCTTTGGGGGGTCGGGGCTGGCAGGGCAGGCTTCTTCCCCTGCGCTCTGTCGAGTCGTCTTGGAGTGGGTACGCTTGGGCGTCGTCGAAACGACGTCGTCCCTCAGATGGGTTTCCCGTCTGTTTCCGGTTCCGAAACGGGACTGCGCGGACCTGCGGTTCATTCTGGACTTGTCCCGTCTGAACCCCTGGGTTCATTGCCCCTCCTTTCGGATGACTACGCTGTCTCAGGTTCGGCTCCTCTTGGAGCCGGGAGCTTGGATGGTGTCCCTGGACCTCCGGGACGCTTATTGGCATGTCCCGATTCATCCGCGGTTCAGGGACTGTCTCGGTTTTGTAGTGGGGCGTCTGAGTTACCGCTTTCGTTGTCTCCCGTTCGGGTTGAACCTGGCACCTCGCGTGTTCACACGCCTTACACGGGTTGTGGTGGCTCGTTTGCGTCTCCTAGGTGTTCGAGTGTTGGCCTACCTCGACGACTGGCTGGTTTGGGCTCCCAGCCAGTCAGCTTGCTTGCTAGCCAGGGATTTGGTTCTTTCCCAGCTCGCCGGGTTCGGGTTCTTGGTGAACTGGAGGAAGTCCCATCTGGTTCCCTCTCAGGTTCGGACATGGCTGGGTCTCGTGTGGGACTCTCGAACCACCTCCTTGTCTCTCCCTCCGGAGTCTCTCCTGCGGCTGCGGTCCCGCCTTCGTCTGTTTCTGGAGGGCCCTCGGGTCACCCGGCGGTTGCTCGAGGGGCTGTGCGGGAGCCTGAACTTCGCGATGGTGGTCTACCCGCCGGGTCGGGTTTGGCTTCGACGGCTGTTCTGGTTCCTTCGGGGTTCCCCCTTCCGCCTCTCTCGCGATCGCAGAGTTCGACCCCCGGGGGATTTGCGTCGGTTGCTGCGTCACCGGTTTCCTCTTCGGATTTTTCGGGGTTCAGTGCCTTGGCGCCTACCCGAGCCCTCGCTCGATGTGTACACGGATGCGTCGTCTCGGCTGGGGTTTTGTGACCAGTGCTCACCAGGCCGGCCAGGGGCGTTGGGATCCGTCCTTCCGTCGAGCTCACGGTACGGTGCGGGAGTTCGCGGCAGTGTGGTTTGCTCTGGGGAGGATTCGGGTGGCCCGCGGATCGACGATTCGGCTCCATTCGGACTGCTCTCCAGTGGTTCATTGCCTGAACCGCGGGGGTTCGATGCGGTCCTTGTCTCTTTGGGGTTGGTCGCTTCGGGTGACTCGTCTGCTGAGTTCTCGGGGTTTGGCTCTCCTGGCGGTTCACGTACGGGGCGTGTCCAACGTCTTGGCCGACGCCCTGTCTCGCTTCGTTCCTCTCTCCACGGAGTGGACGGTCGACGACGAGTCCTTCCTTTGGCTTTGCCAGACGTTCGGGCGCCCCGAGGTGGACCTCTTCGCGTCGGCGTGGTCGCGGCGTCTTCCCGTTTATGTGGCGCCCTTCCCCGATTGCGAGGCCGTCGGGGTCGATGCCTTTCGGCTCGACTGGACGAGGTGGGGGTTCCTGTATCTCTTTCCCCCGGTTCGGCTGTTGCTCCAGGTCCTGACTCGCTTAGAGACTTACCGGGGGAGAGTTGTCCTTCTGGCCCCTTGGTGGCCGGCCCAGCCTTGGTTTCAGGCGCTGGTTGCTCGGTGTCCGAACCCGAGGGTTTTTCCCGCGGCTCCGCCTCTTTCAGCAGATCGGGCCGGTACGTCACGTAGCTGGTTCGATCTTCTCCTCGAGTCTTCGCGTATGGTTTTTTTTTACTCGAGTCTATCATCATCTCTATGGTGATCAGGTGGCCTCCTTGTTGGTGTCCCACCTGAGGGCTTCTTCTCGGCGGCAGTATGCAGTTTTCCTGGCGGTCCTTCCGTTTCTTTTTGCGTCTTCGTCGTGTTAGCTCCTTGTCTGTTCGGGTGGTCTTGTCCTTCCTCTCGTGGTTGTTTCAGGACCGTCATCTTATGCCTAACACTGTCGCTTCGTATCGTGCGGCGCTGGCGGAGCCGCTTCAGCTTGCTTTCGGTATCGATGTTACGTCTGCGCCGTTTCGCAAGCTGTCTCGTGCATTGTTTCACCTCCGGCCTGCTCATGCGTCGCCTGAGCCGTCCTGGTCTTTGGACAGAGTGCTCGCTTTCCTTTCATCTCCTCGTTTCGTTGTGGCCCCTTCGGTCCAGGATTGTTTTTCCAAGGCACTTTTCTTGTTGGCTTTGGCCTCTGGGGGTCGGGTAGGGGAGCTTCATGCTCTCCTCCGGCGCAGGGGTTTCTGATCTTTTGGTCGTGGTGATAGTTTTGTTCGTTTGCAGCCGTCTCCTTCTTTTCTGGCGAAGAATGAGACTGCTGCGTTCCGGAGGGGTCCATGGGTGGTTGATGCTTGGTTGGTCTGGCCGGGGGTGCATCATGTTTTGTGATCGGCGGTTGCAGCCAGTTGTCTCGGCTTCGAGTTGAGGGGTGAGCGACGACTGCCTCCCGGGTAAGTCCCTCTTTTTCTGTCTGTGGGTAGTTAGCTCCGGGGAGCCGACGGGGCTCCCCCCAGAAAACCAGCGTTGAATGTAATGAAACGCCATTTTCTGGGTGAGTCCCGGAGGCTCCCCGGCATCCCTCCCTCCCTCCGGTCGGCGGTTTTTCGCGTTTTTGACATCCAGCCTCAAGAACTGAGGTGTGGGTAGCCGGCGCGGGGGGTCTGGGGCTCCCCCTTCCCCCTCCCGGGTAGGGGGGAGCTGCGCATACAGCGGCGCGGCAGTGTGTGACGTCACACTAGTTTGCTTGTTTTCGGTTGGGGAGTTCTATCCACTAGTTCGGTTTTAGGTAGCAATTTTAACCAGAATAGGGGTTTGTTTTGGGGCGCTTACCTTTCTGGGTGCCTGTTCCGGTCGATGGCAGACATAGAATGCTTCCACTAACACGGGGGCTTCTATAGGCCATTGCTCCCCTTGCCTCTCTGAGGGGGCCCGGTTCTGGCCGTGGTCCCCGGTAGGCCTAAGAACTCCATACACATGACTGATGCCAAAGTCTGACATTAGCATATCAGCCTGGGATAGCTCCAGGGAGCCTCCGGGACTCACCCAGAAAATGGCGTTTCATTACATTCAACGCTGGTTTTCTGTGTTGCATTGTGCTAGGTTGTGTGCCCGGTTGGATGCTCCAGATCTGCCCCACTTGGTGTTTAGGGCCTCAAGTTTAGGGTTTTCTTTTCCCCCTTCCCCGTATGAGTTTGAGTTGGATGCAGCTCCCCCCAGGGTTCATTTCCATGTGCCTTTGGGAGCTTTGGACTCATCCTTCCAGAGGTTTCCGTCCTCCTGGGTTTCCCTGGCAGAGGCTCAGGATACACTTCATGCTTCCCCATGCACGACCCGGTTTCCGCCTTGGTTATGGATCTGGGCTCTTTTTTTTTATGTCCGGTTCTTCCTCCCCTTATTGGATGTGTTATGATCCGGAGTCATCCTTGCTGGCGGACTGACTGTTGTTTACCCTTGGAGCTTGGCATGGATTTTGCCATGCTCACACTCTTGACTGGCAGGAGGTGTTTTTGTGCTGCATATCCCTTCTGTTGGCTGCTCAGGTTGATGATGGCCTTCATAACCATTTAAACTTGGCTTCTGTCATTTGTTTATTGAGCCTCTTAGTACTTCATTCTGATTGGCTCTTGATGATGATGGGATGCTCGGTGTGCTTCCTTTTGTGAGGGTTATGGTTTCTGCTGATTGGTGTCAGCTGCCTCCTTAACACTTTGCCTGGCCGATAACTCATAATGCGTCTGTATATGAATGTTTTTCTGGGCGAGGACACATGCTGCATCCCAAATTAAAATATTTGTTAAAAATCCATTTTTTCCAATTATGGGACTTTTTTAAAAAGTGTGCCAATGTCTTCCCATTTTCTATGATGGCGCATGTGACATCATGGTATCAACACCCACGCAGTAGGCCTACTGTTATTGTGCTCATGCTCGTGACCGCTGCGGTCTCCCCTCGGTGCAAAAATGTGTGTCCGTTCTGGTTATTTTTCCTCAGCTCTCAGCTATATTTGTTATTGCCTTTATAAACACACTACATTTACTCCAAGGTGGAAAGTGATCAAGAACAGAGCCAGTCCATGACGAAAGCAGGGAAAGAAACACGTTCTGAAAAAGCCAAGAAAGAAAGAAAGGACAAGACAACCCGATAAGAAATTGAAAACAATATACGAAGAGAGAGAAAATGGCGGAAAGAATGCCAGGAAACTTTATACTGTCGCCAAGACGAAGCTGTCAGGTGGGACACAATCAGCGAAGCCACCTGATCACCATACAAATGTTGATAAACCCGCTTCAAAAAGACCAGGCGCGAAGAGTGGAGGAGAAGACTGAACCAACCATGTACCAGACCGGTCTGACCTGCTGGAAGAGGCGGAGTCGTGAAAAACACCCCGGGTTTGGACACCAAACAAGCAGGAACTGAAACCAAGGCTGGGCCAGCCACTAAGGGGTCACTAAGGCAACTCTCCTGTGGTAAGACTCCAACTGAGCCAGAACCCGAAGCAACAGCTGGACCGGGAAAAGGGAAGCCCACCTCGACCAGTCCTGCCAAAAGGCATCCACTGCGAAGGCTCTGCAATCAGGGAAGGATGCCGCATACATTAGGAGAAGCCTTGACCACGCAGACGGAAAGAGGTCCACCTCCAGGACCCCGTATGTCCGTCAGAGACAACTGAAGGAATCGGCATCGACTGTCCATTCCGTGGACGGGGGAATGAACCGGGACAGGCGGTTCACACTCCTCGGATATGAACCCCCACAGAGAGCCAAACCCGCAGCTGAGCCACTCGAAGTGACCAGCCCCAAAGAGCCAAGGACCGAAGAGAACCCCTATCGTTCAGGCAATGAACCACCGGAGAGCAGTCTGAATGGAGCTGGATCGTGGAGCCCCGAATGACCCAAACCCTCCAAAGTGACAGCCAAACCGCCGCATCATGCTGTGAGTTCGACAGAAGGACAGACCCCACCATCCCTCGCTGGCCCGGTGAGCACCGGTCACAAAGCCCTAGCTGAGAGACTATGCATCCATGAACACATCGAGCAAGGGCTCGGATAAGCACCAAGGCACTGAACCTCGAAAAACCCGAAGGGGAAGCTAGCAATGCAGCAGACGATGTAAGGTCCACGGAGGCCAAACCCAACGATTGCGAGAGAGGCAGAAGGGGTGTCCCCAAAGGAATCAGAACAGACGCCGAAGCCAAACCCGAGCCGGCGGGTAATTAGCACAGCAAAGTACAGACTCCCACACAACTGCTCGAGCAACTGCCGAGTGACCCGGGACTCCCTTCCCCCTCAGAAACAGCTGAAGGCCGGACCACAGCAACACCTCTGGAGGGAGAGACATGGAAGCGGACAAAGAGTCCCATACAAGGCCCAGCTAGGCCCAACCAGGCCCAACCAGGAACAGAACCAGATGGGACTTCCTCCAGTGCACCAGGAACCCGAACCCGGCGAACCGGGAAAGAACCATCTCTCCGGCGAGCAGACAAGCAGACTGGTTGGTAGCCCACACCAACCAGTCATCGAGGTGGGCCAACACCCGAAAACTGAGCAGATGTATAAAAGCCAGCACGAACAGAAAGTGTGAGACCCAAGACAGAACTGAACCATCCCTGTCACGGGCTAACCGAGCCCAGGAAGAGGCGGAGCCGCGGGAAAATCTCGGGTGCGACCACGGAGCCAGCAGAGCCGGAAACCCAAGCCAGCAAAGGAGGAGATGGAACGTCCGCTGTACAGTGAAACATCCCAATGCCACCGAGCCCGCCAGGAGATCGGAGATGACAGTGCCGATGCGAGACTCAAGAGAAGGGACATCGAGAGACCATGAAAATGTCAAAAGGCAGGGCAAGATAGAAAATCAGGAACCCAAACCTGGCAACAGGAGAGCCAAAAGGCACAAACAAAACACACAACCATGTGTAGGACAAAATGAGAAAACAAAAAAACACAAGAAAAAGACCAGAAGAAAAGCCCCAGCACCAACGGCCAGGGACAAGAGAGTAGAAGGAAGATGAGGAATGAAGGAGGCAAGTAGCAAACGGGAATGAAAGGGACATGACCAACAACACACAGAGCCGCTGGTCATGTCCCAACAAGCCATGCCAACACAGACTTGTGTGACAAGTCCCAACACAAGATGAAAAGGAAAAAGGTATAAAGGTATGCCACCAGGCCAGTACCTGAACCAAGAAGTACAAGCTACGAGGATATGATCGCCACATTTAAGAATCTCAAAGGAATTGACAAGATAGAGAAAGACCGACTACAGGGACCCCAGGGGCACATGCACCAGGGGACACCGATGGAATGACAGTCCAAACGAGGCAGAGAGACACGGGAAAGAAGTATAACAGTGTCAGAGTAGTAGACAAGCGGAACACATGAGGAAGCAATGTGGTGGAGGAAGGCACCCACACACAGCTTCAAGCGCAGATAAGATAGAGCCCAGCAGGCACAGGAACCTGCACATGAGCGAATGACAGGTGACAAGCGGGACCAAAAAGCCAAAGCTCAACTCCAGTAAACACAACTAGGGAAGTACAACTAGGTAAGTACTGTACAGAGAATCCAACATATATGGAAATATGGAAGGGCGAAGTCAGGCACTGCAAGACAGGCAAGGAATGAGTGACCCAGATAAGACCATGAAAAACGGGGCAGTGACCCCCCTGGCAATCATTAACCCAGTCGAACAAGGAAGGCCCCAGGAAGAAGCATGGAAGGCCCAAGCAAAACGCCACAACCAAACCCCAACACACATCCACAGTATGAAAACTGCAGCAAAATGTCACCTCAGAACATCCAGACAGGAACACAAACTCCATAACATATACCCCCACCATCGTACCTCGTAACCTGGTGGAGGTGGGGGCCCCTAGCTGGACTCAAGCATGGGTTGGACATGCATAAGATTGGGACTGGATGGGTATAAATAGGAGCTGCTTCGTATGGCCCAATAGGCCTGCTGCAGTCACCTGTGTTCTGATGTTCTTATATTCGTATCCAAAAAACCACAAACCAGCGCCTGGCCGAAAGAGATGCCAGACCGCATAAACTCTCCTGCAGAATGTAGGCACGAACGTGTCACGACACAACATAGCCGAGAAGATTCCAGGAGCACCGCCAGGAGCACATGCAGGAGAAGAGTAGGGTAGAGGCGAAGGAGGGAACCCTACACCCGTACGCAGGGAAAACCCAGCGCCCTCCCCATAACAGCAATCCCTCAGGACCTACGGGGCATGGACTGGAGAATTGAGAGGAGCAAGAGGCAAAGCGCCTGAGAGAAAAGAACGCAGATCCCCAGCACACGTGCACACTGCCCACATCAAAACAAACCACCACGGCGCATGCACAGCAGGGATGCCAGATGTGGGTTGCCAAAAGTCGCAAGCCGAAGAAAGAAACCACGAATGTGACTAGAAAAAACAGACAAAATAGTGTTATTAACGACCGAATCCCGGATGAGAGGACACAGGGCAGCCACCAACCGTAGTCGAAAATAGTAGTAAGGAGCAAAAAGAAACATAGCACAGCCTCCCATTTGAGCTACAAGGAGCCCAATCTGGCAACCCCTTGCAGCGCAGGACAGCGCACTGAGAGAAGAGAAACACGAAAGAACGAAACAGGACCGAAAACCGAGAAGCATGGAGAAGGACCAATAAGCACCATAAAGGACCGGAAGACGACAGACGTTCCAATAATACGGGAAGAAAGAAAACCTTCCCGATCCACCTAGAACAGAAAGAAGCAATCGTGAAGCACAAAGGCACAGAAAGCAAAGTCGCACCCGAGACCAAAAGTCGTGCAGTTTCCCCGAGAAGAGGGGAACATGACGGTAAAGGCACGTCCCAAGAAGAAGGTTGGAGAAACATACCCACCGACCGACAGTATTTATTTCTATTTTATAGACAGTATTTTAGTATTTCCCTCCTGGTATTTAACTCCATACCTAGTTAAACACAAGACAAAGCTAGAGAAGATTCAACGGTATGCCACCAGGCTCGTCCCGGAACTGAGAGGAATGAGCTATGAGGAAAGGCTAAAGGAGCTGAAGCTCACATCCCTGGAAAACAGAAAAGTAAGGGGAGACATGATAACCACCTACAAAATTCTCAGGGGAATTGACAGGGTGGACAAAGACAAACTCTTCAGCACGGGCAGAACACGAACAAGGGGACACAGGTGGAAACTTAGTACCCAGATGAGCCACAGAGAAGTTAGAAAGAATTTTTTCAGTGTCAGAGTAGTTAATAAATGGAATGCATTAGGAAGTGATGTGGTGGAGGCTGACTCCATACACAGTTTCAAATGTAGATATAATAGAGCCCAGTAGGCTCAGGAATCTGTACACCACTTGATTGACAGTTGAGAGGCGGGACCAAAGAGCCAAAGCTCAAACCCCCGCAAGCACAGTTAGGTGAGTACAGGATGGACCTGATGGATTCAAGGGACAAGGAACCAATCCCAGGGAGGGGCCGAACTCCCAAAAACACGTATGGAGAGGGGGGGGGGGAAGAAAAACCCCACTCCTCATAACTGCAAGCCCCACCCAGAGGGTAGAAAAACCCGGGCGGGGTCCAACTTCAGTCCCTCACCAGCCCCGGGAACCCACAAGGCAGATCACAGGGCCGAGCCGTTCCCCCAGAGCCCCAGCATCACAAGAAAATCCAGGGCAGCCAGACAAGTACTAAGGAAGGGAGCCCACTGGCAGAATCATATAACACGGCTGGAAGAACAGGCTCGAATGCCCTCATCGCTACCCCGGAAGGGGAATTCCCCGAGACCGCCCGAGTCTCAAGACCACTACCGGAGAAGAACAAGGGGGCGCGGTAGGAAATTGAAGCAACCAACACCCCCAAGCCCTGTCACACCAACCAAAACGGGGCAGTCACGGGGCTTCCGGGGAGCAAACTACCTAGCGCGTTGCCACCAGCAAAATACAACGCCCATGCTGCCTGTACCCGTATAGTCCGTAGAAGACAGGGTAACCGAGTCACAAACAAGCAACAATACTCGAAGGCCTCCGGCTCGAAGGTGCCACCGACCCCACAGGCAAAGATAGTGAGAGTCACCCTGAGACCAGAGGACAGAGCAACCCTCGAACTGGCACAAAGCGAGGTGGGACTCCGGGGTCACATCCAACAAACCCACGCGCCCCCTATGGGGATTCCCAGGGGGATTCCCAGGGTCCTGAGCGCTTAACGGAAACTCACGCCCAGGTAATCCCAGGCAGGGTACTACTAACCGGCGCCCAAAACTACCAAACAACTGTCTAAAGCTGAATCCCAGGGATGTGTACACTCACGGGGACCTAGCAGGGGGCACCACCAGAAACAACCGTGCACAGGTCAGGCACAAAAAAGGGGGAAACAAGGCAGACCACCCTACAAGGTAAAAACAAAAAGAAAA
Organism: Procambarus clarkii; assembly: GCF_040958095.1. Classification (NCBI taxonomy): domain Eukaryota; kingdom Metazoa; phylum Arthropoda; class Malacostraca; order Decapoda; family Cambaridae; genus Procambarus; species Procambarus clarkii. Next base: position 29,733,969 of record NC_091150.1, on the reverse strand, counting down.
ACAAACCCTGCAAGAGGACAACATACCCCTAGGAACAGAACTGGCCGCTGTTAGTGGTGAAAACAATCTGCGCAGTACCCTGCGCCCCACCAGTGCAAACTGCCTCGTACCCTAAGGTAAATCAGGAAGACGAAACCCCCCAGCACCCAAAGGGCAGCCGAAAACCAAGCAGTAATACAGTCTAACAGAGGCAGACCCCAAGGAACTTGTGGAAGGGAACCCCAAGCCCAAAGGGCAGTACTCACAGGGCACCTAGGGACGATAACCCTAAGCGCATGCAGCCCGAGTATTGAAGAATAACTCCTGGCTCTCGCACCCCCAGAAGACAGCCACCACACTCAAAGCACAGTGCTGGAAAAACTGGAGCCAAGCACACGACCTCAGCCTCTAGCATCTGCCTGAGAACTGATGGGTGGATAGCCGGCGCGGGGGGTCTGGGGCTCCCCCTTTCCCCTCCCAGGGAGGAGGGAGCTGCACAGATAGCGGCGTAGTGGCGTGTGATGTCATGCTCGCTAGCTCGTTTCTTTTAGGGAAGTTCTATCCTTCTTTTAGGGATGTTCGGCTTTTGGTAGCAATATTTTCACCAGAATAGGGGTTTGTTTTGGAATGCTTACTTTTTTGGGTGCCTGACCCAGTCGATGGCAGGCATAGAATGCTTCCAACCACACGAGGGTTTCTATAGGCCATTGCTCCCCATGCCTCTCTGAGGGAGCCAGGTTCTGGCTCATGGTCCCCAGTAGGTCCACAGAACTCCATACACATGACTGATGCCAAAGTCTGACATTAGCAAATCAGCCTAGTAAGCTCCGGGGAGCCTCAGGGTCTTGCCCAGAAAATGGCGTTTCATTACATTCATCGCTGTTTTTTTACCTTCAGTTAACTCGTTTATTTTACATATCACATTTAACAATTGATCTATAACATCAGTGAGTAATATGTTAATAAACAGTACTTTGTTTCATTTGTTTTGTGGAATGGCTTTACTGTATACAGTACCTGTACTATGTAAATTAAATTAAAAATATGGGAATTAGGTAATAAAATATTTTGTTCATTAATGGTTTAGTTCTAGTCATTTAGTACTTTTAAATGTATTAAATATTTATATTTTTCTACAGATGTCAAAAAAAGAGCTCTTGTCTTCAGACTTTGAAGGGATTCTCAAGTATTTCCGTGTTTCGTTACCAAAAAAATACCGGAACGAAGATGTTGCTCGACAGTTGTTCAAAGTTGCTACGTCTATCAAGGTTAAAAAGTTAAAGAAGTACGAAAAAGAATACTTGGCCTTGAAAGGTAAGAAAGCATTTAGAAGGTAATGACTTCATATAATATATTATCTTTAATTTGCATTATTTTATATCATCTCGTAACTCCCAGTCATTTATAATGTAGGCGGCTGAAATGAGCTTGTAGTGAATGAATTAATGAGCTTGTAGTGAATGAATTCATATACAGTATACTGTTTATAATAATAGTGATAGCAGTGAGGAGTCAAAAAAAGTGAATGATGCAATGGAGGAATAATATAAATTTAAATGTATCGAAGAATGATAGAATGTTAAACATAGGCATTGGAATCCTTTTGGGTGAAGGTGCTCTATGCTTCCAACCACTTGGAGGTTTCTATAGGCCATTGCTCCTCGTGCCGCTATGAGGGGCCAGTTCTGGCTCATGGTCCCCGGTAGGCAAGAACTCCAGTCAAATTTACTGATGCCATGGTCTAATACATTCATATCAGCCCAGTTAGCTCTGGGAAGCCTTTGAGACTTGCCCAGAAAATAGCGTTTCATTACATTCAATGCTGGTTTTTTCACATTATTGAGCAGCCCGTGGAAGCCTGGAACACTTACAGTTGGAAACACGTGGAGAGGACCGACATTGTGTTAATATTAAATTATCATCATGCTTTCTGGAGGAAGCCCCTTCGGCTCCCCAGAGCTATCCAGGCTGAATGGATACATGTATAACTTTCTGGCATCAGAAGAGGCACGAGGAGTATGCAACCCATCCGGAGGGGGAAGGGGAAGCCCCAGACCTTTCGCGCCGGCGACCCAACACCAGTTCTTGGCTGATGGGTCTGGTGTCATCACGTGCCTCTGGCTCCATAATTCTTTTGTCTCAGTCCTGTGTCTTTTAGGTGTGCAGGTTCTGGCCTACCTCAATGACTGGCTGGTTTGGGATCCCAGCCAGTGTGCGTGTCTGCTCGCCAGGGATTTGGTTCTTTCCCAGCTCGCCAGGTTTGCGTTCCTGGTGAACTGGAGGAAGTCCCATCTGGTTCCCTCCCAGGTTCGGTCTTGGCTGGGTCTTCGGTGGGACGCTCATACCGCTTCATTGACTCTTCTTCCGGTGGCCCTGCTTCACCTGCATTCCTGCCTGCGTTCCCCTCCTGCATTCCCGCCTGCGTTCCTGCCTGCATCTGTTCCTGAGGGGCTACCGGGTCACACGGCAGTTGCTCGAGAGTTTGTGCGGGAGCCTGAACTTTGCCACGTTGGTTTACCGCCGAGTCAGGTGTGGCTTCGTCAGCTGTTCTGGTTCCTTCGGGGCCGTCCCTTCCACTTCTCTCGCAATCACTGGGTTCGTCCCCCCGGGGGCCTTACGTCGGCTCCTGTGTCGCCGGCTTCCTCTACGGGTTTATCGGGGTTCATTGCCTTGACGCCTGCCCGAGCCCTCGCTAGATGTGTTCACGGACTCCTCGTCTCTTGGCTGGGGCTTTGTGACCAGTGCTCATCAAGCCAGCTAGGGGCGGTGGTGTCCGTCTCTCCGTCTGGCCCACAGCACGGTGCGGGAGTTTGCGGCAGTTTGGTTGTCACTCCGGAGGGTTCGGGTCGCTTGAGGATCGACGATCTGGCTCCATTCGGACTGCTCCCCGAAGTTCATTGTCTGAACCGGGGGGGTTCGATGCGGTCCTTAGCTCTTTGGGGCTGGTCGCTTCGAGTGACTCGTCTGCTGAGTTTTCGGGGTTTGGCTTTCCTTGCGGTTCACGTTCGGGCAGTGTCCAATGTCTTGGCGGACGGCCTGTCACGGTTCATTCCCCTGTCCACAGAATGGACGGTCGACGCCAGCTCCTTCAGTTGGCTCTGCCAGATGTTTGGGCCTCCGGACATGGATCTCTTCGCGTCGGCATGGTCGAGGCATCATCTGATATATGTGCTGCCCTTTCCCGACTGCGAGGGCGTCGGGGTCAATGCCTTTCGGTTGGATTGGGTGTGCTGGGGTTACCTATACCTCTTTCCCCCCGGTTCAGCTGTTGCTCCAGGTCCTGACTCGCTTGGAGACTTACCAGGGGAGAGTTGTCCTTCTGGCCCCTTGGTGGCCGGCCCAGCCTTGGTTTGAGACGCTGCTTGCTCGGTGTCCGTCCCGAGGGCTTTCCCGCGGCTCCGTCTCTTTCAGCAGATCAGTTCGGTACGTCACGTGGCTGGTTCAATCTTCTTCTCGAGTCTACATGTATGGTTTTTTGACTCGAGTCTATCATCGTCTCTATGGTGATCAGGTGGCTTCTTTGTTGGTGTCCCACCTGCAGGCTTCTTCTCTGCGGTAGTATGAAGTTTCCTGGCAGTCCTTCTGTTTCTTTTTGTGTCTTTGTCAATTTTGTTCGCTGTCGGTTTGGGTGGTTTTGTCCTTTCTCTCTTGGTTGTTTCAGGATCGTCATCTTATGCCGAACACTGTCTCCTTGTATCTTGCGGTGCTGGCGGAGCCGCTTCAGCTTGCCTTTGGTATCGATGTTACGTCTGCGCTGTTTCGCAAGCTGTCTCGTGTTTTGTTTCACCTTCGGCCTGCTCGTGCGCTGCCTGAGCCGTCCTGGTCTTTGGATGGAGTGCTCGCTTACCTCTCTTCTCCTCATTTCGTCGTGGCCCCTTCGGTCCAGGATTGTTTCTCCAAAGCTCTTTTCCTGTTGGCATTAGTCTCTGAGGGTCGGGTTGGGGAGCTTCATGCTCTCCTCCGGTGCAGGGGTTTCTGCTCTTTCGGTCGTGGCGATTGTTTTGTTCGCCTGCAGCCGTCTCCTTTTCTGGCGAAGAATGAGACTGCTGCGTTCCGGAGGGGTCCGTGGGTGGTTGATGCTTGGTTGGTACGGCCAGGGGTGCATCATGCTTTGTGTCCTGTTGCGGTGCTTCGCCGTTATTTGCGCGCCACGACTTCTGTGTCCGGGGATGCACTTTGGATTGATCCGGTTTCCCTTCTTCCCTGTTCGCTTGTTCGGGTCTACCAGGTCGTCCATAGGGTTATCAGATCCAGCCAGCCTGCGGTCTATCCCTGTGCCCATGACGTCCGAAAGTTTGCGGCTCTTGCTGCCGTCTTTGGGAACATGTCTTGGTCTGATATTCGGGCACGGGGTTTTTGGCAGTCGAACAGGGTCCTGGCTGCTCGTTACCTCGTGAATGTCCCTGGGCCCCATCAGGCCTGTGTTGCTTTGGGTTGGCGGTTGCAGCCAGTTGTCTCGACTTCCAGTTGAAGAGTGAGCGACGACCGCCTACGGGGTAAGTCCCTCTTTTTCCGTCTGTGGGTAGTTAGCTCCAGGGAGCCGATGGGGCTCCCCCTCAGAAAAACAGTGTTGAATGTAATGAAACGCCATTTTCTGGGCGAGTCCCAGAGGCTCCCTAGCATCCCTCCCGACCTCCGGTTGTTTTTTTTTTTTTTTTTTTTTTTTGACATCCAGCCTCAGAACTGAGGCGTGGGTAGCCGGCATAAAGGGTCTAGGGCTTCCCCATCCCCCTCCCGGGGAGGGGGGAGCTGCGCAGACAGCGGCGCAGCGACGTGTAACGTCACACTAGTTTGCTTGTTTTCTGTTTGGGAGTTCTATCCACTAGTTTGGTTTTTTGGTAGCAATTCTAACCAGAATAGGGGGTTTGTTTTGAGGCGCTTACCTTTCTGGGTGCCTGATCCGGTCGATGGCAGTCATAGAATGTTTCCAACCACACGGGGGTTTCTATAGGCCATTGCTCCCCTTGCCTCTCTGAGGGAGCCAGGTTCTGGCTGTGGTTCCCGGTAGGCCCTAAGAACTCCATACATATGACTGATGCCAAAGTCTGACATTAGGATATCAGCCTGGGATAGCTCTGGGAAGTCTCCGGGACTCACCCAGAAAATGGCGTTTCATTACATTCAGCGCTGGTTTTTTGAATACCTAAATACTGAAGCCAAAATATTGGGCTTGTCATTAGTGATTTTAGTGTTTAATTGTACTGTAGTTTACTTACCTTAGAGTTTGCATCTTAACATGATTAGATTTTAGGAAGTTTAATTGTACTATATATTGCTAAACAATTTTCTTAGTTAAAATTGCTCTATATATTTACATGGTGATACTCTTGGATCAAAATATTCAACTTGCTAACCCATACCAGTGTGTGTAAATGACAGTTGTGTTTGTATGTCAGTAGGTCAATTACAATTTGTTATTATTTTCTTGAAAGCTTATTCAGAAAGTTTTTGATGCCTCTTAGCTTATATTTGTAGGCAATAAACTAGAATTTTGTCAATTACTTACATATAGGCATTTTAACACCAGTTTTGTCCACCACTTCTACCACGTGTAAACTTACCAAAGGAACATCACTTTTGCCGTTCACTTAACCCATAGACCGCCAAATACATACATATATGATTTGACATTAAATAATTTAACATAAGTTTTTAAAACTTGCACAAAAACCTTCCAATTTTTTTTGCATAATCAATTAGGCAAATGCTCCAACTTTGTCTAAATATTCACAGCGTAACTTGAAAAACAAAGAGAATCAATATTAATTTTAAAATTGAATATTGAAAACTTCAAATTTTCAATTAGGGAATAAAAAATGTGAACTATCACGAATTGTTCATTTAATGTTATTATTCTCTCAGAATAGCATATGATCTTCATTTTCATCAAATTGGAATACAGTATAGGTTTTCAGTACAGTTTACTGTAAAAAAAATCGTCAATAGGGCATTTGAAATATGCGGCAAATTTAGACCAAAAAAAAAAATTATATTTCCAAATGTATAAAGTTTATGAAAAATCCATTCTGAAGGGATTGTAGAACAGACAGCTGAGCACACAATATGTCAAAATAGTGAAAATCGGTCAAAAACTGGAATTTTAGAAGCCACTCAAATTTGAAACTCTAGTTTCAGAGATAATTGAAGTTGAAGATATGAACAATGAATAAAGGTAGTTTTAATTTGTTAATTTAATTGCATGTTTTAATAAACATTGCTTGGCATTCATACTCAAATATGTGAAAGTTGTAGGTCAATATGTGTTGAAATGAAGTCAAGAAAAAATAACCCTAAAAAAAATATATAGGGATAATTATAATAATTACAATGATTTAGGGGATATATTTAGGGTATACTTTATATAAGTGAAAAAGCCCTAATATGGTCCCTAATCATCAAAACAACCTAAAGAGACAAAGAAAATAGTTTGAAATCGGATAAAAAATTAGACCCAAAAAATTAAAATTACCAAGTTTGGCGAGTTGTAACTGATTTATTTGTTGACCAATTTCATTCTATCTTCACATAGTTAGGGAAACATAAGCATTCTCCAGGATGTAAAGGTTACAACAAAATCAGATATTAAACAAAGGAGAAAAAAACTAAAATCTTAAAAAAAAAAATTTCCCCTAAAAGAAATATTTTTGGGACATTGATGAAAGTAACATATATTAACATTGGACAATGTATTTATATGATATATAATAAAATAGAGCATATTAACATAGTTATTCATTATTATTTGTGTTATTATGTATTACTCAGCAATGATATAAAGACACCAGATAGGTGCTTGCATCTCTTTATTACTGCATAATCCTTCAGTTCCAGTTATTAGTAGCTGTTCTCCTTATCAACAAAATGTTCTTATTTTTTTTTAATTTGTCTAAAATCAAATTTTAAAAATATTTTGATGAAAGTTTCACGACACTGAAGTCATTAAGTTGGAGATTAACATTTTTAAGTTATTTTTACATATTTCAATTTTTTTCGCTATCGGGCCCCCAGTATGAGCGGTAATATGCACGGTCTAAAGGTTAATAATCAGCACTGCCACCACTTCTCCTAATTAAAGAGGAATGAGCTAATTGACCCAGGAGGGGTCAATTAAAAACATATACTTAGCTGGAGCTTGTTATTTTATTATTGGGAAAGGATGGATGGAATGCCTTTATAATGCTTACTCAAGACAAGGGGAAATATTTAATAACAAATGGGAACTAGGAGGATCATGGGATTTACACCATCAGTCGGGAGACAATGACTCGGGCAAAAATTAAAGGGAAATATGAAATATACATTCGAACACTATATGACTTTTATTAAATCAAAATGGCACTTAAATACATCCTAGTCTAATAATTCCTAATCCTTTGAGGCACTGAGAGTGAACCCTACCAATTGAACCTAACTCTACAGAGCACTTTACCGTTCCTGCAATGTACTAGCCAAGATGGTGTGGCTCTCCCAAAGTGTGGTGTTGACCTCTGCCCCAGAACTTCCCAAGTCACACTAACACTAATGTTTCCTTACTCCTGCAAGGAAACCTATGGGTCCACCCACTAATTTGAGACTTGACTAGGAAACTCCAATCATTTTTACTTATCCTCAGTGCCCTGGCAGTTGGCCAATGGCATGCCAGGCCCTGGACCTGGAAAACACTGCCCCTAGGCCGACATCCACTCCCTTCAAACCAGGGTCCTGGCCCCACTGCCCCCAGCCAATGGCGCACAAGGCACCCATCCTAGACCAATGGGAGTATTTCAGCCTGCCCGATGGCAGGAGTTTCTCATGAACTGGAAAACCTGACATACCCCAGACATTTGAAACATGCCACCTTGTCCTCTCGTTCATGGCGGTAACTTAAGAACCAATGTTATGGTACCCGAACATGATGGATTGCTTTGCTTTCCAGGGGATGGATAAGGGAAGGAGATGGAGGAGAGGGAGAGAGAGAGAGAGAGAATGGAGAGGGGAGAGAGGGAAGGAGACTTACTAGGCCTGTTGAGAAGTGACCCCCCCAACCACAAGGCACCCTTGACTCAAGATTAATGATCCTATGGGAGGCGACACCCAGGCCTTGAGAGGGAGATGGAGAGGAGGAAAGGAAGGGAGAAAGTAAGGGAGGAAAGGGAAGCCTGCTTACATTTGACCGTTACAGCCTGACAGTGCTTGTGTATGGGGGAATGTGTACAAAACATTGCTGTAATGAAAACTTTACTTGCAGAACATGAGGCCATGCAGGAGGATCCTGTCATACGCCTGGAACGTGAAAATCGTCGGTTGCTAGATGACAACATGCGCCTTGAACGTGAAAATGATGACCTGGCTCACGAACTTGTTACCAGCAAGATAAATATGAGACACAGCATGGATAAGGTAAGTTTTTTTTTGTGACTTGGAGTGCCACTGGCACTCCAAGGACTCTGTTACAGCAACTGTTTGGTTAAAAGTACCAATTTGTAGTGATGGACCACCACTGTGTGTGTGTTTTATATTACTGAATTAGCCCAAATGTGAAATTTCCTAACTAAAGCATAAATATAAATCCTTCTAATACATGCTATCCTAGGCATAATATAGTACAGTGGTACTATACTTCGTCTACGAATTTCATCCATTCCTAGAGACAGCTCGTAACCCGAAACGAATTTTCTCATGAGAAATAATGTAAATTGAATTAATCCATTCCACAATCCCAAAAATATTAACTTATGAATACATTTCATACATAATAAACACAATTCTTTTGTACTATAGTATGTACAAGTTATAGCTTACCTTTATTGATGACTCTTGTTGGTGTATGTAAGACAGTGAGATGGGGGGGAATGAGGATAGGTGTTAGTGTTTGGAAGGGGTGTCCCCTTCCATTATAACATTAGGCAGTGATGACTTCTCTAGGGTACTCTCTCTCTTACGTTTTGCCTGCATACCACTAGGACCTGGTTGTGGCTCACTGCTTATTTGTCTCACTAAGAACCTTTCCTTAGAGACTTGTTTTTCTTCTATGGTCATCCTCACATGTGTTTTCATAGGTTGAACCTTACCACTGACTTTCTTGGGAGCCATGGCATTGTATATAATAATTACTTTTATGTTTAGAAACAAAATAAGCTGAAAAACAATGAAATTCTTTACAAAGATTTCAAGCACGATTGTCACTACACGGGAGGCACTGTTAAACTGAGGTGCGGTCGCCCGTTCCACCAGGAACCACGTGTTCGGTCAACCCATATGTGTATCAATATGTGGGCGCCTGACAGCTGGGTGGACAGCGCTTCGGATTCGTAGTCCTGAGGTTCCGGGTTCAATCCCCGGTGGGGGCGGAGACAAATAGGCAAAATGTTTCTTTCACCCTGATGCCCGTGTTACCTAGCAGTAAATAGGTACCTGGGAGTTAGACATGCTACGGGCTGCTTCCTGGGTGTGTGTAACATAAAGGAGGCCTGGTCGAGGACTGTGCCGCGGGGACGCTAAGCCCTGAAATCATCTCAAGATAACCTCAAGAAGATCAACAAACTTTAGGCAAAGCTCGTAAACCTAGTCGAATTTTATGAAGAAATTGAGCTCGTAACCCAAACAATTCATAAATAGGGGAATTCGTAAGCCGACGTTCCACTGTACTTATATATGCTATACTAGATCTAGGAATGTTTGTTTGATTTTGCTTTATTTTTCTGACTCAATAAAATTAAAGGTACAAAACATGAGCTTTTGGTGGTCCAAGGACGAACCCAAGGCGCCTATAGGCACCCAGAAACAAACCCTGGGTGGAGCCCTGCCTAACTCAAATTCATACAGTAAAGAAGGATAAGAAAATTCCCTGCCCTGCAACAAAAGACCCTGCAGAGAGGGCACAAGGGCCCACGGAAGGTCAAACGAAGCTCAAGAGCTCTAATCAGACTCCCCCCAAGGCCCCGGGAACCACAGGCAAGGGCTCTAGGGCAGAGCCTTCATCCACGCCCAACATTCTGTGAAGAGAAGACGGAGCCCAAGAAAAAATCTTCAAACGAGGGAGTCGGCTGGGAGGACTCTGAAGCTTCTGTGGGAAAGAGCTGCTCAACTACCTCCATGCCTGAATCGGAATGGGCAACCCCCGAAGTTGCCCAAGCAACATCCTGAGCTAAACCCTGCCCCGAGTCCGAAACCCTCAGATGCTTCGGAGCCAGATGCAGGGAAGGGAGGGTGGAGAAGGGTGAACCATGCCCAACAGGGAAGGAAGAGGAGATGCAGACAGAACCAAGGTCTAGTCAACCAACACCTCTAATACCAAGACCCTAAAACCCAAACAGGGCAGATCCAGGGCAATCCACTGGGCACACAACGTGGAGTGGTGCAACACTGATAACCGGCAAAGCAACTCACTCACTGCCTGACTCAACGCACTCACTGGCAACCAGACAACCCAAAGCCTTAGGAAAATTCAAGCGGGCAGCAAAGGGGTTCCACCACGCACACCCTAGGCACACCTTATAAGACGAAAGGCAGAACTCTCGAGCCAAAATAAGCAAAAAGCTACACAAGGCAAACCAAAAAATACACATAATATAAAACTCCCAACACTAAACTGCTGTGAATGAGCAGCCTGAGAGAAACATCAGTGCACCCAAATGGAACTTAGTAAAGTTTAGGCTGTGCAAACTGCAGTATGCCAGACTAGCCATAAAAACACTCCTAACCCCTGATAAGACAAAGTGCAAGACCCCTGGCATATTGTAAGGGCGAGGACCACCCCAAATGAGGAAACCCCCTAATGGGAGTGTTCCCAGAACAGCCAGGGCAGTACTTAGAGTGCACAGGAAACGGAAGTGCCTGAAACTGAAGAAACTCAAGGGGCTGCATATGCCCCTTGAGCACATGCAGCCCTAGTACACTTAAACTCCAGGCTCACACACTCCTGTGTAAAACTGCCGAAAAGGCAAGAAATCCACCCAAAAATGGGACAGATCAGCAACACTTGACTGCCAGAGAAGCACATCAGAAAAGAACTGAAGCCAGTTGGCCCAGCCTCCCCGCTTACCCCTTTCCCCCAATGAGGGGGAAGCCCTCATTGAGGAAGGGCAATGGGAATGTCCCAATGAGGGAAGTGCCTCATTGGGGCATGAAACTAGCCCCCCTCCCCCTTGTTGGGGGTGTGGGGCTAGTTTCATGAAGGTTTGGTTGTTTCCTTTATTTTTGGGAGCCCTTTTTTTACATTTTGGAGGCTGCAATCTCATTTCTGTGGGGAAGCCCTGTCGTCTCCCTGGAGCTATTGGACTAATATTAGCTAACATTAGTACAGGGCTTCAGTCATATGGAGTTGTCATGCCTACCGGGGACAACTAGCCAGAACTTGGTCCCCTCAGAGAGGTGAAGGGAGCAATGGCCTGTGAAACTCACATTTAAGAAAGTATTCATATCTGCCATCGACCAGGGTTGAGCACCCAGTTAGGTAGGCGCTTCAAAACGGACCCCACCTGGTAGAAATATTGCATCCTGAGACCGAACAGATGCAAAAAATGACCCCAAAGAAAAACAAGCTCCTTCTGAGTGTTGACAGTGGCCAGGAGTTTTGTACCAAGGGCTGCATGCACTTAGGGCTCCATTCCCTAAGTGCTCTGTGAGTACACCTCTTGGGGTTCAGAGGTCTCTTCTCTGGGTTCTTCGAGACACTATTCCTATAAGGGTAGTGACTGCATGTCTCTACAGGGCTAAGGTATTGAGGATGACACCTTCGACTCGGAGTCTTGTGAGACTTGTTCTCTACTCATACTCTAATTTAAACATACTGCTACGGCTGAGGTTAGGGGTCAAGTGGCTTGCGTGTTGCATGCTAGGTTTTGGTTGCTGCAATGCACAACCATGGTTGCCTGCTCCAATTTCCTGGGTTATAGGGACTCGGACTTGGGGGCATTGGTCACTTCGACCTTCGTTACGTCCACGCCCCTTCGTCCTCCCCTTGTTGGTGTGGTTCACCATTCCCCCCCCCCCCTCCCTGCTTCCGGCTCCCAAACATCTGAGGGTTTCAGGGTCGAAGCAAGGTTTAGCTTGGGATTAGGCTCGGGGGTTGCTCCATTCGAGGTGGGGACAGAGGCATTCGAGCCAGTTCCTCCCGCCGAGGCTCCTGGGTCCTTCCAGCAGATCCCTTTCTTGGATGCTTTTCCCTTGGACTCTGCCTTTTCTTTATAGGTGGAGGGCATTGAGGACAGGGGAGGGGGCGGTGGCTGGCTCTGTTTGCCTGCACTTGGTCCCACAATTCGTGGATGTTTCAGGTTGTATCTTCCTGCCAGCAGTGGCATTGGGTCACTCCTTCCCCTCTGGTGGTTCAGGGCTGGCAGGGCAGGTTTCTTTCCCCTTCGCTTCATTGGGTCATCCTAAAGTGGGTGCGCTTGGGTGTGGTTGAAATGACCTCGTCCCTTAGGTGGGTTTCCTGCCTGTTTCCAATGCCGAATTGGGACTGTGCGAATCTGCAGTTCATTCTGTACTTGTCCCATCTGAACCCCTGATTCCTTGCCCCTCCTTTCGGATGACCACTCTGTCCCAGATCCGGTTTCTCTTGGAGTCGAGTACTTGGATGGTGTCTCTGGACCTCTGGGATGCATATTGGCACGTCCCTATTCAGGGACTGGGACTGGTTAGGTTTCGTGGTGGGGCGTCAGCTTACCACTTTTGTTGCCTTCCTTTTTTGGCTAAATCTGGCACCTAGTGTTTTCCACATCTTACTCGGGTCTTGGTGGCCCGTCTGCATCTCCCAGGTGTTTGGATTTTAGTTCTTTTCCAGCTTGCCGGATTTGGGTTCCTGGTTTGGGTTCGCGGTAGACGCTTTTTGGCACGACTAGACGAAATGGGATTACCTGTTCCTCTCCCCTCCCCCCCAGTTCAATAGTTGCTTTGGGTTATGGCTCAGTTTGAGTTCTATCGGGAGGGTTCTCCTTCTGGCCCCATGGTGGCCGGCCCAGTCTTGGTTTCAAACGCTGCTTGCTCAGTATTCGAACCCGGTGCTTTTTCCGTGACTCCGACTCTTTCAGCAGATCGGACCGGTGAGGTACCTTGCTGGTTCGCTTTATTCTTCCGCACTTCGTGTCTGGAGTTTCTGATGTGGGTGCTTCACCATCTGTATGATGACCAGGTGGCTTCTCTAATGATGTCCCAATTGCAGTCTTCTTCTCGGCGGCAGTATAAAGTATCTTCGCAGTCTTTTTGCCACTTCCTTTCCCTGCGTAGGTTGTCTTCAGTCTCGGATAGTATTGTGTTGACTTTTCTTTCTTGGCTCTTTCAGAACAGGCATCTTATGCCGAATACTGTCACTTCGTATTGTGCAGCGCTGGCGGAGTCGCTCCAGCTTGCGATCGGGGTGGTTGTCACTTCGGCTTCGTTTCGCAAGCTTTCTCTTGCCTTTTTCCACCTTTGGCCTTCTCATGCACTGCCTGAGTCATCCTGGTCTTTAGACCGGGCGCTCATCTTTCTTTCTTCCCCTCGGTTTGTGGTGGCCCCTTTGGTTCACGACTGTTTCCTGGCAGCTTTGCTCTTGTTGGCTTTGGCTTCTGGGGGTCGGGTCTGGGAGCTTCATGCTCTCCTCTGGTGCAGAGGCTTTTACTCTTTTGGTCTGGGTGCATGCTTTGTTTATTTGCAGCCATCTCCTCCTTTTCTGGCGAAGAACGAGAGCGGGCTTCCGGAGGGGTCCATGGGTCATTGATGCTTGGTTGGTCAGGCCGGGGGGGGGGGGGCATCATGTTTTGTGTCTGGTTGCGTCTTTACTCTGTTACCTGTGCACCTCGGCTTCTGTGTCCGGACACACGCTTTGGGTTAACCCGGTTTCTCTTGTTCTCTAGCCAGCCTGCAGCTTACCCCTCGCGCCCATGATGTTCGTAAGTTTGCAGCTTTGGCTGCTGTGTTTAGTAATATGTCTTGGGCGGATATTTGGGCATGAGGGTTTTGAAGATCAAACAGGGTCCTGGCTGCCCGATATCTTTTTAATGTGCCGGGCCCTCATCAGTCTTGTCGCCTTGGGTTGGCGGTTGCAGCCAGTTGTCTTGTTTTCGGTATGTGTTGTGTGGTGCTGTTGCCTCCAGAGTAAGTCCCTTTATTATTTGTCTTCGGATAGTTAGCTCCAGGGAGCCAACGGGGCTTCCCCACAGAAAACCAGCATTAAATGTAATGAAACGCCATTTTCTTGGTAAGGCCCTGGAGGCTCCCTGACACCCTCTCTCTCCCCCTAGGTCGGCGGGTTTTATTTCCGTTTTTCAGCTTCCAAACTGAGGGTCCGGCTGCCGGCTCGGTGGGCTGGGACCTCTCTCCCCCTCCCAGTGGGGGTGGAGGGTTTGGCACAAATGAGCAGCGTGTGGTGTGATGAGTAGCAATTTTTACCAGAATAAGGGTTTGTTTTGGGACGCTTACCTTTCTGGGTGCCTGACCTGGTCGATGGCAGACATAGAATGCTTCCAACCATACGGGAGTTTCTATAGGCCATTGCTCCCCATGCCTTTCTGAGGGGGCCAGGTTCTGGTTCGTGGTCCCCGGTAGGCCCACAGAACTCCATATACATGACTGATGCCAAAGTCTGACATTAGCATATCAGCCTGGATAAGCTCCGGGGAGCCTCCGGGTTTCACCCAGAAAATGGCGTTTCATTACATTCAACTCTGGTTTTTTCTCCCTTCCTATTTATGCTACGATGCTGAGACTTGGACCAGTTGAACACAATTTCATGTACAACTAGCCAAAAAAGTTTGATTGAAATCGAACCAGTTTTCATTTATTGCATATTTTCATAAAATGCCCCCTTAAGGTATGCTCCAGGTATTCTTTCATATGTTCTTCATAATATATAAACATAAGGAAAAGTGAATGCAAATTTAAATTGTTAATTTGATATCTGTATTATTCATTCTACATGTAATTTTCAGCTTGAAGATAAGTGTGATAGTCTCAACAAAGAAGTAATAAATCTGAATGCTATATTGAATGACGCTGAGGATGAGAAGAAACGCCTTCTTCTGGAAGCCAATCAGGTGGGTTTAACAAAGCTCTTGACTAGTATTTATTATTCATAATGCAGCCCGTCCTCAGGGTAAAGTGATTACATCGAAACACCAACCTTCCTCTCTCACCACATGAATAATTATCTAGATATTTGTGTGAGCCTGAAGGCATATTATGGTTCCATTAATAATCTACTTGTAAACTGGCAATAGAGTTTGGCTTAAGGGGCCTGGTGACGGTGCACCGAAACTTCCTCAAACACACTCATTTTTTTAATAATATCTTCAAGGTAAATGCTCCAACGTTTCTTAATGGATCAACATCATACCATGAACAGAAAAAAAAGTTAAACAAAAAAAAAATAGAAAAAACACAAATTTCATAATTTTAAATTAGCTTTAAAAAGATTAAAATGTCACCAATAGTTTTTCATTCATTATGGTCTCAGAATGGCATGTAACATTCAGGGTCCTCACTGAAAAATATTGTTTGAGAGTATAGTTTACTGTAAAACATTTTTTTAATGTAGTCATCCAAATACTGTATGTGCAAAATTTAGACGCAAAAAATTTATAACTACAAACGTTATGGCTTTATGACTAAATGACAGCGAGGAAACCTTAGAACTAAGAACTTTGCACATAATATGTAAAAATGGTGAGAACTGGTCAGAAACTGATTTTTTAAAGCTGTCTCAGTTGAAATTCCAGTTTTAAAAATAATTGAAGTTGAAGTTATAAATAATAAATATGCTAGTTTTAATTAATTAATTTTCTTGTATGTTATAATTAATATTACTTGGCATTCGTACTTGAATATGTGAAAGTTGAAGGTCAGTATGTGTTGAAATGAAGGCAAGAAAAATAACCCCCCAAAAAACAAATACAGTATAGGGATAGGTTAGGGATAACAAACATATTTATTGCAGTAACTTTATTGCCCCATGTATAAGTGATAAGGCCCTCATCTGGTCCTGTTATCAATACAATTCATCAATACAATTCATCAATACAATATAAAAAGACAAAGAGAACAGAGTTTGAAATCTGTAAATAAATCGGCCCAAAAAAATAAAAGTCACAACTTCTGCCATCTGTGGCTGATTAACATGTTGACCAATTTTGTTCCAACTTCACATGCTTAGTGCCGGATATGCATTCTCTAAGATGAAGAAGTCACAACAAAATCTGCATAGAAACAAAGGAGACAAAAAAAAGAAATGGCTGTCAGCTTTTTGTACAAAGGGACATAAGAAATATTGTCATTGGTCAATGAATTTATATGATATATAATAAAATACAGCATAATAACATACTAACTCATTATTAGGTGTTAAATCTGGCCCCCCAGGGGGGACCAGCTGCATATCCACTCTGCGACCTACTATTTTTTTTGTGCATTGGACAGGTGCTTGCATCTCTTTATCCCTGATTGCCAGTAAAAAGGTGGCAAGCACGCCCGTTACCTTACCTTGAGGTTACCTTGAGGTGCTTCCGAGGCTTAGCGTCCCCGCGGCCTGGTCGTCGACCAGGCCTCCTGGTTGCTGGACTGATCAACCAGGCTGTTGGATGCTGCTGCTCGCAGCCTGACGTATGAGTCACAGCCTGGTTGATCAGGTATCCTTTGGAGGATACCTGATCCTCCCTGACTCGCCACCCGTCACGAATGCATTTATTAAAAAAAAAATCATAAAAAAAATCCATTTCTTAACCCTTAAACTGTGTATGGCATATATATATATATATATATATGTAGGTATGTATGTATGTATGTATGTATGTGAGACCAGAGTAACATGTCCCGCAGTGTGCATGGCATACATATACAACGTAAGGTGCTGGCTATGATTCAAATGGCCCACGGCTACACGGGGTTCAGGTCAGCTTCCTCAGGGCTCTTGTAAACAGATGCCATGTTTCTCTCTCCGGTGTGAGAGCCACAGTACTGAGTGAGCAACCATGGCTGGCGCATGCAGTATGAGCTAATAGCACTGCTGTTCAGCTTGTGACCACAGCATTGCCTAAAGATGTCAAAATAAATATGTAACTGTTATTATTTAGCGACGACATTATTGCAGAAGTCCCCTGACTGTGATAAAAGTGACTAAGAATTGTGATAATACTGTAGCAGAATTGTTATGATAATTAGCGCTGTGTGGGAGGAGTAATGCTGAGGGAGGTAGTGTCGTCTGCTGAATCTGTGGCTACCTGTTGTCTGCATTCACCATACCAGCTTAGTGGTTTGCTATGGTGAACACAAATGTAGATAATTATATATAAAAAATGTGTATTAGTCTAATAACAGTAAAAGGAGTATGTTAGGAGGAGCCATTTGACTGATGGAGGTGGCGTTGTCTGCATGACTTGTTATGATGTGCAGAGGGTAGCAACTATGCTCTTTGGGCACTATACCAGCTTAGTTGTACATTTATAGTGAATATAACACATAGATACTTATATATAATGTGTGTGTATATAGTGTAATAACACCACAAACATTATTGTTGGGGAGAATAGTGCATCTGGCTTTGAACCAGTGAGGGAGGCAGCTGCCAGCTGTGTGTGTGTGGCGACATCTCTTATATTACCTGAACCCATCATACCAGCATAGTTGTACAGCTATGGTGAATAAAACATGTAGATACTTATATATAACGTCTGTATGTAGTGAATAAAAGCAAAAAACAGTATGGTGGGAAGAGAATGTTGGCTTGAGGTATTGTTTAGGGAGGGAGTGGCGGTGAGTGGCTGGTGTAACGGCCACTCTTCGTTTCTTTTTGACTCACCATACCAACTTAGTTGTTCATTATGGTGAACAAAATATGCAGGTTCTTATATATAAGCTGTGTATATAGTGTAATAACAGTAAAACTATTTGTTTATGTTTTATGAACATAATTGAATCACTAATATGTACACCATACCGTTGAGTAGAGCAATGATTCATCCGTTTATTATATAATTATATCACACTACACACTATTGAATAATATTACTGGAAAAGAAAAACTAAGAAAAAATCAATCAGACACATTGAAATAATTAGGTAATAATATCTTTGTAGCAACTCCTGCCTGATAGCTGTGGCGGATCTGATCGCCTCTGACGTTTGCTCTGTAAATGCCTATATTTTGCCAGACGTCCTCGGCCTATTGCAGCCAAAATGTCACCTACGATTCCTCCTCCCCCCACCCTTCCCCATGTTCAGGGAACACAAATGAACATGTTTTGAAGATAACAAAAACAATTTATAATTATTTTTCTTGTGCATAGGGGCCTCGTAGCCTGGTGGATAGCGCGTAGGACAAGTAATTCTGTGGCGCGGGTTCAATTCCCGCACGAGGCAGAAACAAATGGGCAAAGTTTCTTTCACCCTGAATGCCCCTGTTACCTAGCAGCAAATAGGTACCTGGGAGTTAGTCAGCTGTCACGGGCTGCTTCCTGGGGGTGGAGGCCTGGTCGAGGACCGGGCCGCGGGGACACTAAAGCCCCGAAATCATCTCAAGATAACCTCAAGATAGGGGTGTAAAAATCCTCAGGACCCCTCAGCAGCTTAAGAGTTAACATATTGGGATGAAATTTTCACAACATTGATGCCAAATAATGGGAGATTTGTTTAAAAATTTTCACTATTTTTCATATTTTAAAAAACACTACATCAGCAGGCCCCTTACGCAGAAAATATTCTCAAGTTATAGCAATTATATTAAAAATGAAAAAGTCTATGGTAAAATAAATTTGTTTCATATGCCCTAAGGTCTGTTTTTTTTAATGCTGAATTATTTACCTGAATTTATGTGAGGGCCACTGTTACAACTCTGGGTTCTTAATTGGCTCTGCCAGGAAACCAGGGGTCAAATTGGGTTCTTTTATATTCATGCACTGATCAGTCAGTCAAGTATTTTGGTAGTGATAGGCCCTGACTTAGGAATTATATGTGGGTTCTTGATTAAGTAAATATTAGAACATTATTTGATAGGTTCGGTTATGTAAGAGAGATATTTAATTAACAGTAACTTATATTCAAGGTATCTGTATCCTGCTTTTGTTTATGTTCCCGTCTTCCCTGCCAGACGTGTCAATAACCTTGTTGCTCACAGAGAGGGCAGACTCTGTGTTAATTGAATATTAATATATATTATAATTGAATATTAATATATTATAATTGAATATTAATATAATATATATTATAATTGAATATTAATATAATATAATAAATGTTAGCTATTCTTAGAACCATTAAAGTAACAAGCAAATGAGTTGTCTTGGAAGACTTGTGAGGATTGTTACTGTACGATCAGTTGAGTATCCTTCAGGCAGTGATCATGGGGGAGCTAGAGAGCTTTTTTGTTCTTCTCTGCTGTGTTTTCGGGCTGATAGGTCATATGACCTTGAGGGCTGTTTCCTACCTTTTCTCATCCTCCTCTCTTCTCTCTCCTTATTCTGTGTTTACCAAGTTAAGTACCTTACTGTTAATTACTGTGCCACCATAGTTTTAGGATAGTTGTTTGTGTCCTCTTAAGCCAGTGTTTGTGCCCCAAGCGTTAACTCTTGGGTGGTTAGAGAGATCACGTGTGCATTACAGTGAACCTGTGTGTGTTCTGTCTCATCAGGAATGTAGACTTTACCACTAGTTGCTGTTTGTAATCCTTGTCTCCTGTCTATGTAGATTCAAGGGGTTAATGTAAGATCGAGTTGGTAAAATATTTGTTGTATTTTTGAGGGGTTTATTAGGGGGTTAACTCTTAAGCTGTTAAGGGGTCCTGAAGAGATTTACACCCCTGTACACAAGAAAAAAAAATTCTAAAAAATTATTTCATCTTCTAAAAATGTTAATTTGTGTTCCCTGAGCACGTAAAAAAATAAAAAATAAATCGTAGGTGACATATTTTGGGCGCAATTGGCCGAGGAAGTCTGGCAAGACTTCCACACACAAGGGGCATAACTGGCTGACCTCTTATGATGTGGGATAAATACCAGGGATAGATATGATATGAGGGAAATTAAACTTATGGATGCAAAATAAAGGGCATGCACTACTAAAAAATGTATAATCCTTAGCTGGGTTGTAAGTCCAGCCAATGCTCCTGTCTTAGGAAGGAATGTGGGCTGTAAACCTTTGGTACAGTTACTCAATTACATCAGGATATTAATGGAAGAAACACAATGTACCTGTTGGTATTGAGACACAATCAGCATAGTATTGTAATCAATGGATTAAATGATAAAACACAGTACAATGACTGTAAATACTGGTTCTGTTCTAGCATAAAAAGTTCTGAACACTGTACACAGTCTAGCCTAGCTTTAAAAATATTGCAGCCAATAACTGGGGTTATATCTAGTAATATAACAACACCTGGTTATATGATTCAAGCAAGATATTAAATGCAAGCAAATATGATTAATTGATGATAAAAATTGATAATTTATACTGATGAATTATATATATATATATTTTTACTTATATATTCAAATTAGATTATAAAGACTAAGATAGATGCACACTTTATTTGGGGAGTTTCCCCACAATATATATCATGATTACTATTTTATATGGACATTTTAAGGTCATAAAAGCATGCAATTGGGCAATTTACATTACAAACAGTTAATTTTTCTCCAAAATTGAGAACCGATGCTCATCTGACAGTTGCCAGACTATATACAGTATATCTATTGATGAAATAAGGCACAGTATTTTGATGATACAACAGCATTGCTGCAGTGATTGGATACATGCTGTAGCGTTTATCTTGGATTAAGATTCTGTGGTGGTGGTGGTGGTAAACAATCACACGTGGTGAACCACACACACTCTACACTCGTATTTTGATAAATGTACAGTATCCGTATTTTGTTCTGATTTATAGTTCAATACCTCCCTGAGTATCCTAGGGAGCTATTTTAGGGATTATTTGATTGTTAGTGTGGTGGTAATCTTGGTTCAAAGTTACTTACTCCCTCACACGTATTCACCATGTATGTAAACAAAAGATTCTGAGGCCTGGTGCGATCATCATCCTTCTCTCTCTTAGTGAGGGTGGGTGACAGTGAATATTGATTAATTATTTCTCGTCTAGAATATTAATTTGAGATGAATTATAATTGTAGAATAAATATATACAGTATATAGGATTTAATGATTATTGGTAGTACTTGTAGTACAGATTGATTCTTTATTACAGATTTGAAATTACATGACCAGAAGTCCAAATCGTGTTCCTATTGAATTTCAGTTAACCCTCCTTATTGTGGAAGCTTCCAGATCCTTGAAGGCCCATGAAGAAAGTCACGTAGGCCATCCCTAGGCCTAATGGCAGACATGACCATTGTGGTGTTGTCATGGATATAGGATCCAAATGTATGATTCGATACAGATGTGGAATTCTGATTGTATGATATAGAAATAATACTTTTCTTAGATTATAATATTTGCATGGTGGGTGGAAATTTTCCAGAAGTGGTGTTGGAGAGAACTTGAGAAACACTTCCAAAGAATAACTGATTATCCAGGATATAATACTTGTGTCAGGTTTTGAACATCTGGGTCCAACAGCCTGGTTGACCAGACCACCAACCAGGAGTCCTGGTCAGAGACCAGTCCATGGGAATGTTGATCTTTGGAACCAATAACAGGTAGTTCTAGAAATATATAATAATAGTAATAATGAATATATGCTCTAATGCAGGTTTTGGTACATTTGAACAGTGAAACTTGCATTAGATTTATTTACTCTTCAAACCAATTAATTTGAAGAGTAAATAGGATGGAGTTAGATTACATACACATGTCATATCATACCAAATTAAAGATACAGTAGATTCTTTTATTGCCTTGGCATTCGTGTGCTGTTTCGTCAATAATGCAGCTCTTTTCAACAGGTGAAGGAACTCTTAAAGCGGGAAGTTGAGAAGGGCGACATGGAAACTTACAGAAATAATGCCATCATCACTGACTACAAGAAGATTTGTTCCCAGCTCTCTGAAAGATTAGACAAAGAACAATCTGCAAATACTCAGACTATTAATATGTATAAGGTAGGCATGAATCTAACTTGTTTCCATCAGTTCATGATATGTTGATATAGGGGTATAAAGTCAGAAAACAATTACATTATTTGATTACTAACACAAATACTATTTTGCACATGACGTGATGTATGTGAGGGGAATTGTTCCACATATCTTGTGATGAAGCGCTTCATTTACAAGTTCTGATCAGTACCTAGTGTCTGGTAACTCCAGTGTTCGATAGATGGCTCTGGAAATGGCTTGCCTTTCTTGAGAAAATGTTCTCTCTCAAGTTCCTTGTAATTCTGAAGTGTAATGGTGCTGATTCTTTGTGATGCTGAGTATAGTGGTGCTGGTTCTTTGTGATGCTGAGTATAGTGGTGCTGGTTCTTTGTGATGCTGAGTATAGTGGTGCTGGTTCTTTGTGATGCTGAGTATAGTGGTGCTGGTTCTTTGTGATGCTGAGTATAGTGGTGCTGGTTCTTTGTGATGCTGAGTATAGTGGTGCTGGTTCTTTGTGATGCTGAGTATAGTGGTGCTGGTTCTTTGTGATGCTGAGTATAGTGGTACTGGTTCTTTGTGATACTGAGTATAGTGGTGCTGGTTCTTTGTGATGCTGAGTATAGTGGTGCTGGTTCTTTGTGATGCTGAGTATAGTGGTGCTGGTTCTTTGTGATGCTGAGTATAGTGGTGCTGGTTCTTTGTGATGCTGAGGTATAGTGGTGCTGGTTCGTTGATGCTATGTAATGTAGAAGATATGGTTTAATAAGTGGTTTAATAAGTGGTGTAAAATTGCTGTATATTTATCCATACTTCTTGCCTGTCATCTTCTGCCTCCCCCACCCCATGAAAGTGAGAAATTTGATCATAATGATGCATTTTAGTACATATATGGATATGGCAGTACATTTGAAATTGTTCTCAGATCATGAAATATTGATTAAAGAGTTATATTATAATTTTGGCTGTAACTGATACTATTTAGTATTTTGTGGTCTTTCATAGTTCGACAAAGTAACTATTAGGTTTTTCTGTGGAGAGCCCCTTCGGCTCCCCGGAGCTATACCGGGCTGATGTGTATATATTAGACCGTAGCAACAGTCAATCGAAGGAGTTCTAGGCCTACCGGGGACCAGAGCCAGAACCTGGCCCCCTCTAGAGAGGCACGAGGAGCAATGGCCTAAAGACATCCTCGTGTAATTGGAAGCAGTATTTGTCCGCCATCTACCAAGTCAGGCACCCAGAAAGGTAGGAATTCCAAAACAAATTACTGCTGATCAAAGATTTGCAAACTGAAAGCCGAACTAGCAACAAAACTCCCCAATCAAAACCAAGGAAACAAATATAACGTCACCACAAACTCCACGCATCCATCTCCGCAATGCCCCCTTCCCGGGAGGGAGATGGGGGTCGGCCCCAGACCTTCACGCCAGCAACTCTCCTTAGTTCACAGGCTGTTGTGAGGGCGAACGGTTGATCAACTCTGGCTAAATCCTTTGAGCAGTACTGCAGTGCGGTGTTGTTTAGTTTTGGTACTGGTATCATGCAAGCCAGGTGTAACACAAGAGTACTGGGGCTGCATGCATCTAGGGCCACCTTCCCTAGGTGCCCTGTAAGTACTGGCCTTGCAGCTTCAGGGTTATCTTGCCTGAGCCGTTCGGGAACTACCTCCACATAGTTCTGTTGCTGCTCGGTGATTGCCCTGCCCTTGGGGATCAGCTGGGGGATTTTTACTCCTTTTTGCCCTTAGGTTTGGAGGTAATTTTGTCGCTGGCTGGGGTGCGAGGTACTGTGCTGTTGTCTGATATACGCATAGCAACTGGTTCTGTTCACCTGCTGACGTTGTGCTTTTACGGGGGTTTTCTTTTGTTTTCGTTTTGTTTTGCCTGGTGTGGCGGTAGGACCACTTGTATGATTTTGGTGGCCCTCCACTAGGTCCCCATGCTTGCACACATCGCAGGGCTCAGCTTATAGTTTGTTTGCTTGCCAGCTCTGGGATAACAGGTTAGCAGTACCTCACCTGGGTTTCCCTTAGCAGTCAGCCTAAGGGCTCTGGAAACCCCCGTTGGGGCTCAGTGATCCAATGGAAGAGACCTCAGAGTCCCACCTCGCCTTGTGCGAGTTTGAAGGTTGCTCTGTCCCCTTGACTCGGGGTAACATTCACCGTCTTTGCCTCCGCCATGCTGCTTGTTGGGTCAATGACACCTTTGACCCGGAGTCCTGCAAGTGGTGTTCCTTGCTTGTACTCCAGTTCACCCAGTCCAATGAGATTGATATTCGGGTACAAGCATCTTCGGCATTGCATGCACAGTTTAGGTTGCTGCAACGCGCAAGGTTGTATACCTTTCCGAATGCCTCGCAGCTGCCCCACTTTAGTTATAGGGACCAGAGGGACCCGAGCTAGAGGGAGCTGGTCGGCAAAGCGGACAGCACGCTGGACTTGTGGTCCTGGGTTCGATCCCGGGCGCCAGCTAGAAACAATGGGCAGAGTTTCTTTCACCCTATGCCCTTGTTACCTAGCAGTAAAATAGGTACCTGGGTGTTAATCAGCTGTCACGTGCTGCTTCCTGGGGGCGGAGGCCTGGTCGAGGACCGGGCCGCAGGGACACTAAAGCCCCGAAATCATCTCAAGATAACCTCAAGATAACCTAACCCGGACTTGGGGGTGTTAGTCTCCTTGACTTTGGTTTCATTTGCTCCCCCTAGTCTTTCCCCTGCTCTGGTTCATCCTGCTCTCCCCCATCCCCCTCACCCCTGTTCCTGGCTCCCAAATGTCTGAGGGTTTCGCAGTCGGGGCAGGGTTTACCTGGTGGTGAGTCTCGGGCAGCAGAGGCATTCAAGCCTGTTCCTCCTGCTGGAGCCCTTGGGCCGTGCCAGCCGGCCCCCTTTATCCCGGCTTTTCCGGCAGACTCTGCTTTTTCTCCAGAGGCAGAGGTTTTGGAGGACTGCTCGGCCCCGGGTTCTGACATGGAGGTTCCCAGGGCTAGGGAGGAGTTGACTTGGTGGGCTTGGGTCCCGTTTGACTTCGCTTGTGTGTTGGTACCCTCGGTGCGGGGCTTGTTGTTACACGGGGAGGGGTTTTCCTATCCCCCCTCCCTGTACGAGTTTGATATGGGTGCGACTCCTCCCTGGGTTCGGTTCTGGGTTCCCTTGGGTTCTTCGGTTCCCTCCTTCCAGAGGTTTTCAGCTTCCTGCATCACATCAAAGGTGGTGCGGGAAGCCCTTCTGGCTTACCTCTTGTGAGACCCGGATTACGCCTCGGTAATGGATCCTTCTTCTTTCGAGTATGGCTCCTCGTTTCCATTCTGGGTGCATTACTAGGTGCCGGAGTCTTCCTGGTTGGCGGACTGCCCTTTCTTTTCGTTGGGGGCGTGACATTCGTTCTGTCGGAGGACAGAACGAATGTTTTAAGAGGACGGGTTGGTGCGGGAGCCTGAACTTCTCCGTGTTGGTCTACCCGTCGGGTCGGATCTGGCTTTGGCGGCTGTTTTGGTTTTCTTGGGGTCGTTCCTTCCACCACTCTTGCGATCCCAGGGTTCGGATCCCGGGAGCCTTGCATTGGCTGCTGCTTCGCCGGCTTCCTCTGCAGATTTTCAGGGTTTAGTGCCATGGCACCTCTCCAAGCCTTCGCTCAATGTGTTCACAGATGCCTCGTCTCTCGTCTGGGGTTATGTGACAAGTGCTCACCAGGCCGGCCAGGGTCGGTGGGGTCCGTCCTTCCGTCGAGCTCACAGCACGGTGCGGGAGTTTGCGGCAGTGTGCCATTCGCTTCAGAGGATACGTGTCGCTCACGGAGCAACGATACGACTCCATTTGGACTGCTCCCCGGTGGTTCACTGCCTGAACCGCAGGGGGTTTGATGCTGTCTTTGGCTCTTTGGGGCTGGTTGCTTCAGGTGACTCGTCTGCTGAGTTCTCGGGGTTTGGCTCTCCTGGTGGTTCATGTTCAGGAGGTGTCAAATGTCCTGGCGGATGGCCTGTCTCGGTTCATTCCCCAGTCCACGGAATGGTGGTGCTCTGGCCTGCTCAATGCGCCACCTGAGCCATCCTGGTCGTGGGATTGGGTGCTCTCTTTTTCTCCTTGGTTTGTGGTGGCCCCCCTTCGGTTCAGGACTGTTATTCTAAGGCTCTTTTCTTGTTGGCACAGTATCTCGTTAATGTTCCTGGCCCTTCTCGGGCGTGTATAGCCTTGGGTTGCAGGTTACAACCAGTTGCCTGGACTTCGAGTTGAGGAGCGAGTGACGACCGCCTCCCAGGTAAGTTCCTCTTTTTCTTTATCTTTGGTTAGGTAGCGCCGGGGAGCCAAAGGGGCTCTCCACAGAAAACCAGCGTTGAATGTAACGAAACGGCATTTTGTTGGAGGAGGAAGGGGGGTTGTGCAGACGGATGCGCGCGGCATTTGTGGTGACATCATACTTGTTTCTTTGGTTTTGATTGGGGAGTTCTGTTCCTAGTTAAGCTTTCGGTTTGCAAATCTTTGATCAGCAGTAGTTTGTTTTGGAATTCCTACTTTTCTAGGTCCCTGACCTGGTAGATGGCAGACAAAGACTGCTTCCAATTACACAGGGGTGTCTTTAGGCCATTGCTCCTCGTGCCTCTCTTGAGGGGGGCCAGGGTCTGGCTCTGGTCGCCGGTAGGCCTAGAACTCCTTCGAATGACAGTTGCCATGGTCTAATATATACACATCAGCCCGGTATAGCTCTGGGGAGCTCCGGGTCTCACCCAGAAAATGGCATTTCATTACATTCAATGCTGGGTTTTTTTTTTTCAAGGCCAAAGTGTCATCGTGTGAGAAGTGTAGTGGCATCTTGTCACCAGTCACAGGCCCACCAGGAGAGTTGGGCATTGAGGAATCCCCAGCTGTGACAAAGCTTAATCAGCAGGTCCGTGAGCTGGAACTGGAGTTGGCTCAAACTAAGTTGGCATTGGTAGAATCTGAATGTAAAAACCAGGTTAGTGAATGGAGTGTTGATTGTAATTTGTTTTTTCTCTTCATAAGGAAACAATTATGAAGCAATTTAATAAATCATTATTGTCTTTGAGTATATTGTAATTCAAATTAACAAAGATTATTAACCTCTTGAAGTACAAAACAAAAGAGGTAATCATAATACTTCCCTTCATAAGTATCATTAAAGGAAGTATTTTACAGTATAACCAGATTCTTGCAACCCATCATCCAGTTTCATTAGTACATTTATTTATATCTAAATATAATTGATACTGCTGGTTTTAGGGAATACTGCATTTTAGCATTTTAGCAGATTTTGTTCCCATGTATTTATTATAAACTTGACAGGATATCTTGTCACAGGATCTGACACATCAGTTGAGCACAGCGATGACAGAGTTACAGGCTACAAAAAATACCTGGTTTCAAAAGACTCTCACCTCGATCTCATCATTAAAGGAGCGTACAGGTTCTACGGGTGGTATGGCTGTTGGCCCAAGTGCATACAGCAGTGGTACCGTGGGAAATAGTGGACTACAGCGCCAGCATAGCAGAGACAGTACCTCTGAAAAAATTTAAATTTTTATATATATTATATATATATATATATATATATATATATATATATATATATATATATATATATATATATATATATATATATATAATATGTTTATGGAATATAGACTTTATTTATGAATATTATGGAGATAGTGATAATCAAAAGTGACTGCTTTGCAGCTGATGATAAAAACTTGCGTGAAATTTCCGAAGGAAAACATTGTTTGGCCAAGTACCTATATTATTGTTGGAAATATAGTTCGTGCTACATAGTTATGAAAGGTAGTGTTTTGTGAAAATGTATTGTTAAATACTCTATGGCAACATGCTTGCTTATTCAAATACTTAATTATTGTACATACATGACTTCAATAATAAGTATATAACCCAATTAAGAAGTCATTATGTTTATTAAGCCTTTATTATTTTTGTTTTGGATATATACTAAGAATACAGTGCATCAATTAAATTTACTCATTTTACGTATACATAAGGAGTTGAGAGTTAAGGCTGACAGTCTTATACTTTCATGTGTAAATACTAAATACTACCATCTATATCTTGATGTGTATGAGTGGTTGTCTGGTGAATGACAAGTCTAGTATATTTATATTTGTCATTAACTTCTTATCGAGTCTTCTCAGCATTAGTTATTCATAAGTAATCACACAGTTCTTTGTGATCCTATTTGAACGACAGCAATTTTGTGTGTGTGTGTGTGTGTGTGTACTCACCTATTTGTGCTTGCAGGGGTTGAGCTCTGGCTTTTTGGTCCCGCCTCTCAATTGTCAATTAACTGGTGTACAGGTTCCTGAGCCTACTGGGCTCTTATCATATCTACACTTGAAACTGTGTATTGAGTCAGCCTCTTCCACATCACTTCCTAATGCATTCCATTTGTCAACCACTCTGACACTAAAAAAATTCTTTCTAATCTGTGTGTGTGTTCCTGCTAATGTGTGTGTGTAATATACTGTATGTGTGTGTGTGCAATTACCTAAGTGTAGTTACAGGATGAGACCTACGCTCGTGGTGTCCCGTCTTCCCAACACTCTTTGTCATATAACACTTTGAAACTACTGACGGTTTTGGCCTCCACCACCTTCTCACCTAACTTGTTCCAACCGTCTACCACTCTGTTTGCGAAAGTGAATTTTCTTATATTTCTTCTGCATCTGTGTTTTGTTAGTTTATATCTATGACCTCTTGTTCTTGAAGTTCCAGGTCTCAGGAAATCTTCCCTAACGATTTTATCAATTCCTGTTACTATTTTGTACATAGTGATCATATCACCCCTTTTTCTTCTGTTTTCTAGTTTTGGCATATTTAATGCCTCTAACCTCTCCTCGTAACTCTTGCCCTTCATTTCTGGGAGCCACTTAGTAGCATATCTTTGCACCTTTTCCAATTTGTTGATGTGCTTCTTAAGATATGGGCACCACACAACCGCTGCATATTCTAGCTTTGGCCTAACAAAAGTCGTGAACAATTTCTTTAGTATATCGCCATCCATGTTTTTAAAAGCAATTCTGAAGTTAGAAAACGTGGCATAGGCTCCTCGCACAACGTTCTTTATGTGGTCCTCAGGTGATAGTTTTCTATCTAGAACCACTCCTAGATCTCTTTCTTTATCAGAATTCTTTAAAGATTTTTCACATAATATATAGGTTGCGTGGGGTCTATGTTCTCCTATTCCACATTCCATAACATGGCATTTATTAACATTAAATTCCATTTGCCGAGTGGTGCTCCATATACTTATTTTGTCCAGGTCATCTTGAGGGGCATGACAATCATCTAAGTTTCTTATCCTTCCTATTATCTTAGCATCATCAGCAAACATGTTCATATAATTCTGTATACCAACTGGTAGATCATTTATGAAGACAATAAACATCACTGGTGCAAGAACTGAACCCTGTGGTACTCCTCTTGTGACATTTCTCCAGTCTGATACATTGCCTCTGATTACTGCCCTCATTTTTCTATCAGTCAAAAAAAATTTCATCCATGTTAGAAGCTTACCTGTCATCCCTCCAATATTTTCCAGTTTCCAGAACAACCTCTTATGTGGAACTCTGTCGAAAGCCTTTTTTAGGTCCAGATAGATGCCCAACCATCTCTTTCCTGTAAAATCTCTTTGGCTCAATCATAGAAACTGAGTAAATTCGATACACAAGATCTTCTAGAGCAAAAACCATACTGTCTGTCTGATATTGTATAATTTATCTCCAGGTGTTCTACCCATTTAGTTTTGATTAATTTTTCCAATACTTTCACTGTTACACTTGTCAATGGTACAGGTCTATAATTGAGGGGGTCTTCCCTGCTGCCAGTTTTGTAGATTGGAACTATGTTAGTTGTTTCCCCACTTCTGCTACGACTCCTGTAATCAGGGATGCCTGAAAGATCAGGTGAAGTGGAATGCTGAGCTCAGATGCACATTCTCTCAGAACCCATGGTGAAACTCCATCTGGGCCAACTGCTTTGTTCTTACTGAGCTCCTTTAGCACTTTCCACTTCATCTCTAGACATCTTTATATGCTCTAATGTTGTTCTCTGGAATTCTTATTGTGTCTGGTTCTCTGAAGATTTCATTTTGTACAAACACACTTTGGAACTTTTCGTTTAATGTTTCACACATTTCCTTTTCATTTTCCATGAATCTGTTTCCCATTTTCAACCTCTGGATATTATTCTTTACCTGCAATTTGTTGTTTATGAATTTGTAGAATAGGCCCGGTTTTGTTTTACATTAATCCGCTATCCTTTTTTCAAAATTTCTTTCTGCCTCTCTCCTTACTGCCGTATAGTTGTTTCTCACATCTTTGTATCGCTGGTATGTATGGGGGTTTGGTCTTTTCCTATACTGATTCCATTTTTGTCTTTTGGTCTCTGGCCCTTTCACAATTTCTCTTCAACCAATCCTGTTTTCTGGCCCTGCATCTCTGTTTTGGTATGAATGTTTGTGTGCCTTCATCGTATATTTTGCAAAATTTGGCATACATTTCATTTACTTCCTGCCTTGCAACAAGTCTGTCCAATTACACTCATTAACAAAATTTTGAAGTTCCCCATAGTGACCTCTCCTTAAATCGAGTTTATTAACTGTTTCGATGTCCATATTTTCTTCTAGATGATATCTTAAAGAATATTTAATGTCTAACAGGACGTGATCACTCTTTCCCAAGGGAGGAAGGTACTGGATGTCAAATATCTCCTCTTCTTCTTTTCTGGTGAATACTAGATCCAATACTGACAGTACATCTCCTTCCCTCATTCTTGTGGCCTGCTTTATGTGTTGATACAAGAATGTCTCCAGAATGAGGTTCACAAATCTGCATGTCCAAAAGCCCTCCGTTCTTGCTTCATAGGCCTCCCAGTCTATTGCTTTAAAGTTGAAGTCCCCCAGTATCAACAGTCGTGATTTATCTTTATCTGCTTGTACAATAATATCTCTCATGACCATTATGAGGCCCTCTCATTTGTCATCCAGTTCTTCCTAAGTCTATGTGTTGCTTGCTGGTGGGCTGTAGGCATTTAAAATTATCAGCTTATTATCCTGATTCCAGGCCTGCAATGCCATTATGTCAATATCTCGAGGGTTTTCAAATATTAACTCTCTTACCTTCAGGTGTTCTTTCACCAGCACAGCCACTCCTCCTTTCCTAGTTTTCCTGTCACGTCTCCAAACTGAATAGCCCCTTGGGAATATGACTTCATTTAATGTATTTCCTTCAAGTTTCGTCTCTGATAATGCGACAATATCTGGGACCCTAAGCTGAATTATATCTTGCAACTCCAAAGTTTTTGACATGTCTCAATCTATGTTGATATATACAATTTTCAGGAACATGTTCCCTTTCCCTTTGCTCTTCTCCCCCTTCCGCTACTGATTTTGTTGCTTTGTTTTTATGAACCATTTCACAAGCTTTCCAGTCCCTGATACTTCGTAGAAAAAAGAATTTGTCTTTTTCATTTCTATCCCCATTTAGACATTTTGCTTCAATTAGGTTCATTTTCAGCTTTTTTTCTGTCTTCCTTTGAGAGGTCTTGTCTTATTGACCAAAGTTTGCCAACCTCGTCACTCTGCAATTTCCTGGCATTTCTAAGTATTTCCATCATGTTTTTCACTCCGTTAAACATCACCCTTAAGGGGAGGTTCTTGTCTGTCTCATATTTTCCTATTCTTCTAAATTCACTGACATTTTCCTTTGAGCTTTCTTCTAAACCTACTATTTTCACTATGATTTTCGTCTCTTCTGCTGCTCGGTCCACCCTAGATGAAATTCCCTAAAATAAAATAAAGGTGTGTGTGTGTGTATGTATATATATATATATATATATATATATATATATATATATATATATATATATATATATATATATATATATATATATATATATATATAATATATATATATATATATATATATATATATATATATATATATATATATATATATATATATATATATTATATTATATATAAAATGTCACAAATGCCCAGATGGAGTCACCCTACACCCATGGAGGGATGGTAGACAGGTTGTGTGGGACTACACCTGTGCACCTATATTTGCTGATACCTATCCACTTCACAGTACAGCTGAGGGAGGCTGTACTGTTATCCAGCCAGTTATCCATCCATCCATTCAGCCCACCCACTTGCCCCACTTACCCCACCCACCTACCAACTAGCAAGCCAGCCAGCCAGTCGGATCAACCTGTTCTCTTACAAAGAACATTGCACTTCGCTCATATGCGTCACATTACCCCAAAATTTGTGGTACTAGAAAATGGAAACGGCTGGCGAAAGTGGCGTACTGTCCCGTTTTCTGTTTTGGATCCTCTGATAGGTTAAGAAAGGACACTTTAAAGTTACCATTTTCTTAACATTGGGAAACCTTAGGAGGACAGGGTGGCCAACTAGCAAACTAGGCAGCCAGCAAGCCAGCTAACAAACCAGCCAGCCAGCTAGCCAACAAGCTAGCTAACCAGCCAGCTAACCAGCCAGTCAGCCAGCTAACTTATCAGCTAGCTAGCTAACCAGCCAGCTAGTTAACCAGCCTGTCAGCTACATAACTAGCCAGCCAGCTAGCTAACCATCCAGCTCACTAGCTAGCCAAGTAGCCATCCTACTAGCTAGCTAAACAGCCAGCCTACTAGCTAGCTAAGCAGCCAGTCAGCTGGTTAACCAGCCAGTCAGCTAGCTAACTAGCCAGCCAGCCAGCTAACCAGCCAGCCAGCCAGCTAACCAACCAGCTAGCTAACCAGCCAGCTAGCTAACCAGCCAGCTAGCTAGCTAACCACCCAGCCAGCTAGCTAACCACCCAGCCAGCTAGCTAGTTAACCAGCCAGCTAAGCAGCCAGCCAGCCAGCTAGCTAGTCAACCAGCCAGCCAGCTAACCAACCAGCCAGCCAGCTAGTTAATTAACCAGCCAGCCAGCTAGCTAGCTAGTTAACCAGCCAGCTAACCAGCCAGCCAGCCAGCTAGCTAGTTAACCAGCCAGCTAACCAGCCAACTAAGCAGCCAGCCCACTAGCTAGCTAAGCAGCCAGTCAGCCATCTGGCCCATCCACCATCCATCCTGTTGCCCTCCCAAACCATCCATCCTGTTGCCCTCCCAAATATAACATAAAAAGTTATTGCCATTTTTATGCCAAAGGATATAACAATTTGGGTGTAGCCTCATATAGGTCGTTAAATCGAGTGGAAACTGTATCATTATAAACTATGATCCCAACAGGATTAGAACCTAAGAGGCCGGGGATCACCCCTCCTGGCTACCACAGTACCAATACCACTTCATCATCCATTGCCTTATAAGGTACTTATAAGGCAATTGATGGTGGAGTGGTATCGGTACTGTGGTTGCCTTGCCAGGTTAACTTATGTTGATTTTGAGGATCACCATCTGCACAACCCTGTTTCTGACTAGGCCTCCTGGCTGGTGGTCTGGTTACCCAGGCTTTTGGATGTGGCTGCTTGTAGCCTGACGTATAAATCACAGCCTGGTTGATCAGGTGTCCTTTTGAGGTGTTTATCGAGTTCTCTTTTTAAACACGTTGATAGGCCAGGCAGAATGCCCTTGTGTGTTGAACAGTCGTGGCCATTGATGTTGATTGAGTTGTCTCAGCATACCTATTGTACCTCTGGTTTTCATAGAGGGTATTCTGCATATCCTGCTATGCCTCCTGGTCTCATGTGATGTTATTTCTGTGTGCAGATTTGGAACCAGTCCCTCTAATATTTTCCAAGATTAAATTATTATGTATCTCTCCCTCCTAAGCTTTAGAGAATAGATTTTAAAAATTTAATTGGTTCCAATAATTTAAATGTTATATTGAGTGGATTTTAGCAGTAAAGAACTTTGCATACTCTTCTGGTGGGGTGATCCCTGTGGAATGATCCCTGGTCATGCAGATTCAAATCCTGTCGCGATCATAAAGCTTAAGTATATGTGGGCAGCAGGGTATCACCTCTACTATTAATACTGGGCCTCGTCCCTAAATCCTCCCATAATAATAATAACGTGAACTTCCAGTCTACTTTGTGCCATGTGATACTCTTCAGAAAATGTGCATTTGCTCTGTCCATCAGAACTTAACACTATCGCGGCCCTGCATGCGCTCCGCGCTTATGCATGAACTAGCCCCGGTGGTGAAGGGCGAGCGCTCGGCGACACGAAATGTGTATACTCATTTCAGTTTTCTCACCTTAATTCTCATGCTACGTCGTTACTTTTGGTATCATTGTGTTCACAATAGAATTCCCTACTGGTGATTATGCATATAAGGTCCAAAAGCCAAGCGTGATTCCCCACAGCAAAGCCTAAAGTCGGCAAAAGTTACCTGTGAGCACACAAAATCAGTTGAATGTGTGTACTTGTTTCAATTTTCTCAACGTAATTCTCGTGCTATGTGGCTCGTTTTGATATCATTGTGTTCACAATTAAATTCCCTGCAGGTATTGTATATGCATATATTGTCCAAAAGCCAAGCGAGACTCCCTTTAGCAAAGCCTAAAGTTACCCGTGAACGAGCATCAATTTGCACATCACAGCCAAATTTGTATACTCATTCAGTTTGATAATATCAATTTTCGTGTTACATCTTTCATTTTGGTATCAAATTGTTCACAATAAAACGGCGCGTATTTTAAAACTAGTCTCATAATAATAGAGCAATAAATAGAATTTTAACAAATATTTTAATTTTGGACGCTCATCATCACAAAATTATTTATATGTTTCCAGTATTCTGACATCAATTTTTGTGTTACATCTTTCATTTTGGTATCAAATTGTTTGCAATCTAAAGGCGCACATTTTAAAACTAGTCCCATAATAATAGCACAATAAATAGAATTTTAACAAATATTTTAAAATTGTGACCTAAAACGTATTTATAATCTTTCAAGTGTTCTGACATCAAGTTTCGTGTTACTTCTTTCATTTTGGTATCAACTTGTGCGCACTCTAAAGGCGCTCATTTTGAAACTATCTCCAAGTCGATGGAATAAAAAATGAATTTTATACAAATATTTTTTGTATTGGATGCGTGCACAGTCCATGGCTAGGACTCGAGAGAAAAGAGGTGGACGTGAGCGGTGTCCAGAGCGGGCGATAGTGTTAAGACAATTCGGATCTAAATGTAATTAGATGTTTTTTCAGTATCTATATGAGGCATTGAAAGTTACCCAGAAAAACTAAAGTTGCAAATACTCAGTCACATTTATATACTTTATAGACCAGTATGTACATGTATGTATGTACAGTACTCTACAGTACAGATATATCCATTATTCCTGTATGGTTACATGTGAATAGCAATGTTTATTCATCCTATGTCATGCCGTATTGGTTTTCTTTGTTTATTGTATTGACAGAAACAAAAATAAGGCAGTACTACTCTATTGGATTATTCAGAAAGTTTAAATAAGAGGACGCGAAGTTTTACAGTACAGATCTTATATTCCTGACACATATACAGGTCTGATGAATTGTGTGTAGGATAAAAATATTTTATTTTTGCAAAATTTGCAGTATTATGTTTAAAGGCAATTGGTAAATGATTAGGCATTGTATCATCTGGGTTTTGAACTCAGGCATTTAGGTTATAAATAGAAAATAAGATCATCTTGTCTCAGTTACCAACTTTTGAATTCTTGTTACTGTACAAGTCTTGAGAATGTTTCTACACTTTAGTTGTCTATTTACAAATCCAGTCTTTCGACTTCACTAAAATGAAGGTGCATGTGTGTGTGCAAACTCGCCTGCCTATCTGTGCTTGTGGGAAGAGAGGTGAGCTTCAGCTCCCGGAATTTGCCTCTCAACATTTAATTGGCTGGTATATTTGTTTCATAAACCTCTTTGGCTCTGTTATACCTTCCTTTAAATTCATGTGTGGCATCTACCTCTGCTACTTAACTCCCTCATTTATTTCACTTGTGAATTACCCTGACTGCATTTGTTGTGTGAGCAGATATACAAATGTGTGTGTGTGTGTGTGTGTTGCATTCATGTGTTTGTGAGAGAAAGTGTGTAGAAGGAGAGAGGTCATGCCTACATATATTCCTGCTTGTACGATACTCACTAAATGGTTTTTAGGACTCTTAAGTGCAATTCCTGGGCCCCTTTTCTAAACTCCCAACACTGGGAATTGCATGTGTGCACATTCGAGTGATTTTCTTTCTTATAGTTACGGGTATAAACCTAACTCATGGTTTCCCATTTCCGTGCATATTTGATCATAGTTTAAAATCTTCCAATACTTTTAGAGCACAACTGCTTTGAGTTTATTCCAACACTATTGGTAAACCAAAATAGTACTTCGTCGTTTAATTTTTGTACACATTTTCTAATGTAGTTTATAGTAATAACCAAAGCCAGTAGTTCTGTTTATTTTTAGCTTTAAGATTTCTTACATTTTTGTTTCTTGTATATTTGACTAGAAAGTACTAAACAGTATGGCTATATAGCACTGTCTATGGTACAGGATATTCAAGAGTTTCTAAACATTCAGGATGCCAAAGAAACAGTCAGTGTCATAGCAATCAGATTTACTGAGGATTTCATCAAGGGATTTGTATAGGAACAGTATGAAAAACAATTTATCATCTTGAAAATCTAGACATTATACTAGATATAGATAATGAATAACAAAGTTGAACAAATAAATAATTATCAAAATAATGCTCTAACCCAGGATGGCTATATAGCATTGTATTAAAGAATATTTCAGAATTTTTTATATCAGGTCGGATTCATAAAGCATTTTGTCACTACTTTAAAGATTTGACTATGCTCATCTCGATTATGCAACCCATCCTCGGGCTGTGTTCATTCCATCTAGCGGCTGACCCCCAAAGACATATTCACCACTTTTAATATGCTTTTCATTCATACTAGGCATTTTCTCAAATGTAAATTAATATTATTTATTAGCATGTTGTATAAATTAAGATGTTGGTTAGGTGGTTAGGTTATGTTGGCAATTATTTGTATTTGTAATACATGGGTGAAGCATTTACAGGTTGTCTATTTGAACAAAGATCATCAGTGAAGCATTGTTCTAGAAATGTTTCAAGTTATTAGTTGTAAGTCATGTGTAAGGTATTTTTCATTCATCAACAAGGGATTTGGCAGCTGCATGGAATCATGGAATGAACATTGACCTTTGTTGACGATGGGCTACAATCTTGGTACCTACATAATAATAAAACAGTGCACAAAGAAATCCCATTAAAATGATGTATCAATGATAAAATCAGTAGGAACTGTGAGAAGGATTCAAACCTATGCTCTGGATGTTCCCAATCGCCCAGAGCCTGGGTGCTTGTCTATGCCTTAGACAACTACACCACGACATGATTAAAAGAACTGCAACCTAGGATTCAACTGAATCGTCTACAGTTCCTGAGGGCTTACACTGTAGCCTAATCAGGATTTCACACAATTACCCCATGCACTCTGGCTTTGTAGTCTAGGAATTCTACCTCCAACGCTTCTCTCCCTCTGATTCCCCCCTCATTTGTGGGGGAGGGAGGAGGGCGGCAGACTGGGTCAGCCAGCTCGTCAACCCTCAGTTCTTGCTGATGGTAGCTAATGCCTGGCTGTCCTATGTCCCTCTGGCTCTGGTTTTCTACCTTCAAATAAGTGGTAGTTTTTGCATTTATGGCTGTTAGTACACATTTGTGCTACATGAGCCGGGATTATTGGGTGCTTGGAGCTGCATGTGTACTGGGTTTTCTTCCCTGTGTGCACCCTTGTGCTGTCCGGGTTTCCTTCCCTGGAGTGTTTGGGGTTGAACTCCCTTAGAGGGCCTCTTCATTTGTGGTGGTCTTCGCCCTGGGTAAGTCTGTCTGTTTTTGGCTTTTGGTCTTCCCTAGTGTCGGGAGCAAATTTTGACTGACGGGGAACACTGTGAATTGTGCGACCTAACCAAGGCACGCCTAGGTCAGCCGTCTCAGCCTCTGGTGAGTTGGGTTGGTCTACTTATACCTGTTTCTGTGTCCATCTTACTCTTTCCTTTTGTTCCATAGAGACTTCCCTTCTTTTCTCAGGAGGACCTGTTCCTAATTGAACACAAGGGTTCTACCATAGCAATTCCAATGCCTGAGCTTTACTGCAGGGCCATACCCTACAGACCCTGGAAAACCCCTGCGGATTTGGCGTATAATGAATACCCCCGCTGAACCTGCTCTCACCTTGTGAGAATTCTAGGGATGTGCATTGCCTATGCCACATGGTGATGCTCATACCTTCTGCCTCTGCCATGCTAACAGCTGGGTCAGTGATAACTTCAACCCAGTCATGTGGGACTTGTTCGCCGCACATTACTCATCTAACAAACCCTTATAATGATAAGGGCTTTCAGGCAGAGACTGCTTTACACTTAAGGTTTTATGATGAATGTCTAGGTTGTGTACCCAGTTGGATGCCCTGGAGCTGCCCTAGTTGGTGTTTAGGGACTCGGATTTGGAGGTGTTGGTTAGTTCAGCCATGGCTCAGCCCACACCTCTTCTTCCTTCCCCTTTGGACATGGTGAGCCCTCCCTTGCTTCCAACCGCAAAGCGTCTGAAGATTTCAGGATTGGGGTTTAGCTTGGAATGTGGCTTGGTCAGCTCTGGGGTTCGCACCTTGCGACTTTGGTGTGGAGGCAATTGAGCAAATTGATCCCACTGAGGCTTCTGGGTCTTCTTTTCAGCCAGCTCTATCTATGAAGCCTTTCCCTTGGACTTCGCTTCTCTATCCCAGGTGGTGGGTGTGGATGATGCCTCTGCTCCAGGTCCCTCTGCTGTGGTTCTCAGGGCTTTGGGGGAAGGGGGGGGGGAGTATGACATGGGCCCCTGGATCCCATTTGATCCTCAGTGGATACTTGTTCCTTCTGTGGCGGGTATTATGTTACAGGGTATGGGGTTTTTATAGTCCCCCTTCCCTGTATGAGTTTGACATGTTTGGCTACCCCAAGGGTTCATTTCCTGGTGCTCTTGGGTTCCTTTGATTCACCCTTCCAGAGGTTTTCGACATCTTGACTTTTTGGCTTGCCATTAGCTCAGGTCATAGTAATCAACCTTCATCTTCATGGTGTTTGGGTTCTGGCCTACTTCTATGACTGGTTGATGTCGGCTACCAGCCCATGTGCTTGTCTGCTGGCCAGGGATTTGGTCCCTTCTCACCTCATCAAGCTTGGGTTCCTGGTGAACTGGAGGAAGTCCTATTTGGTGGTTATCCCAGGTTCAGACTTTGCTGGGCTGTTCCTGCTTTTAGAGGCTTTTGGTGTTGAGTGGGTGTCGGTTGACTTGGCAGTTGCTAGAGCAGCTGTGCAGGAGCTTCAACTTTTGCCTTCTTTGTGTTTTCCTTGGGCAGGGTGTGGCTTCAGAGGTTGTGTTGGTTTCTCTGGCACCGGCTCTTCTGCTGTGGCTGCAATCTCTAGATGTGTACTCTAGAAGCCATTTGAGAGTTGCTGTGTTGCCAGCTTCCTCTTGGGGGTTTTCAGGGTTTGGTTCCCTGGCACCTTTCTTTGCCCTCGCTCAATGTCTTCACAGATCCCTCCGACCTGTTAGGGCTTTGTGACCAGCTTTCACCAGGCTGGTCAGGGGCCATGCTTCCCTCACCTTTATCGGGCTCACAATACTGTGTGGAAGGTAGCGGCCATGTGGCATGCACTGCTCAGGGTTCGGGGGGCCCCTAGGCTCTGTATTCCAGCTCCATTCAAACTGTCTTCCCCGTGGATCATTGTCTCAATCGGGGAAATTCTCTGCGGTCCCAGTTTCTGTGGAACTGGACTCTACATGTAGTTTGTCTTCTGGTTTCTTGGGGTTTGGCTCTGTTCTGTTCATGTACTGAGTGTGTCAAACATCCTGACTGATGTTTTTTTTCTGGTACTGTCCAATCTCCATGGAGTGGACATTGATGCTAACTCCTTCCTGTGACTTTGCCAGACATTCAGGCGCCCGGATATGGACTTCAAGTTTGTTTGGTCATAATGCCATTCCCTAAATGCGAGGCTCTCGCAGTGGATGTCTTTTGACTAGACTGGTCGAAGTGGGGGTTTCTGTATTTCTTTTCCCCAGTCCAGCTCTTGCTTCGAGTAGTGGCAAAATTGGAGTCCTACAGAGGAAGGGTGGTTCTATCTGTCTTTCTGGTGCCTGACTCGGCCATGGTTTTAGGCACTGCTTGTTCGGTGTCTGAATCTGGCAGTTTTCCTGTGGCTTCACCTCTTTCAGATTGGTCCAGTGACATACCTTTCCGGTGCCACCTTCTCCTCCAATCTTTGCGTCTGGAGTTTTTGACACATATTTATCATTTTTATTGTGATCAGGTGGCTGGTTTGTTGGTATCCCACCTACAGTTCTCCTCTTGATGACAGATGAAGTATCTTGGTGTGCTTTTCACCATTTCCTCTCCCTTTATCATTCCTCTTCAGTGTCAGTTTCGATGTCCTGTCTTTCCTTTCTTGACTTTTTCTGGATCGGCATCTCATGCCAAATACTGTTACTTTTATTATGTGCTGCTGGTGGAGCTGCTGCAGCTTGCATTGAGAGTTAATACTTCCTCAGCTCCATTTTGTAAGCTTTCTTGGGCACTTTTTCACCTCCAGCCTGCTCACGCGCTGAGTCCACTTCAACTTTGGACCGTGTTGTTTTCTTCCTTTCTTCTGATAATTTTATGGTGTCTTCTTTAGTCCAGAATTGTTTTCTTCTCCAATCTTCTCATCTGGAGTTTCTGACACTGGTTTATCACCACTTGTATGGTGATCAGGTGGCTTCGTTGATGGTGTCCTACGTGCGGGCTTTGTCTCGGCGACAGTATAAAGTTTCCTGGCAGTCTTTTCCTCTCTTTATGTCTCTTCGTAGGTTGTCTTCGGTTTCGGAAAGTTGTTGTTTTGCCCTTTCTCTCTCTTGGCTGTTTCAGGACCGTCATCTTATGCCAAATACTGTCGCCTCGTATCATACGGCGCTGGCGGAGCCGCTCCTCTGTTTGTGGTGGCCCCTTCGGTTCAGGATTGTTTTGATAAGGCTTTTTCTGTTGGCATTGGTCTCTGGGGGGTCGGGTTGGAAAGCTTCATGCTCTCCTCCAGCGCAGGGGTTTCTGCTCTTTCAGTCTTGGTAGTAGGTTTGTTTGTTTACAGCCGTCTCCTTTTCTGGCAAAGAACGAGACAGCAACTTTCCAGAGGGATCCTTGGGTGGTTGATGCTTGGTTGATTCAGTTGGGGGTGCATTATGTGTTGTGTACTGTTGCAGCTCTACCATTATTTGCTTGCGACAGCCTCAGTGGCTGGGGATGCACTTTGGGATGACCCAGTTTCCCTTCTTCCCTGTTCCAGGACTCGGGGTCTCCCAGGTCGTCCGCAGGGTTATTTGGTCCAGCCAGCCTGCAGTCTATCCTCGTGCCCCATGACATTCGCAGATTTGCTGCTTTAGCTGCCATTTTTGGTAATATGTCTTGGGCTGACATTCGGGTGCAAGGGATTTGGAGGTCGAACAGGGTCTTGGCCGCCCGTTATCTTGTTAATGTTCCTGGCCCTTGTCGGGCATGTGTCGCTTCGGGTCACAGGTTGCAGCCAGTTGTTTCGACGTCGAGTTGAGGTGCGAGTGGCGGCCGCCTCCTGTGTAAGTCCCTCTTTTTACTTTTCTGTAGTTAGGTAGCTCCAGGAGCCTGAGTGGCTCTCCACA
This sequence comes from Procambarus clarkii, assembly GCF_040958095.1. Taxonomy (NCBI): domain Eukaryota; kingdom Metazoa; phylum Arthropoda; class Malacostraca; order Decapoda; family Cambaridae; genus Procambarus; species Procambarus clarkii. Next base: position 29,692,321 of record NC_091150.1, on the reverse strand, counting down.
AAAAACCAGGGTTGAATGTAATGAAACACCATTTTCTGGGCGAGTGTCTGAGGCTCCTCGGCAACCCTCCCTCTCTCCCTCTGGTCGGCAGTATTCATGTGTTTTTATATTCAGCCTCTGAACTGAGGTTGGTTGGCCGGCACGGGGGTCTGGGGCTCCCCTCTTCCCCCTCCCGGGACAGGGGGAACTGCGCAGACAGCGGCGTGGCGGCAGTTGTGACATCATGCTTGCTTGCTTGTTTTTGGATTGGGGACTTCTGCTGGGTAGTTTGGATATCAGTAGCAATTTCTAACCAGGTAGAGTTTGTTTTGGGATGCCTACCTTTCTTGGTGCCTAACCCGGTCGATGGCAGACATAGAATGCTTCCAACCACATGGGGGTTTCTATGGGCCATTATTCCTCATGCCTCTCTGAGGGAGGGGGGCCAGGTTCTGGCTCCAATCAAATTGACTGATGCCACTGTCTAATACATACATATAGGCCTGGTATAGCTTTGGGGGGCCTCTGGGACTCGCCCAGAAAAAGGCGTTTCATTACATTCAATGTTTTTTTTTTTTCATATTTTTGTTTATAAGTTACAGCTTGTTTATATTCTTCCTCCTGTTTTGTATTTTCTATTTACATTCAAGTCCTGTATTGATTTTTTACTTGCCAAGTAATATCCTAAACCATATATTTTGCTGTTCACTGTTCATTCTTGGATTTATTAGTAGAGCGATGCTTTCACTTCTTGCAGGGGTCTGTGTTTGTTCCCCGATGTTCCAATTAGTTGGACACCATTCCTTTATCCCTTCCTCGTGTCCCAGCTTCCTGTTCCCATATCCCTTCCAAGTGCTATATAGCCAAAGTGGCTTGAAAAATTCTCCTGATAATTTCTGGTTATTTAATTTCCTTGTTCATTCATGAATATTAAGACACCACCATTAAACTTCTACAATACTGTACTACATAGACAAAGAATCTTTAGAAACCACACCATAAACTGTCTATCAACTGATCTGTGTATGAATACTTACAGGCCTAGTTGTGAATGTATGTATGTGTGAGTTTTTTCATCTAAATTTGCATGTGTGTATGCACTTACATATGATTGCACACATTGGTGTGTGTATTTTTTTTGCTTATACATATACAGTACTGTATATATACATTTAAAATATATGTATTTAATAGTTCACTATGTAACATATAGTGAACCTCTGTCACTATATAACATATAGTGAACCTCTGTATATAAGTTACTATTCTGACTTTTTTAAGTTGTACTGTAATATAATATTCTTCAATATATGCTCATTTTTTCAATTTCTACTTTTATTTATAAATTTATGAATTTTATTTATTTTGTTATTTTATTTTATTTTATTTTATTTTATTTTGAACAGTGTTTTCAACTTCCAATTCAGCATTTTTTCTAGAATGAAACAAAATAGGAGTAAATAGAGGCTTGTACCATGGTGTGTACAACATAACTTCATATTATTTGGTCATATTCATTGTCATAAGCCTGAAGTGTGTGTCTGCGTGGGAAGACTTTGTAATGTGTCATGTGTATTGCCTTTTCTTATACAAGGAAATATGTAGAATCAAAGCACAAGGTAAACATTTTGGTAGACTGTACTGTTATACCACTGGGGGTGGAATATTATTTTACAAAGCTAAAGTTTGTATTGTTCATAAAGTATTTTATATCACATTGTCCTGTATGGAGCATTTATACCTTGAAATGCTATTGCTCTTTATATTGTCTTACTACCGTGAGAGTGGTTCCTCCTGGGTGAGGATTACCTTGGTAATCCTCACCCAGGAATATAATATGGTGACCAAAGCGTGTATATATTGTGGCATTTAAAATACTGCCAACTTTTCTGGTTCATGGATTGAACTAAAGTCTCTTACTGATAAATACATGTTTATCCCAAATGGTAAACTTGGCATAATACTGTCAGAGTAACAGGATCATTGTAAACCTTCCTATAAATTACCGCATTACTAGTGTTCTTGCCAACTGCTTACAATATGATCAGTAGAACAAGAGTTGATATTTAATAGGTGCATTACTCTGCTGCTACAGGATTAAGAATAAATTTTTTGTTTATGAATTTCCAACATTCATAACAGGATGATTTTGAAGGGAAATACCTAAATACTCGGTAGATGAATCTCCACAACTGTCGTAATGGCAGCAACCAAAGCCATGCGGAAATTACTTTTCTTTCACAGTGATACTGTCACAACATACATGCCCCTCAGAATGAAGACATCAAAGATCAGGATTGCCTTAGTAGAATACAAAAGAATATTATTTAGCAAAATGTGAAACTGTTTGTTTTAAAAGTTTTTAATAGGGAAAGGCAGGTGAAATTTGTGGAATGAGTCTGCATAAAATATGAGTCGCATTACCGGAAATGGAGTTCAGGGTGAAAACAAGGAATCAAGAGGTATACTGCATATAGAAAAATGGAGTATATACGAAAACAGCTTACTGAATATGTTTTCTAGTTGCACTCACGTATAGAAAATAATTAAATTATATTTTTCAGAATCTAAATATTTATGAAATTTTGCAGTGTAAAATATATTCAACAAATTATTATTTGATATTTGATTCAAGTGTATTCATTTGTGTAATCCAATTATCCATATATGATTAATGGTTGAGGGCTTTATAATATAATGCCAGATAATATCAGCTAAATTTTGCATAACCAAATATTATTAGTTCTTGTTAAGTGTACAAAATCCATCAAGTTCAACCCATAAACACATGCTTTCTGCAGTGTAGTAAGACTAGTTTGGGTCACTGAGTCCTTTTCAAACAAATGATCAAATACAGATGTAATTTACAACGAACTAATTGCTGTCTTTGACAATTTTAATATACATAAATTATTTTTCTTCGTCAATACAATCATTTTAAGTATGTAAATCATTAATGTAAAATTATTTTCCATTTTAAATATTTCATTAGACACACATGCAACTTAATACAGTACTGTATTCCCATATATTTTCTGGGGAAAGCCTTTTGTGGCTCCCTGAAGCTGAGATGCCTCCCAACTACTAGATTGCCTCAGTCATGGAGTTGACTTCGGCCTACTGGGGACTAGAGCCATAACCTGGTGTCCCCTCACAGAGGCGCAGGGAGCAGGTGACTCTCCACCACCTCACTGGGGAAGACAGCCCAGAAAGTCAATGAACCCATTACTGGGTTCAAAAGAGGCCAAAGCCTCACAATGCAATGAGTGAATTGCCCCAACAATGTAAACAAATAACTGAATCTCTGTAATCTTATGAAATAAGCATGTGCTTGTTTTCCTAACCCTTCCTACTTTACTAGAATGTTAAGGCACTTGACTCTGGGTCTGTTGCGGGTGCTTTCATCATTGGCAGCTTTACCTAGGCTGTATGCTCTCATGCTCTGGAAGATGGTGGCTGCATTCTACACTGCTCATCTCACATGTCAACAGGCTGTGTTAGCCAAGTCTTTGGATTCAACTTGGTCATTGGTCCCCCTTCCTGTCCGGCCCGTTGCTGCTGTGAGGGTCTTGGTGGGCGGCTGGCGGAGTGTGATGCTCCATGGGACAGTCCTCTGTCCTTTTGTGTCCTTATGCTCCTGCTGCTGTCATCTCGAATTCTGCCAGGTGACTTTTCCTTTTCCTTATGCATCGTTTTTCTCCTCCCTCTTCTCCTTTCTAATTGTCATTTCTTGCCGACCTTTTGCTTGTTTTGATTATTCTTTCGGCGTTCTTTTGTTTTGATGCCCGGGTGTTTGAGGAAGCATACTCTTGCACCCGTAGAACTGTGGTACCCGACATCGCGAGCGAGGGGACGCTTTTATTGTCAATCCTCCTTTCGCCACTGAACCCGATCTCGACGGACTGACGATTCTTAAGGTGGCATTTTTGGGGCATATACTCACAATGCACCCTTAGGGAGCCCCGGCAAGATCGGCAACATATCTCTTGTTGGGTGTCCTGCCTCTAAATGTGGCTCAGTGGTGGGTGTGGGGGGCAAATTCATGAATGAAAGTCTTTCCTCTCGTTCTTTGTCACATTCTATTCCTCTTGTACCTTCTCGGGCTCATAGGATGGGCGGCCAAGCCCCGAGTCGGACTGTGTTGGAAGACCGGGCTCTGTAGTCCCTGCTGCGCAAGGCGGACAGCCCGCCTGCTTTCATATCTCTCACTATATTTCCCACTTCTATACTTCCCTTCACCTATGCCTCTCCTTCCTCTTTACCCCCCCCCCCCCCCCAAAAAAAAAAAAAAAAAAAAAATTGGGCCTCGATCTTGCTCCTCCTTTGACCCTCCTGACTATTCCCCTTAGCTCCCCTTCCTCCTCTGTGGTTGGGTCGAGCCACAAGCCCCCAGTGGTGACCACCTCGTCTCCTGGCACAGCTCAGTCTCTCGTTGTGACTACTCGGCCTTTTAACCCCCTCTCTCTGGGGGTTCGTAACACCATCCACGCCACAGCTGCACTCGCTCGATCCCTTCCCGTACTCATACTTACCAAGCCTTGTTTGGTCCCTGCTTCTTGGGCCAAATACGTTGATCTCCTCCCTCTGGATTCTACACCTCCTGACGATTTCTCCCTCTATAGGCACCTTGTTGATTCATTAGATGCCTCTGTTACTTTCAACCCAACCCGAATGATGGTGGGTTTCATTCATTCCTATGCGTAATAAACAATCCTTGGCCGGACACTCAATACGAAGCTTCTAGATAAGTTAGGGGAATAAATAGGATCTTCTGAATATTAATGGAGTTGTATTATTGATGTGCATAAATGGATAAGAAAAGGGATATTAATTGGGAATAGACCTACTGAAGTTCATCTAATAGCGACAGTTGATGTTCTGGTTAACGTAGATTGGAAGTAAATAGGAGATTTAAAATAGATTAGGGATGACGTTATTGCACATTTGGTTTCAGGGTCACTGGGCCAACGCAAAGCACACAACTCGTAGCCCGGCTTTTTAATCCCCTTGAGCGAAATGGCTGGACCTAGAAGGCTAGCAATCACTCACTGGGGTAACGAAAACGGACCAGGCCATAGACCGGTTTTTAAATCCCCTTGAACGTGCCTGTGCAGAGGTCACTGAGCAGCTAGCTGATGATGTCATGACCATTAGCGATGCTTGTGCAGGATTACTGGGGTAACGAAATTCAACTATGACAGGGACTGGCCTTTTAATCCCCTCGAACAAAATGGCTGGGGCCTAGGAGTGAACCTTTTAATCTAACATTTTGGAAAATTGTATATGATGGACATGAAGAAGTATATGAAGACAATAAATGAATAAAAATATTAGGAGACTACGAGGTACTAACGAATAAAAATTTAAAACATACCATGGGCTAGAGGCAGCCATCGGAAAAATTGAAAATACCTCTGCTCCAATGACCGTCCTTGGGAAAAAAATTCAAACCCCCCCCCTGGCCCCAATGACCGTCCATGGGAAAAAACAAAATGGACGGTCATTGGGGCCATTTCCATTACAGTGCTCCTACGTGACAGGGTTATCTTCCCTGGGGCGTTCGGGAACCATTTCCGTAGAAGTTCTTGCTGCTCGGCTTTTGTGTCGCCCTTTGGGCCAGCTGGGGCTTTGGGCCCTTGTTTGGCCTTGGGTAGGGACTGGTGTTATGCTGGTTAGGGCGTCAAGGTGTTGCGTGGCGACCGGTTCCTGTTGCCTCTGGGGACGGTGTACTTTTGCAGGGATTTTCTTTTGTTTTTATTTTCTTTGCTTGGTGGGGGACTGTCTAGTGAGGCTATAGTTCCACTGGTAGTGTTTGGTGGCCCTCTGTTAGGCCCCCGTGATTGAACACGTTGCAGGGGTTTTCAGTGTTGCATCTACTCCTTGTTAGCTTGAATGTTAACCGGTTAGCAACACCTTGCCCAGGCTTCCTGTAGCAGTCAGTCTACGGGCCCTGGAAAACCCTGTCGGGGCTCGGTGGACCATTGGATGTGTCTTCTGGGTTCCATCCCGTCTTGTGGAGGTTCGTTGGTTGCTGTGCCCTTGTCTCAGAGTGACGGTCACTACTTTTACCTCTGTCATGCTGCCTGTTGGGTCACTGATACCTTGATCTAGAGTCTTGCAAGAGGTGTTCTCTGCTTGTTCTCCAGTACTCTTCTGATGTCTTTACTATTCAGAGTACAGGCAGTATCCATGTTGCAAGCTAGGTTTAGGATTGCTGCAATGCGCTAGGTTGGTTTTCCACCCGGATGCCCTGGTCGCTCCGCTTGTTTCCTTGGGATTGTAGGGAGTTTCTACCTCTGTTCGGTTTTTTGTTTGTTTCTTACCATGTGGGGTTTGTTTTGTTATGCCTACCTTTCTGGGTGGCTAACCCTGATCGATGGCAGATAAGGAAAACCGCCAAACACAAGGGGGGTTTTCCAGTGCAATTGCTCCCTGAAACCTCTCTGAAGGGGCCAGGTTCTGGCGCTGGTCCCTGGTAGGTCTGAACTACATAGCTAATGTCCCGGTCTAATATAACATACATTAGCCTGATAAGCTCCAGGGAGCCTTTGGGGCTCACCCAGAAAATGGCTTTTCATTACATTCAACGCTGGGTTTTTTCCATGGCTCTAATTTTTCAGAAGTTCGGCCAGTTGAAATTGTTGGTTCAACCTCCTTGGCCCTTCGTGTTGTATTTTTTGTGTGTTTTTATCATCATCTCTACAACAAACTGGTGAATTATTTTATGGTTCCATTCACCTGGGCTGTATTGTATATGATGGACACGTACACTTGGAGTGGGTACACTTGGGCATGGTCGAAATGTCCATGTCCCTCTTGTGTGTTTCCCGCCTGTTTCCTGTTGTGCAGATCTGAGGCTCATTCTGGACTGGTCCCGTCTAAACCCCTGGGTCTATTTCCCCTCCTTTCGGATGACCACTCTGTCCCAGGTCCGGCTTCTCTTGGAGCTGGGTTCTTGAATGTTGTCTCTGGACCTCTGGGATGCCTGTTACCTCATTAATGTTCCTGGCCCTAGTTGGGCGTGTGTGACTTTGGGTCGCAGGTTACAGCCAGTTGACTTGACTTCGAGTTGAGGTGTGAGTGGCATCCATTTTCTGGGTAAGTCCTTCTTTTACTTTTTCTGTGGTCAGGTAGCTCCAGGGAGCCGGAGGGGCTCTCCACAGAAAACCAACGTTGAATGTAATGAAATGCCATTTTATGGGTGAGTCCCAGAGGGTCCCCGGCAACCCTCCTTCCCTCCCTCCAGTTGGCAGTATTCGCATTTTTTGACATTCAGCCTCTGAACTGGGGTTGGATGGCTGGCACGGGGAGTCTGGGGCTCTCCCTTTCCCCTCCCAGGGAGGAGGGAGCTGCATAGACAGTGGCGGTTGTGACTACATGTTTGTTTGCTTGTTTTCGGATTGGGAGTTCTGCTTAATATTTCAGTTCTCAGTAGCAATTTTTAACCAGATTAAAGTTTGTTTTGGGATGCCTATCTTTCTGGGTGCCTAACCCGGTCAATGACAGATATGGAATGCTTCCAACCACATAGGAGTTTCTATAGGCCATTGTTCCTTGTGCCTCTCTGAGGGGGAGCCAGGTTCTGGCTCGTGATCCCTGGTAGGCAAGAACTCCAATCGAATTGACTGATGCCATGGTCTAATACATACATTTTAGCCCAAGTAAGCTCCGAGGAGCCTCCGAGACTCATTCAGAAAATGGCGTTTAATTACATTCAATGCTGTTTTTTTTTTTGTAAATTGTTTTAGTCTGTGCAAATAATAGAATTAGCTTTTGTGCACACTTTTTATACCAAAATTTCTTTGGGAAAGTATATTTTTGTTTAATATTTTTGTATCTTTTAAGTTTTAAAGTGCAAATTTCAGTCCTGTGAATGCCCTGGTTTGCTTATGAGAAAGTCTTCCATTGATTTCCACTACAAATAAGCATAAAAATCATTCTCTCGGTGGGGAGCCCTGTCGGCTTCCTGGAGCTATCTCTCGGTGGGGAGCCCTGTCGGCTTCCTGGAGCTATCGGACTGATATGCGATATATTAGTTTGGGGCATAATTCAATTGGAGTTCAGTCTACCGGGGACCACGAGCCAGAACCTGGCCCCCCTCAGAGAGGCAAAGGAGCAATGGCCTATGGAAACCCCCATGTGGTTGGGGGTATTCCTTGTCTGCCATCAACCGGGGTTAGACACCCAGAAAGGTAGTCATAACAAAACAAGCCTCACTTGGCAAGAAAATTGCAACCGACAACTGAACAGAGATGCAGAGATCCACCAACACCCAAGGAAACAAGCCAATGTCATACACCGCCACTGCGCCACTTGTTCGTGCCAGGGATCCCCCCCTCCCCTCCCTTTCCTGAGAGAAGGAGGGGGGGAACCTCTGAGCCTCACACCGGCTACTCACACTTCAATTCATTGGCTGATGTGATTCTTGGCAGTGGTTTGCCTTAGTGGTGTTCTCTGCTGTTTGTGGTGTGGTGGCCAGGTGTAACATCAGTCAGTGTATTGGGGCTGTATGCACTTAGGGCTACCTTCCCTAAGTGCCCTGTAAGTACTACCTTGGGTGCTAGGATTACCTTCCATAGAGCCTTCAGGAATCCACTTCCATATGGGTTCTTGCTGTTCAGCTCGGTGGTATTGTTGCTGGTTGGGGTACAAAGTGCTACGCAGCTTGCCTACCTACGCAACAGTCATGTGCCTGTTCCTTCTGGAGACGACGTACTTTTGCGGGGGTTTTCTTTTCCTTTTTTATGTTTTAGCCAGAAGGGGTTCTGCCTTGTTTGGCTATTGGTCCATTTAAGGTTTGTTGGTGGCCCACCTCTAGGCCCCCGTGATTGTACACGTCGCAAGGGTTCAGTTGTCAGCTCATCCCCCTTTGTTAGCTCTCGGGTCTCACTGACTTGTAGCACCTTGCCTGGGCTTCCCATAGCAGTCAGCCTATGGGCCCTGGAGAACCCCATTGGAGTTCAGTAGACTGATAGGTGTGTCTTCTGAGATCTAGCTCGCTTTGTGCGAGGGTGACAGTCACCTTTTCGGGGGGAAGCCCCATCGGCTACCCGGAACTATACAGGCTGATATTGATAATTTCAGACTTTGGCATCAGAAATGTGTATGGAGTTCTTAGGCCTACCAGGGACCACAAGCCAGAACCTGGCCCCCTCAGAGAGGCATGCGTAGCAATGGCCTATGGCGAGACCCGGAGGCTCCCCGGCATCCCTCCCTCCCTCCCTCCGGTCAGCGGTTTTCTCATTTTTGATACTCGGCCTCTGAACTGAGGAGAGTTTCCCGCGTGGAGGTTTGGCCTCCCCCCCCTGTCCCCCTCCCGGGGAGAGGGGGGGTCGCGCAGACAGATGGGCGGCGGTTGTGGTGACGTCATGTTTGTTTCCTTGTTTTTGATTGGGGAGTTCTGTTTGCTAGTTTGGCTTTTGGTTTTCAATTTTTGACCAGCAGTAGTTTGTTTTGAGATTCCTACCTTTCTGGGTGCTAGACCTGGTAGATGGCAGACAAAGACTGTTCCTCAAATGCAGAAATTCAAGGAACACAAATAAACACCTTTAGAAGACAAAAAATTTGATTATTTTTTCTGGCGCCTGGTGATATTGAAGACTATAAATAGCTGAGCAGCACAGGAGTTAAACATGACATTTCCATACTAGATGGTATAGTGACTACTTCAGCAACCCCTAAACATTTGTTGGCTATTAAATATTCATGTTTCCTCTCATCAGAAATGCTAGTGTTGAGAGTTTTGAAAAAACAATTAATTTAATCAGTGGTTTTGCTAGTAGCTACCCCCCTCCCTGTTCAGCTTGTTGTTGCCGTGAGGGGAGCTTGGTGGGCGGCTGCCGGAGTGTGATGATCCTTGGGACAGTCCTCTGTCCTTTTGTAGCCTTGTGCTCCTGCTGCTGTCCTCTCTAATTGTGCTGAACGACTTTTCCTTTTCCTTCTGTTTCGTTTTTCTCCCCCCTCTTCTCCTATCTGCTTGTCGTTTCTTGCCGACCTTTTGCTTATGTTGGTTACCCTTTTGAACGTCTTCTATTTTGACGCCCGGGTGCTTGAGGAGGCATACTCTTGCACCCGTAGAATTGTAGTACCCAACGTCGAGAGCAAGGGGAACCTTTTATTGTCAATGCTCCTTTCATCACTGAACCCGATCTTGACAGACTGACGGTTCTTAAGGTGGCGTTTGTGGGGAGTATACTCACGACGCACCCCTAGAGGAGCCCATGATCGGCAATAGCTTCTTGTTGGGTGTCCTGCCTCTAATTGTGACTCCATGGTAGGTGTGGGGCACATTCGTGAATGAATGTTTTTCTTTCGTACTCATGTCGATTCTGTTCCCCTTTTACCTTCTCAGGCTCGTGGGGTGGGCGACCAAGCCCCCCAAGTTGGTCCGTGTTGGAAGACTAGACTCTGTAGCCTCCGCTGCATTGGGCCCCGACCTTGCTCCTCCTTTGGCCTTTCTGACTACTCCCCTCGGCTCCCCTCCCTCCTCTGTGGTTGGGTCGAGCCCCAAGCCCCAAGTGGTGACTACCTCATCCCCTGGCATGGCTCAGTCTCTCATTGTGACTACTGCGCCTTTTAACCCCTCTCTAGGGGTTCTCACCGCCATCCTCGACACGGCCGCACTCGCTCGATTCCTTCCCATACTGATGCGTATCAAGCCGTGTTTGGTCCTGCCTCGTGGGCCAAATACTTTGATCTCCTCCCTCTTGATTCTGTGCCTCCTGACGATTTCTCCCTTCATAGGCACCTTGTTAATTCCGTAGATGCCTCTGTCACCTTCAACCTCACCCGTCTCGGTACATGTGTCATTGCTGCTCCTTCTCAGGATGCAGCCTCCCACTTGGCTGCTTTATCCTGTCTTGGCGAGACCCCTATTCGGGTCTCCACGAACACTCGGTTGAATGCCATTGTTGGCACTATTCTACTCCTGCCCTTGTTGCAACCGGTGTTCGGAATCTGTAGGACTGCCACAATGATATTCGACATATCCTTGAGGCCCAGGGCCATTCTGTCCTCCAGGTAGACACGTTTACTCATCCCCCTCGTGGTCGTCGCCGTCAGCCCCTTGGGGTTGTGATGATTACCTTTGATGGTAGGACCCTTCCGCCCTCTGTCATTCTTGCTGGTGCCAGGTGCTCCGTCCAGGAGTACATTCCCTCCCCTGGGCTCTGTAATAAGGGCTGGAGGTTTGGGCATGGTACCCTTCGCTGCTCTGGAACTCTCTCTCTCTCTGTCCTTTGTGTGGGGGCGAAGGTCACTCTAAGTCGGAGTGCACTTCTCCCTAGGCTTGCTGCCTCAATTGCAGTGAGGCCCACCCTACCTTCTTCCATGTGTGTACAGTGGTACCTCGGAATGCGATTGTCCCTGTATGCGAGGTTTTCGGAAGGCGAGCAGTATTTACTCCAAAAATTTGTCTCAGAAGGCGAGGGTTACTTCGGGACGCGAGTTTGTTGATACGCGTACAGGCCGACCTAGCGCGTGGTGGTTCGGCGATCGTTGCCCCTCCGCCCCGCCGCCCCTCAGTTTACCATTGTCTCGCGCTCAGTGACTACCCCCACATCAATTCTTCTCGCGGATTTTCAGTGTTTTGTTGGATTTTTGGTGATTTGTCTATACAATTTGTTATTATATATCTCACCATGGGTCCCAAGAAAGCCAGTGGTAAGGATAAAGGCCAGAAAGCTCATGTGAGGATGACAATAGAGGAGAAACAAGAGATCATTCGGAAGCATGAGAACGGTACACGTGTTGTTGAACTTTGTAGGCAGTACAACAAAGCCACATCAACAATATGCACTATACTTAAGAAGAAAAATAAGATTATGGGTGCTAAAGTGGCAAAAGGAGTAAGAACATTAACGGCACAAAGACCACAAATACTTGAAGAAGTGGAAAAGTTGTTATTAATTTGGATACACGACAAGGAGTTGAGGGGTGATAGTGTTTCGGAGGCCATTATTTGTGAGAAAGCCAGGGTGTTGCACGAAGACCTTCTAAAGAATACCCCTGCAACGAGTGATGCAGATAAGAAAGAGTTTAAGGCAAGCAGGGGCTGGTTTGAAAAATTTAGAAAGAGAAGTGGTATCCATAGTGTTACAAGGCATGGGGTTATGTGATGTGATTATGGAAGGGGACTCCCCTTCCAAACAGTAACTCCTCTCCTCCTCCCCCCCTCCTCACCATCTTCCATACGCCTACAGCACTCGACAGCAAGGTAAGTAATAACTGGAACACAGTTTTGTAGGTTTATTTAGATGAATTAGGTAAATTAGGTATAAAAATTTAGTTTGATGTGGGGTTTTTGGGGTAGTCAGGAACGGATTAATTCATTTCCCTTTATTTCTTATGGGGAAATTAACTTCGGAATGCGAGTTTTCGGAAGGCGAGGCGTCTCCAGGAACGGATTAAACTCGTATTCTGAGGTATGCCTGTATACATTACAAGCCTGAGGCAGCTGTCCTCAGCTTGAAGCACCGGGAGCATTTATCTTTCCCTGAGGCGAGGTGCCAAGTTCGCCGGCTCCCGCCTTATTCTAACGTCTCTTATGCTCGCGTGTTGCGCTCTTCCTCTCCTCGTCCTTCCCACCTTCCTCAGACTCACAACCGTTTCCAGGCCTTGGACCCTGATACGCCCACCGCTCCCTCCTCTGTTCCTTTGAGTTCTGTCCCGAAGGGTCCCCTTCCTGGTCTTCTTTCTGGGGTTCCTCTTCTTCCTGCCCGGTCTGCCATGTCTCCTGTGTCTTCTTCCTCGTTTCTCTCCGATCCTCCTTCACATCCTTCTCCTCCGTCTGTTGGCTCTCCCCGCCGCCTGTCAGTATAGGCTGATGTCCATCGCGTATGCTCTCATTCAGCTTCTGTTGAGACGCTGGAATCCGTTGCCCAGCACGTAGTTGCTGGGACACTGTCTTTTTGAGTCAGAATCGTAAGCCTGGCTCCTCTCCTTCCTCCTCCTCGGCGGGTAAGAAGGCTTCGCTTTCTTCCTCGGCCCCTACTTCTGACTTTCTCGCTCCTTCCCCTCCCATTTCGGTGGTTGGGCCCCCTGTTCCTGCTATGGAGGTTTCTTTGGCCCCCGCTTCCCTCTCGGTTACTGCCCTTGCTGAGGTGCGCTCCCCTCTTTCTACTCCTCCTCTTCCTCCTCCTCCGGACCCCGCCAGTACACCTCTGGTCTGTTCTCCCGCTTCCTTCCCTCCGTCTTTGCTCAGTTTACCCATGCCCCCTAACCCTGACTTTGCTGACCCTGATCCCGACCCCTGATCTTCTTTAACGTGCTATGTTTCTCTTTCACCTTTGTTTCTTCCTTGTTCTCTGTTGTTGTCCTTTCTCTTCTCGTCGATGTCTATTCTTCAATGGAACGTTTGGGGTTATTACGCCAATTTCCTTGAACTCCAACTTCTGGTTTCGCGGTTTTCGCCCCTTTGTGTCTGTCTCCAGGAGCCGATGCTTGGTGCTCATCCTGGTCACTTTCGTGGCTATTCCTTTCTCTCCCTCTCCCTCCCCAGCTATTGCTGGGGCTCCTAAAACTCCTGCTTTCTTGATTCACTTGGATGTTCCCTTTGTCCCCTTACTTTTTCCTTCACCTCTCCATTGTTCTGCAGCTCGTATCTTTGTGAGGAAATAGTACACCGTCTGTTCCATTTATTTTCCCCAGAGTGTCCCGCTTTCTCTTCCCAATCAGAAACACCTACTGGACTCCTTGCCAAAGCCTGTGCTTCTGCTAGGTGATTTCAGTTGTCGTCATTTCCTTTGGGGTGATGTTCTGACGAACACCCGGGGTCGCCTTCTTGACCCGTTTATCCTCTCTTCTTCCCTGTCTCTTCTGAATTCTGGTGAGCCCACGCATTTGGACTCTCAGACTCGCACCCTTTCCTGTCTTGATCTTTCTCTTTGCTCGTCTTCCCTTTACATGGATTTCACGTGGCAGGTTCTTGATGACCTCCATGGCAGTGACCATTTCCCCATCCTTGTTACCTTTTTCTCTTTTCACCCTCCCATCTCCTTCCCTAGGATTTGCTAAGGCAGACTGGAACCTATTTACCCTCAGTGCTGCTCTCTCTGATCTCTCCCTTCTGCCTCTCCCTCGCTCTCTCCTCCCTTTCATGACACCGTCTTTGACGCTGCCGTCAGCTTTATTACTTACTCTTCCTCTCGGGGTCCACGGAAATGTGTTCCCTGGTGGAATGCAGACTGTGCTCGGTCTGTCCGCTGTAAGCGTGAAGCCTGGAAGAGACACCGCCATCGGCAGATGGCCAATTCTTTTGTTTTCTTTCGGAAGGCGAGTGCGGTGGCCCGTAGGGCCATCTGTGCGGCTAAACATGAATGTTGGGCATTTTATGCCCAACATTCATTATGTCTCCACCATTACGTCCGAAACTCCTCTGCCGCAGATCTGGAAGCGTATCCGCAAGATAGCGGGTAAGTTCGTTCCGGATGTTTCACGGGTCCTTCACCTCCATGGTACTCTTGTGGCAGACCCGTTGCAGGTCACTATCGAACTGGGTTTCCACTTTTCTTCTGTTAGCTCTGGTTTTCATCTTCCCCAATCTTTCCTTCTTCGTAAGGCCTTCTTCAAGGCCCTGTCCTTGAATCTTGTCCTTTGGATTTCTGTACTCATCTTCACCTTCCCTATAACGATCCCTTCTCTCTCTCTGAACTTCGGTCTGCCCTGGCTCTCTGCGGTTCTACAGCGGCGGGCTCCGATGGCATTCATTATGAGATACTTCGCCATCTCCCTCCGTGCACATCTCGGTATTTACTGAGTCTGTATAATCGGATCTGGGAGTCGTCGTCAGTCCCTGAGGACTGGCTCGATGCCGTTGTCCTCCCTGTTCGCAAACCAGGATCTCTGGGAACATCCCCTAAGGACTTTCGCTCTATTGCCCTCACAAGTTGTGTCTGCAAACTCTTTGAACATATGGTTAACGTTCGTCTGATGTGGTTCTTGGAACACCATCACCTCCTCTCCCCTTCTCAATTTGGTTTCCGCAAGTGCTGCAGCACAACAGATGTCCTGGTGAACTTGGAGGTCTATATTCGTTCTGCTTTTGCTGCAAAGACCTCCGTTGTTGCCGTCCTTTTTGACCTGGAAAAGGCTTACGACACCACTTGGCGATATCATATTCTATCCCAGCTTTATACTTTTGGCGTTCGTAGTCATCTCCCTCTCTTTCTCCGCAGCTTCCTCTCTCGTCGTTCCTTTCGGGTGAGGCTTGGTACCGCTCTCTCTGCCTCTTTTCAGCAATACGAAGGTGTGCCCCAGGGTAGTGTTCTGAGCACTACTTTTTTTCTGGTTGCCCTAAATGGTCTTCTTTCCTCTCTTCCTTCAGGCGTCTTCTCCACTCTCTATGTCGATGATCTTACCCTTTGCTGTTAGGGTGATGATTCACCTCTCCTTCAACGCTGGCTTCAACTTGCGATTGATGCCGTGTCGTCTTAGGCCAACGATCATGGCTTCAAGCTCTCTACTACTAAGACTTGTGCCATGACTATTACTCGGAACCGGGTCGTTCTTCGTCCCTCTTTGTCACTTTATGGTCATCCCCTTGAGTACAAAGATTCCGCGAAGCTTTTGGGGTTATTCTTTGACACTCGTTTGTCTTGGTCTTCCCATATCTCTTACCTCCATGTTGAGTGCTCTAAGGCCCTTACCCTCCTTCAGGTATTGTCCCATACTTCTTGGGGAGCGGATAGGCGCACTCTCCTCGGTTTACATTCCTCTCTCGTCCTGTTTAAGCTCGATTATGGTTGTCCTGCTTACTCGTCTGCTTCTCCTTCCACTCTTCGCTGTCTTGATGCTTTGCACCATACTGGGTTGCGCCTCAGTTCGGGTGCCTTTTGTTCGACTCCCGTCCTCAGCTTGTATGTTGACACTGGCTTCCTATCTCTCCAGGACCAGCGTGATCACTACTGCCTTCACTATCTAGCGCAGTCCATGCAACATCCTTCCTCTCGCCTCTGTCGTGCTTTAACATTTACCCCTCCTGCGGTTCCTGTTCCTTTTCACCACCTCCCTCTTTCTGTCCGGTTATCTCACATATAGGATTCTCTTTCCGTTCGTATTTCTAATA
Source organism: Procambarus clarkii (assembly GCF_040958095.1). Lineage (NCBI taxonomy): Eukaryota > Metazoa > Arthropoda > Malacostraca > Decapoda > Cambaridae > Procambarus > Procambarus clarkii. The sequence goes on along the minus strand of NC_091150.1, from coordinate 29,676,279 downwards.
TTTCTCCTCGTGTTGTTCCTTCTTTGCCCCCATGGAGAATCCCCCTTCCGCAGTTTTGTACATCCTTGACCCGCATCCCTAAATCTTTTACCCCTCCTACAGTTCTAAAACGCCTTTTCCTTAAGCACTTTTCTTCTCACTCCTGCTCCGTTTCCGTCTTCACTGATGGGTCTAAGTCTGTGAACGGTGTTGGCTACTCTGTTGTTTTTCCTGATTGCACTTATATGTGTCAATTACCTCCGGAGACTAGCATCTTCACAGCGGAGCTTTATGCTATTCTCTATGCTCTTCATCTCCTGCTTTCTCATTGTCAATCTTCCTTTGTAGATGTTGTTGACTCGAAGTGCCCTCATGGCTCTCGGGTCCTTTAATCCGGTTCATCCAGTGGTTGTCGAGATCCAATATTGGCTGTTTCTTGTTCACAGTAAATTTAAGTCAGTTGAGTTTTGTTGGGTTCCCAGTCATATTGGTGTCACTTTAAATGAGCGTGCGGATGCTGCCGCCAGGGTAGCTGTCTGCTCTTGTCCCATCTTTTGTAAAGGTATTCCTTATTCCGACTTTTACCCGGTTATTCATTCCTCCATCCTTACCCGTTGGCAGGCTTGTTGGTCGTCTGTTACTGGTAACAAACTACGTACTATTAAAAGTTGTGTGTCCTTGTGGCCGTCCTACCACCGTAACCGGCGATGGGAAACGGCTCTGGCGAGGTTGCGTATTGGCCATACTCGCTTAACTCATGGTCACTTGATGGAGCGCTGCCCTGCTCCTTATTGTCCTAATTGCATTGTCCCTCTTACGGTCGTTCATATCCTTGTTGAATGCCCTCTCTTCCGGGACGAGCATGTGTCTTGTTTTCCAGCTGTCCCCTGCGGTCGCTTATCTCTCGATAGTATTCTTGGTGACTCGGATACTTTTGATATCGTTCACCTTATGCGTTTCTGTTCTCGTATTGGCATCCTTGGTGATATACTGTAGAGCGCCCTCTGATTATCCCGCACATTTGATAGTGCTACATAGCCTTCCCGGTTTGGTGCCTTCTTTTGATAATTACTTACTTGCTAGTAGCTAAGCAAATTGATTCCCACCATGCTTATGTTCTTTTGATTTACAAGAAACCTAGCTTCCTCTCATTTTTCCAAATGTCCAGTATTATTTTAGGATTAATTAAAGCATTATTTGTAATCCATATTATGCAGTTATATATGTGCTTGCTTATTTTTCTGGAGAAGGACCCTTCCCCTCTGTGGTTCTCCAAGCTAATGGCCTGGTTAGCTTCAAAGCTTAAAGTAGCTCACAAAGGCCCCTTGTTAGTCGTGAGCACCAAAAACAGAATCTGGCCTCCTGAATTCTTAAATTCAATAAATTTAAAAGACATAAAGGGAGTCTTGGGATACTAGATCAACCCAGATAAAAATGAAAAAAACATGGAAACCCTGACAAAAATTATGTTGACACTCATATTCCAACCCCGCTAGTAGTTTGATGCATTCATTCACAGATTGCAGCCCCAGCTACTCAGGTCCCCTACCAGCTGCCCAACTCAGACAGGCACCGTTAACAGCAACTCTAAAGTCTCCCTGGAAAAGGGGGAAATGGCAGGAATGGGTAACTACCAAAGGGACCAAGTAGAAAGTGGAATTTCATTGCATTCAATGCTGAATATTTGGAAGAGATTCTTTCCGGTAGCTCTGGAAGCTATCTCACCACAGAGAACAAGGAAAACAGGGCTTACCAAGGAAAGAGGGGGCTACAAGTAACCCAAATGAGAATCAGTGTCAAGACATAAAAGGTGATGTACACCTAGTCAAAGCAACAAGACACACCCGAACTAAAAATCCCCTCCAGAATTCCTCAGTTGCTCCCTGAGCCAAGAAAGAAAAAGATTGCTGTAGATGAAGGAACCGAATCCCATGACCAAAATAATGAAAAGACCACCTTAAAAGAACTCGGACTGAAGGGGACACAATGAAACAAGAAGACAGAATAATAAGCACAAGAGGGCTGATGGCTGAGTGGACAGCACGCTGGATAAGTAGTCCTGTGGACCGGGGTAAGATTCCCGGCGCCGGCGAAAACAGATGGGCAGAGTTTCTTTCACCCTGATGCCCCTGTTACCTAGCAGTAAAAAGTACCTGGGAGTTAGACAGCTGTCATAGGCTGCTTCTTGCAGGGGGAGGGGGGGGGTGGAAATAGCAGTTAGTAACAGTAGATTGATTGACAGTTGAGAGGCGGGCCAAAAGAGCAAAGCTCAACCTAAGCAAGCACTACAAGGTGAATACAACTGGGTGAATACAACTAGGTGAACACATTCCAGAGACCAGGAAGGCTCAGAAGGAGGGGGAGTGGGCCAGAGGTGAAAAAGGGCATGAGACACATAGGAGAAAGAGGCTTAGCCAATGCTAACCAATGGAAAACAACAGGATGAGGCATCAAATGAAGGTCGACAAATGGCCAAGAAAGAATAGACAAAGGGACTGGAGCCAACCAAAGCCAGGCAGCGAAGATACAAAAAATAAGAAGACCACCATCAGGCAACTTTACACTGGTGCTAGGAAGAAAGTCGCAAACATTAGACCATAAGACTTGCCACCTGAACCCCATACAGATGGCAGTAACCCCCCCCTCCCCCCCCCCAAAAAAAATATTATATACTGTACATATACATATATATATATATATATATATATATATATATATATATATATATATATATATATATATATATATATATGTCGTACCTAATAGCCAGAACGCACTTCTCAGCCTACTATTCAAGGCCCGATTTGCCTAATAAGCCAAGTTTTCATGAACTAATGTTTTTTCGTCTACCTAACCTACCTAACCTAACCAAACCTAGCTTTTTTTGGCTACCTAACCTAACCTTAACTATAAATATAGGTTAGGTTAGGTTAGGTAGGGTTGGTTAGGTTCGGTCATATATCTACGTTAATTTTAACTCCAATAAAAAAAAATTGACCTCATACATAGAGAAAAGGGTTGCTTTATCATTTCATAAGAAAAAAATTATAGTAAATATATTAATTCAGGAAAACTTGGCTTATTAGGCAAATCGGGCCTTGAATAGTAGGCTGAAAAGTGAGTTCTGGCTACTAGGTACGACATATATATATATATATATATATATATATATATATATATATATATATATATATATATATATATATATATATATATATATATATATATATATATATATATATATATATATATATATATATATATATATATATATATATATATATATATATATATATATATATATATATATATATATATATATATATATATATATATATATATATATATATATATATATATATATATATATATATATATATATATATATATATATATATATATATATATATATATATATATATATATATATATATATATATATATATATATATATATATATATATATATATATATATATATATATATATATATATATATATATATATATATATATATATATATATATATATATATATATATTTATTTATTTATTTATTTATTTATTTATTTATTTATATTTATTTTGAAAGTCCAGTATAATACTTTTTAAATCAACTACTGTAATTGTAGGAAAAATGTTTTGTAACCACTGGGAAAATATAAATCCTTGGTTGCATCACAGCATTGGGTGACAGGAAGTGCTTCTCTTTATAATTGGATTTTGCCCATTCACTGAACTAATTTATTTGGAATGTTTATAGAGTTCTAAAAATGCAGAGTGTTCCTTTGTACATTTTCTGGCTGCATTGTTTTAGTGATATCCATCATATAGCCTGTTTTATACTTTTAGTACTGTACCTTGTTAACAAACTTGAGTTTAATTGTCCAATGTAAAGTTGAATTATCCAGTCTGATTCACCAGGCAATCAATATTCTTGAAACTCTACTTATCCAATACTGTACAGTATATGGATATTCTACTGCAATAAATGCTTTTGGTATTGGTCTTCTGGGCATAAATGTTACTGTACTTAATGCTTTGGTACTCTTAAGTAAATAAAACACCATATACAGTATAATGAATTACACATTTGGAATATGAAAGTCTATATTATCTGTTATAACCTGTATATTTTGTGTCCCTGTAGAAAGAGTTTTCTTCAGGAATAAAGAAAAGAAAATTCTAGGAGTGAATGCCACAGGCTAAAACGGTGGATATGTATTAATACAATATACCTGTCAAAACAAGAGGCATTTCCCACTGACCTTCATACTCAGTTTTGTCTGTGCTCCATCTATCCCATGTCAAGTAAGTCAGGTTTTTGTAACTTACAGTTGTGTAATCTATAATTTGACAAGCAGACTGGACAAAATACTCTAGTAGCATTTGTCATGGTTCATAATGATATTATTGAATCATAGATAACTCAAAATGTGGCTATGCTCTGAAGCTATAAAAGAGCATAATTGGCAACTTTAGGGGTTTGTTAAATCAGGAACACTTAGTTTTATGTACAGTATAAATTTATATTAGGAATGTATAAATCCTCTAGTTTTGTAATACTGTACTATACTAAACTACTATTATGTTAATTATTATTTTAATTATTTTGTGCCAATATAGACCAAGAAATTTTAATTTGAAGTCTTCTAGACTATTGCACAGTCCACAGTATATTTATATTGTAATATATTAATAATTTGCATCAGAGATGGTTGAAAAGTAGCTTAGAGACTTTAGTACTGTAACAGTATTCTATGCATGTAAATACTTGTTGTATATTGTCTTAATATATTATATATTAATTCTATCTGAACTATTTTCTTTAGTGTCTGAAAGAACAAAAAGAACCTTATCTTATGTTACATTTCAATTTTTGTCAACAGCAGACCATTAGTTATTATTCTTTCTGCTATTTTAATTATGCATCCTGTTAACCCAATGAAATTGATGGACAGTTAGTTGTATGGCAATGTATTCAATAACCATAAATTCTTTGTCTTTATGTTTTTACAGCATTTCTTTAGAAAATAATTTATTCTTTAATATTAATTTTCATTAAACTAGTATTCTCTATATTTATTTATTTATTTATTTATTTATTTATTTATTTATTTATTTATATACAAGAAGGTACATTGGGTTAAAGAGAATACATAGCATAGTATTTACAATCTTGTAAAGCCACTAGTGCGCGCAGCGTTTCGGGCAGGTCCCTAATCTAACAGATAATTTTAAGTAGGTAAATTCTAGCAGAATTAATAAAATGATAAGATACATTGCAAGAAAAAAAATGAGATGAGAGAGAATAGTAAGTATATTAAAGCACATTGGTATATTAAAGCTCTGATTGATTACATTGACAACTTGATTGGTAATTTAAACAAGATTAACAGACACCGTACAGCAGATTGATAGCACATATAAGACAGCATTGATCACAATGGTATAGATGTTCGGATTGGGTACATAAAGATAGGGAGATTGGGTAGCAATAGATACAGTGCAATTTTAAAGCAACAAGGTAAAAAAACTATGCAGATGAGATTAGGTACTTTTTAGTTTTGATTTTGAATGACTCAAAAGTTGGACAGCTTTTCAATTCATTAGGGAGTGAGTTCCATAGACTGGGTCCCTTTATTTGCATAGAGTGTTTACACAGATTAAGTTTGACTCTGGGGATATCAAAGAAATATTTATTTCTGGTGTGGTGATAATGGGTCCTATTACATCTGTCCAGGGAGAGTTTCAGAGCAGGATTTGCATTTAAGAATAGGGTTTTGTAAATGTAATTGACACAAGAAAATTTGTGGAGTGAGAATATGTTTAGCATGTTAAGGGAGTTAAACAAGGGTGCTGAGTGTTGTCTAAAAGCAGACTTTGTTATTATTCTGATAGCAGATTTTTGCTGGGTGATGATGGACTTGAGGTGGTTTGGAGTGGTTGAACCCCATGCACAGATACCGTAATTAAGATAGGGATAGATTAGTGCATAATATAGAGAGATGAGAGCAGAGCTTAGGTATACATAATATCTGATTTTGGAGAGTATCCCAACTATTTTAGAGACTTTCTTAGTTATGTGTTGTATGTGGGTGCTGAAGTTGAGTCTCTTATCTAGGAATAGGCCAAGAAACTTTCCATCACTTTTATTGCTAATGTTTACAGTATCTATCTGAAGCTGAATTGATTTGCTTCCAAATAAGATGTAGTAGGTCTTTTCTATGTTAAGTGTTAGTTTATTGGTTGACATCCATAAGTGAACTTTTTTTAGTTCATTATTAACAACAATCATTTAGTGTATGTGGGTTGGGGTTAGAGCTAGATGAGGGATAGTATCATCAGCAAACAAAATAGGTTTCAGAATGTTAGAGACATTAGGCAGATCATTGATGTATGTAAGAAATAGGAGAGGTCCCAAGATGCTGCCCTGTGGCACTCCAATGGTTATTGGTAGAGTGGGAGAGGTTATATTATTGATGATTACACATTGGTGTCTATCACTAAGATAGGATTGGATATAGTCCGGTGCATGGCCTCGGATTCCATAATGATGGAGTTTACGTAAGAGGTAATTGTGATTAACAGTGTCAAAGGCCTTTCTCAGGTCAATGAAGAGTCCAATCGGAAACTCATTTTTGTCAAGGGCTGAGTAAATTATATTAAGGAGACTAATAATTGCATTGTTGGTACTCTTTTGGGAGCGGAAGCCAAACTGACAGGGGCTAAGAATGTTGAATTTTACGAGATAGGAGTAGAGCTGTTTGTAGATAGTTTTTTCAAATATTTTTGATAGGATGGGTAGGTTTGATATTGGTCTATAATTGTTTATGTCTGCCGGATTACCTCCTTTATGAACTAGCGTTACTCTTGCTTTTTTAAGAATATCAGGGAAGGTATGACACTCAAGGGATTTGTTGAACAGCAGAGCTACAGGTGGCACAAGGGCTTGGGAGGCTCTCTTGTATACAATGGATGGGATTTCACTGATGTTCCCAGCTTTGGTTTTTAGTGAGTGTATGATGGACACAACATCTGTCGGGCTGACTGGTGAAAGAAGAGAGTTTGGATAGCTGCCTGAGAGTTGATATGTCTGAGAGGTGTTGATATGTGTCTGAGTCTGTGGGATTTTACTGGCAAGGTTAGCACCAACCGATGAAAAGAAGCTATTAAATTCATTTGCCATTTCTAAATCAGTTGATGGTGTAAAGCCATCCTTAGAGAGTGTTATCTGGTTGTGGGAGTGTTGTTTTGTTCCTAGGATATTAGAGATGGTATTCCATGTGCTTTTCATATTGCCTTTTGCTTCTTTGAATCTAGTCTCATAATATAAAGAAGAATAGGTCAGTTTTCCTCCATTGTGGCAACAGTAATAATAATAGTAATAATATTAATGTTTATTCAGGTAAAAAGTACATACATTCAAAATGAGTTACAAACAGAATGTTGGGTTTCTAGATAGAGCTAGTACCTACTGTGCCTAAAGCCACTAATACGCACACCATTTTGGGCAAGATGTGGGGGAAAACACTTAGACTAAAACTTCAAACTAATTGAGATCAAAAGCATAAATTGAATTAAAAAAGGAAAACAAAATAAAAAAAGGATAATAATTACATGATGGATGGAACAGCAGAAATTGAAACAAAACAGCAGAAGTCATTTTAACTATTCTGTATAAACAGAAGACTACAATTATCTTCAAGTTTATATATGGTGGATATCAGCAGTTATACAAGTTGGTCCATAGTCAATATTGTTTGAAAATAGCAAGACATAGGTTGACATTTAAGGGTAAGGTAGGTTACATGGAGTTTATTAGGTAGTACAGATGGTACCTCCATTTACGAATTTAATCCGTTTCCAAAGACGGGTCATAACTCGAAATAAATTTTCCCATAAGAAATACAGTAATGTGAATTGAATTAATCCGTTCTACAATTCTACACTCCCAAAAATATTAACTTCAAAACACATTTCATACATAATACACACACACATTTTGTACTATAGTATGTACAAGTTATAGCTTACCTTTATTGATGACTCTTGTTGGTGTATGGAGGAGGGTGGGGAGGAGAGCTGTTACTGTTTGGAAGGGGAGTCCGCTTCCATTATAACATCAGGCAATGATGATTTCTCTGGGGTACTCTCTCTCCTTCGTTTTGCAGGCATACCACTAGGACCTGGTTGTGGCTTACTGCTTGCTTGTCTTACTAAGAATCTGTCTAAAGACACTTGTTTTTCCTCTCCATTTTAACACTTGTGAGACATCACATTGTCATTTAAAAGGTCAATGATGAAATAAACATAATTAACAGGCCTGCTACAGCTTTATCTGGGTGAGTTTTTTCAAGAAAACTTTGTTTATTCCCATACTTCACACACTTTTCTTAATGAGAAAGGTCCTCTACTGCCTCTACTCACAACTATTTTCTTAGGTTGAACCTTACCACTGACTTTCTTGGGACCCATTGCATGATATATAATAATTTACTTTTTATGTTAAAAAAAAAAAGCACAAAACAATGAAATTCTTTACAAAGAATACAAGTGCTTAATCATCATTAAGCAGGCGGCTTCTGGTAAACTGAGGTGGGGTCGCCCGTGCCACCAGGAACCATGCGCTCTGTTGACCCATACGTGTATCATACATGTCACAAGTCGAGGCAAAGGTCGTAAGTCACATTGAATTTTCCGATGAAATTGGGGTCGTAACTTGAAAAATTCGTAAGTAAGGGCATTCATAAGTCGAGGTTCCACTGTATTTAGTTTTTCTCTTAAACTGGTTGAGAGAAGCACATTCTTTGATGTGGTTGGGAAGGTCATTCCACATTCTGGGTTCCTTGATTTGCAGAGCATTTCTAGTTTGGTTAAGTCACACTCTTGGAATACAGGTATCAAATAAGTAGGTATTTGTTTCTAGTGTGTTGACCCATGGCGATGGGTCATATTTTGCCCAAACCCCCCTGCAGTTTTCAAAATACAGGTATCTTAAATGTCGGAAATTTGACTCCTGAGCATGATTTTTGAACCGAATTCTGACTCTCTGCACCTATTTTAATTTTTAAATTACGACATTTTATAGCAAAAATATGCCAATTATTGAAAACGGTGATGGGTCATATTTTGCACAAATCCCCCTGCTGTTTTCAAAATATCTGAAATGTCGAAAAACTTACTTTTGAGCGTGATTTTTTAGCCGAATTTTGACTCTGTGCACCTATTTTCATTATCAAATTACGACCTTTTATACCGAAATTATCCAATTACTGAAAACGGCGATGGGTCATATTTTGCCCAAACCCCCCTGCAGTTTTCAAAATATCTTAAATGTCGGAAATTTGACTCCTGAGCATGATTTTTGAGCCGAATTCTGACTCTGCACCTATTTTCATTATCAAATTACGACCTTTTATACCAAAAATATGCCAATTACTGAAAACGGCGATAGGTCATATTTTGTCCAAACCCCCCTGCAGTTTTCAAAATATCTGAAATGTTGGAAATTTGACTCCTGAGTGTGATTTTTGAGCTGAATTCTGACTCTCTGCATCTATTTTCACTTTCAAATTACGAACATTTTATAAGCAAAAATATGCCAATTACTTGAAAACGGCGATGGGTCATATTTTGCACAAACCCCCCTGCATGTTTTCAAAATATCTGAAATGTCAGAAAACTTGACTTCTGAGTGTGATTTTTTAGCCGAATTTTGACTCTACACCTATTTTCATTTTCAAATTACGACCTTTATACCGAAAATATGCCAATTACTGAAAACGGCGACAGGTTATATTTTGCCCAAACCCCCCTGCAGTTCCCCTCCGTGGTGCCTCCTTGCCGTGGTGAGGGGCTCACAGTACACCTCCCTGGGACAGGTGTGGGTTGCCTGTGCCCCCTCTCCTGCCCCCTCTTTGGGTGGTGTACGTGCTGAAGGGCACCATGTAGGGGCCTTGTGAGCCATCGGACCACCCGCTGGAGGGGTCGCCTGTGAGAGGCCGCCCTGAGTGGATGGTTGGGTGTCCAGGCTAGAGCGATAGGGGGACTGGGGTCTTAGCACCAGTGTGGGAGAATGAATGAAGTAGTAGGACTCCCCTGTTGAAAAGGGGGAGCACCGCTGGGGACGACACACCCTTCCTGCACTGGCCCGCGCTCAGGCCTCCCTGGCTGCCCTGGTAGGTGGTATCCCTTGGTTCCGGGTCCCATCCCTTATATATTGGTTTGCTGTATGGATAACGACTTGACTACTCTTAACCAGGCTCATGGGGTGGGCGACCAGGCCCCTGAGTCGGACCGTCCTGGAAGACCGGGATCTGTAGCCTCTGCTACAGGGCCCGGTTTAGGCTCAGACCGGACTCTTCCTCCCTGCTCCCCTCCCTCCTCTGTGGTTGGGTCGAGCCCCAAGCCTGATGTGGTGACCGTCTCATCCCCTTGCACGGCTCCATCTCTTCTTGTGACTACTGCACCTTTCGACCCGTCTCTACGGGTTCTCATCGCTTGTCCCTGCCACAGGCCGCTCTCGTATGCTCCCTTCCCATCCTACTTCGTTCCATGCTTTGTTTGGTCCTGCTACATGGACTAAGTACTTTGACCTCCAACCTTTGGATTCAACTCCTCCTGACGATTTTTCCCTTCATAGGCATCTTGTCGATTCCGTGGATGCCTCTGTCACCTTCAACCCCACTCGTCTTGGTACCCGTGTCGTTGCTGCTCCTTCTCAGGATGCGGCCACTCGCTTGGCCGCCTTATCCTGCCTTGGCGAAACCCCTGTTCGGGTCTCGAAGAACGCTCGGTTGAATGCCAGTGTTGGCACTGTTCTCCTCCCGCACCATGTTGCGACCAGTCTTAGGGATCTCAAGGACTGCCACGAGGATATGAAGCATATCCTCGAGGCCCAGGGTCATTCTGTCCTCCAGGTGGATACATTTACTCGTCCCCCTCGTGGTCATCGCCGTCTGCTCCTTCGGGTTGTGAAGGTTACCTTTGATGGTAGGACCCTTCCATCCTCTGTCATTCTTGCTGGTGCCAGGTGCTCCGTTCAGGAGTATATTTCATCTCCTCGGCTCTGCAGTAAGTGCTGGAAGTTTGGGCATAGGTACCCTCAAATGCTCTAGTCCTGTCTCTCTCTGTCCCCTGTGTGGAAGCGAGGGTCACTCTAAGTTGGAGTGCACTTCTCCCCAGGCCCGCTGCCTCAATTGCGGTGAGGCCCACCCTACCTTCTCCCGTGCGTGTATTCGTTACAAGCTTGAGGCGGCTGTCCTCAACTTGAAGCACCGGGACCGTTTGTCTTTTCCTGAGGCTCGGCGCCAAGTTCATCATCTCCCCTCTTTCGCTGGTGTCTCCTTATGCTCGCAGTGGTGCGCTCTTCCTCTCCTCGTCCTTCCCACCTTCCTCAGTCTCACAACCGTTTCCGAGCCTTAGACCCAGACACGCTCACCACCACCTCCCCTGTTTCCTTCCGTTCTGTCCCGAAGGGTCCCCTTCCTGGTTCTCTGTCTAGGGCTCCCCTTCTTTCTACCCAGTCTGTCACGTCTCCTGTGTCTTCTATTTGCCTCTCCTTCTAGTCCTCCTTCCCATCCTTCTCCTCCGTCTCTTGGCTCTCCACGCCGCCTGACTGTGCGGGCCGATGTCCATCGCTCTCCTGATGGTTGTGTTGTTCGCTCTCGCTCTTCTTCTCCTATCGAGACACTGGAGTCTGTTGCCCAGTATGTTGCTGCTGGGACGCCTGTATCTTTGAGTCAGAAGCGGAAACCTGGTTCCTCTCCTTCCTCTTCCCCTGTCGGTAAGAAAGCTTCACTTTCTTCTTCACCCTCTATCTCTGATTCTATCGTTCCTTCCCCTCCCACTTCAGTGGTGGTGCCCCCTGTTACTACTGTGGGGGTTTCTTTAGCCCCTGATTCCATCTTGGTTACTGCCCTTGCTGAGGTGCGCTCCCCTCTTTCTGCCCCCCCCTCCTCCCCTTCCTTCTCCTCCAGACCCTGTTCGTCCACCTCTGGTCCGTCCTCCCGCTTCTTTCTCTCCTTCTTTACTCAGTTTACCCATGCCCCCTAACCCTGACTTCGCTGACCCTGATCCTGACTCTGTGCTTTTTTAGCGTGCTGTGTTCCTTCTTCACCTTTGTTTCTTCTTTGCTCTCTGTTGCTCTCCTCTCTCTTTGCTGATGTCTTTTCTTCAATGGAACATCCATGGATTTTACGCCAATTTCCTTGACCTCCAACTTCTCATTTCACAGTTTTCACCCCTTTGTGTCTGTCTCCAGGAGCCGATGCTTGGTGCTCGTCCTGGTCGCTTCCGTGGCTATTCTTTTCTCTCCCCTCCCCCAGCGACAGCTGGGGTCCATAATTCTTACTGCTCTCTTGACTCTCTCCGATGTTCCCTTTTTCCCCTTACTTTTTTCCTCGCCTCTCCACTGTTCTGCCACCTGTGTCTTTGTGCGTAGATGGTACACGGTTTGTTCCATTTATCTCCCCCCCACTGTCCCACTTTCTCTTCCCGATCTTAACCCTTTAACTGCGTGGCCTATAAATATGACATCCCCCCAGTGCACAGGAAATGAGACCTTGGGAAAAAATTATTTTTTCTTTGGCAAGTGTCAAAAACCCCTCCCTGTATATGGGTATAGTAAACGCAAGTTCGAAATTGTACTTACTTTGGCTGCTATGGGGTCCGAAAGGTGGGCCGTGACGTCATAATTCCCCGTGCGCCAGAGCAGTATGCTCCCGAGGCCGGTGGGGGCGCGCGAGTTGCCGCGAATATATTTTTGCACATTTTTTGCTCACAGTTCCAAATACATTTTATTTGTTTTTACATGCTAATCCTATGTATAATGAACACGTACACTATATTATGGTAGTAAAACATCCGTACTGTCCAAAGACACTGTGTTACGTGCATAACACTTGTGTACACATATGTTGCACATATTTACCATGTATCATGCTAATTTATGTATAACTACAATCTATTTACAGACTATACACTGTCACACACTATATGCATTCACCATCGACACATTCAGAACACCGCGAGTGTGAGCAGCCACACCCAGCCAGCCCTCCAACATTGTATTCACCAACATTACTCCTCCAAATCATACAGTTATTCACACCAATGTTTCATGTTCATTTATGTATATTTACAACATATGTACACACTCTACACTGTCACACACTATATATACATTGACCATCAACACACTCAGAACACCACGAGTGTGAGCAGCCACACTCAGCCAGCCCTCCCTCACTCCAACATCTTACTCGCCAACATTGCTCCTCATACCATACTGTTATTGTAATTATTACACAATTTACACATGTTATATATACCTATCTACATGTTTTATTTACCAGAACTATGCAAGTAAGCTAGTATTGTGTCCAAACAGTACAGTGGCCACCATACACTGCATGACAAATCACACAGCAGACAGCAGACGACGCCACGATTACGACGTCACCTCCCTCACCAAAATAGCTCCTCACAACATACTCCTGGTGCTGTTATTACACTATTCACACACACTGTATATACCCATGTACATGTGTGTTCCCCATAGCGAACCATGAAGCTAGTACGGTGAGCAAAACAAGAGTTACTGCCACACAGTGAGGCTACCTCAATTCTCTCCCTTCCTCCCTCCCTCACCAAAATTCCTCCTTCCAATGCACAACTGCTCATTATAACCACAATCCTGGTCACTAATACCTGTAAATGAATAATTGACCACAAGTTTATTTTGAAAAGGAACCTAAAAAGTCGTTTGAAGGTTCCTACATGGACGAAATAATGCTGTGGTGCTGTGGCTAGTGCTGTGAACATCGTGAACAGCATTGAATCATTGATATTTGAACATTGTACCCAGTCATTATCACACTCGGGCTCTTCTATAATACTATCATGGCTAAATATAACAGATTATATATATATTTTGACAATATTAGGCGATGCTGTGGTCACACGCTGAACAGCAGTGCTGTGCGCTCATGCTGCGAGTGCCAGCCTTGGTTGCTCACTCACTACTGAGGCTCTGGCACCCGGCAATGTGGACCATGATTATTTTTAAAGATGGCGTCTGTTTACAAGAGCCCTGAGGAAGCTGATGTGAACCCCATGTAGCCGCGGGAGTTTTGAATGGAACGTGAAAAATAAAAACAACCGGAGGCGCGTTGCGCACCTGAAGCCTGGGCCTGCAGGCGCGTTGCGGTGATTTCAATTGTCGTCATGCCCTTTGGGGTGATGTGCTGACAAACACCCGGGGTCGCCTCCTTGAAACTTTCATCCTCTCTTCCCTGTCCCTTCTTAATTCTGGTGAGCCCACTCATTTGGACTCTCGGACTCGCTCCCTTTCTTGTCTAGGTCTTTCTCCGTGCTCATCATCCCTTTCCTTAGATTTCGGGGGCGAGTCCTTGATGAGCTCCATGGCAGTGACCATTTTCCTATCCTTGTCACTTTTTTCTCTTTTCGCCCTCCTCTCTCCTTCCCTAGGTAATTACCTAAGTGTAGTTACAGGATGAGAGCTACGCTCGTGGTGTCCCGTCTTCCCAGCACTCTTTGTCATATAACGCTTTGAAACTACTGACGGTCTTGGCCTCCACCACCTTCTCCCCTAACTTGTTAGGTGGCAGGTTTGCCGAGGCTGACTGGCGCCTCTTTACTCTCCGTGCTACTATTTCCGATCTCTCCGTTCTACCTCTCCCTCGCGCCCTCCTTCTTTTTCATGACACTGTCTTTGACGCTGCCCTCCACTCTATTCCTCGCTCTTCCTCTCGGGGAACACGGGAAGGGCGTTCCCTGGTGGAGTATGGACTGTGCTTGGGCTGTCCGCTGTAAGCGTGCAGCCTGGAAGAGACATCGCCGCCGGCAGACGGTTGAGTCTTTTCTTTTGTTTCAGAAGGCGAGTGCGGTGGCCCGTAGGATCCATCCTGTGCGGCTAAACGTGCTTGCTGGGCGTCTTATGTCTCCACCGTTACGTCTGCAACTCCTCTCCCACTGGTCTGGAAGCGTATCCCGATGTCTCGCCAGTCCTTCGCCTCCATGGTGCTCTTGTGGCGGACCCGTTGCAGGTTGCGACCGAACTGGGTTCACATTTCTCCTCTGTTAGTTCTTGTTCTCATCTCCCCCAAGCCTTCCTTCTTCGTAAGCCTCTCCTTGAATCTCGTCCTTTAAATTTCTGTACTTATCTTCACCTTCCCTATAATGATCCCTACTCTCTCTCTGAACTTCAATCTGCCCTAGCCCTTTGTGGTTCTATGGCAGCGGGCTCCGATGGCATTCATTATGAAATGCTTTGCCATCTCCTTCCGTGCACATCTCAGTATTTACTGAGTCTGTACAATCGGGTCTGGGAGTCGTCGTCAGTCCCTGAAGACTGGCTCAATGCTGTTGTCCTTCCTTTTCGGAAACCAGGGTCTCTCGGGTCATCCCCCAAGCACTTCCGCCCTATTGCCCTCACGAGTTGTGTCTGCAAGCTCTTTAAACGTATGGTTAACGTTCATTTGATGTGGTTCTTAGAACACTATCACCACCTCTCCCCTTCTCAATTTGATTTTTGCAAGTGCCGCAGCACAACGGATGTCCTGGTGAACTTGGAGGTCTATATTCGTACTGCTTTTGCTGCGAAGACCTCTGTTGTTGCCGTCCTTTTTTACCTGGAAAAGGCTTACGACACTACCTGGCGGTATCATATTCTGTCTCAACTTCATTCTTTTGGCCTTCGTGGGAACCTCCCTCTCTTCCTCCAGAGCTTCCTCTCTCGTCGTTCCTTTCGTGTGCGGCTTGGTACTGCTCTCTTTGCCCCTTTTCAGCAGTATGAGGGTGTACCCCAGGGTAGTGTTCTGAGCACTACTCTTTTTCTAGTTGCCCTCAACGGTCTTCTTTCCTCTCTTCCTTCTGGTGTCTTCTCTGCTCTCTATGTTGATGATCTTATCCCTTTGCTGTCGGGGTGATGATTCACCTCTCCTTCAACGGCGGCTTCAAATTGTGATTGATGCCGTGTCGTCTTGGGCCACCGATCATGGCTTCAAGTTCTCTGTGTCTAAGATGGTGCTATGACTTTTACTCGGAAGCATGTCGTTCTTCGTCCCTCTTTGTCGCTTTATGGTCATCCCATTGTGTACAGGGATTCCACAAAGCTTTTGGGGTTAGTCTTTGACACTCGTTTGTCTTGATCAGCCCATATCTCTTACCTCCGAGTTGAATACTCTAAGGCCCTTAACCTCCCTAAGGTTTTGTCCCATACTTCTTGGGGAGCAGATAGACGCACGCTCCTATATTTGCACTCCTCTCTCGTCCTGTCTAAACTCGATTATGGTTGCCCTGCATACATAACTTACTTTCTGCTTCTCCTCCTACTCTTCGCCGTCTTGATGCTTTGTACCATACTGGGTTCCGTCTCGGCTCTGGTTGATACCTGGTTGATGGGGTTCTGGGAGTTCTTCTACTCCCCAAGCCCGGACCGAGGCCAGGCTTGGGGAGTGGTCACTGCTACACAACAGCAGTGGTGTTCAGCTTGTGGTCACAAGCTGAACACCACTGCTGTTCAGCTTGTGACCACAGCATCACCTAAAAATGCCATAATATACTTGTTCATGCTATAATGAGGCGATGATATTATTAAAGAAGACCCCTGACTGTGATAAAACTGACCAGGGTTCTGATAATAGCAGGATTGTGGTGATATTTAGTGCTGTGCTCCATGGAGGGAGGAGTAATGCTGTGGGAGGGAGGGTGGTGGCATTGTCTTCTGACTGTGTGTGGGCCACCTTTTATTGACTGCACTCACCATACCAGCTTAGTGGTTCGCTATGGTGAACACAAATGTAGATACTTATATATAAAGTGTGTATAGAGGGTATAAACAGCAATAGGAGTAGGTTGGGAGCCGCCATTTTGGTGAGGGAGGTGGCATCGTCTGCAGGACTTTTTTTTTTTTTTTTTTTTTTTTTTGAGATATACACAAGAGTTGTTACATTCTTGTACAGCCACTAGTACGCGAAGCGTTTCGGGCAGGTCCCTGGAATACGATCCCCGCCGCGAAGAATCGTTGTTACAACCAAGTACACATTTTACTGTTGCGTTAAACAGAGGCTACAGTTAAGGATTTGCGCCCAGTAAATCCTCCCCGGCCAGGATACGAACCCATGACAAAGCGCTCGCGGAACGCCAGGCGAGTGTCCTTACCACTACACCACAGAGACTGGTTGTACATACTTGTACAAGTATGGTGAATAAAACAGGTAGATACTTATACATAATGTGTGTATATAGCGTAATAACACCACAAACAGTATTGATGGAGGAGAAATATTAGTGTATTTGGCCTTGAGGGCGGCCGCCACCAGCTGACTGTGTGAGTAGCTATGTCTTTGTGTCTTTACTCACCATACAAGCTTAGATGTACAGTTATGGTGAACAAAACATGTAAATACTTACATATAACATCTGTATATAAAAGCAAAAACAGTATGGTGGGAGGAGAATGGTGGCAAGTCAGGTGAGGGAGGGAGGGAGTGGGAGGGAGTGGCAGCCAGTGGCGGGCTGCCACTGGCTGCCATTGCCACTGCCACTCAGCATACCAACTTAGTGGTTCGTTATGGTGAACACGAATGTAGATACTTATATATAGCATCTGTATATAGTGAATAAAAGCAAAAACAGTATTGTGGGAGGAGAATGTGGGTGAGTCAGGTGACTTGAGGGAGGGAGGAAGTAGCAGCCAGTGGCAGGCTGTCACTGGCACTGCCACTCAGCATGCCAACTTAGTGGTTCGTTATGGTGAACACGAATGTAGATACTTATATATAACGTCTGTATATAGTGAATAAAAGCAAAAACAGTATGGTGGGAGAAGAATGTGGGCCAGTGAGGTGTTGAGGGATTGAGTGGCTGGCTGGTGTGTGGCGGTCACTCCTCGTTACTTTTTGACTCATAATAGTAACTTAGTGGTTCGTTATGGTGAACAAAACGTACAGATACTTATATATAACCAGTGTATATAGTGTAATAACCGACAAAGTATTTGTTCACTGTTTGATGAACGTAAATGAATCAACAATATGCACACCATATTTTTGAGTACAGCGATGATTCACTCATTTTATTATATAAATATATCACACTACACACTATTGAATAATATTACAGCCAAAAAAACTACAACAAATCAGAGACATTGAAATAATTAGGTAATTATCTCTTTGTGGCAACTCCGGCCTGACAGCTGGCGAGCAACAGACCATCTGGGATGCATGCTAGAGTCAGCGCCTGTTTTTTGCCAGACTTCCCCGCCCTATAGCGGGCAATTATATGCCACTTACGATTTTTTTATTAGTTTTCCCATGATCAGTGAACACAAATTAACAGGTTTAGAAGAAAAAATATTTTTTTTTTTTTTTTGGTATGCGCCTGTGAGTGACATACTAAATAGCCAGGCGCCATAAAAAGGGTTAAGGTAACTATCAATTCTAGTAATACTTCAGCAAGATGAAGGGTAACAAATTAACTTAGCTGGGAACAAAGGCAGGAGAAGTTAAGCCAGAAGTAAATCAATCACCAGAATGAAATAAATAACTCGGTAAATACCACAACCGAATTTTTTAGCTCGCAAAAAAAAAAATTGGATAAACGGTAATGAAATGAATTAATACTAATAATACAATATAAAATAAAATTTTCCAAATATAACGTCAATGTGTCATATAATAGTAAGATAAAATGGGCAACTAGTAATGCCAAGCTGTGATAATAATGTATGCTCATAATAAATAATGCAGAACAATAACTGTAATAATAAGAATTAATATTAATGGTTGGTTGGGTGGGGTCCAACAATTGGGACCTACACAAGGACCCAATACCGAATGATAATTGAGCTTAAATTAATATATAGTAATATTATGAATAATAAAACATCAAAAGCAAATAGGAACATGAAGAGTAATAAAGTAGCTAAATTAAGCCAAGGGGCCAAAGACCATTGTGCTAAGTAAGCTTAATAACAATAATAGTATCAGTAATCCAGTAGAAATAGCGATAATAATAATTAATAGCATAGGGTGTGTAGAGGTAAGTCAACGATACATCCGGTACCGAATAATAAATGAACTTAAATTAGTATTTAATAATATGCAAATTAATAACATTAATAGCAATTAGGCAAGGACCCAATGCCAAATGATTATTGAGCATAACATCAATAAATAACATCAGTAGCAAATAGTAACATGAAGAGTATTAACATAGCCAGATAAACCAAGGAACCAAAGACCATATACTAAGTGAGCTTAATAACAATATATATATAGTATCAGAAAACTAGTAATAATAACAATAATAGCAGAGGAGGGTGTAGAAGTAAGCCAACTATAAACCCAATACTGAATAGAAATGAACTTAAATATATAATATAATGCAATATTAATAAAATTATTAGCAAATAGTAACTTACAAGAGCAATAAAGTGCCCAGAATATACCAAGGAACCAAACCCGTAGTGTTAAAATAAATGTAGACAATCTGTAATATTAGTAAAGGAGGGCCTGGGGACTGGCGGGCCCGCAAAAGGCAGCACAGGCAGGCCCACCTAAGGGCATGGTACGGACTGGCCCTGCGAAGGCACTGAGCTGACGGGCCCAGCCAAGAGCACAGCACATTGTGCCCAGCTAGGAAAGAGGCAACCGGCCCAGAAAAGGGCAGACACTGACATGCCCTGCTAAAGGACAAGACACAAAGGGCCGGCGAGAGGGCCTAGAGACTGGCCAGCCCAGCGAAGGGCAAGGAAATGCTAAGGAAATGACATGTCATTTCCATGAATTTCCAATGAATTCATTTCCAATGAATTTCCATGGAAATTTCCATGTCAAGGAAATGACATGCCCTGCTACACCGTCCCTTCGGGTCCCCTTTCCCCCTGGGAAGAGGGGAAGTTGCGCAGACAGCTGGCGCAGCGACTGTGGTGACTGTCATGTTTGTTTGCTCGTTTTCAATTGGGCGAGTTCTGCTTGCTAGTTCGGCTTTAGGTTTGCAATTTTTAACCAGCTGTAGTTTGTTTTGGAAATCCTACCTTACTGGGTGCCTGACCTGGTAGATGGCAAACATAGACTGCTTTCAATTACACGGGGGTATCTATAGGCCATTGCTGCTCATGCCTCTCTGAGGGGGGCCAAAGTTCTGGCGCTGGTCCCCTGGCAGAACTCCATAGATTTACTGTTGCCAGTCTAATATATACACATCAGCCCGGTATAGCTCCGGGAGCCAAAGGGGCTCTCCACAGATATGTACATTTTTACAAACTTCCCAAGTGAACATTGTACATACTTGCATTGGAACACAAGTGTTAAAGTTCAACCCATCCTCCTGTTTAGATAATACTTATTGTGATGTCAATAGCCATGAATTCGTATGCGACTAATGACAATAGACTACATAGACACGTAGTCAGTAGACTATGTGAATACGTACTTTTAGACACTAGTATACTGACTAGTAAGGATTTCTTTTAAAATAAAGCTAAAAAACACTTAAATATTCCTGGGCCTAGTGTAGCACACACACATGTACTATATTAGGCCTCAGATATTGTGTATTAGGCCTAGGAAGGTTAGGTTGTTAGTTTAATTTGTCAAAGCAACTCAAGTAAAAAGTTTTCAATGTGCAGATGAGTCACAATAACGTGGCTGAAAAAATGTTGACCAAACAACACACTAAAAAGTGAAGAGACAACGACGTTTCGGACTGTCCTGGACCATTATCAAGTCAATTGAGTTTTTCTAGTTTTCCCAGTTTGTTCCAAACTAGTTTTTCAGTTTGTCCACCTCAATACTTCAGATTTCTACTTTCTAATTTTTGTTGTTTGTCGGTATATATACTATGGTCCTCGTCATTACTTTAAGTACTATCAAAACTGAAGGATAGGCTGTAAGTTATATACATGTCTCCTTTTCATATTCAAGATAAATAATAATTTACAATTTTCTGAAGTTTCTGGGAAACATATTTATGCCCTTTATACTTGATGAAATAAATCACTGTGTATACTAACTCCTTACAGACCTGAAAGTTTTTTCTTTCAAGAATCGAGCTGAAGGTATGTACAGAAAAACAAATATTTTCTTTAGCTTTTTATTATTGTAGATTTTACACAAAACGTGTAATACACTGTAGTTGGTAAACACTGAAACAACTAAGAAACCATGTGAGCAGACGTATATTTATAAAATAATGTATTTAAAGTACGTGTAAGATCATGTCACAGTGGTTCCTAGTTATCACTGTGATTATTATTGCCTGTAACAATAAATAATGTTGCCCTAGGATAATTACAGATAAGATCAAAACTTTGACAAATGCTATCTACTTACAACAAACACAATTGCAATTCTCATATAAACAAAGCACATACAAATTTTTGTAGTCATACACTGAGAGGAGCACTGGTGTGAAAAATGGGCCTTTGCAGATTAGCAATGCCCTTCAACCAATGAATTTAAAGCAGGTAATCACCTTCACCCACTTTTTAAATAAACTTTAATATGAATTTAAATATTACAGGATGTTTTTTTACAGAACCAAATGTTGGAGCACACAAAAGGCATTATACACATCACAAACCATTCAAGGAAGATCAGTAGTTTTAATTTACATTAGCATAGAAAAAGCAGTATTTTTGTAATAAAATATTGAGAATATATTTACAACAAAAACTCTGCTTATGAAGCAGCAGCTTTCTGGCTTTAAGAAAGTTGGCTCGGCTACAGCAGTTAGGACTAGATTCCATAATTACACTATGAGACATGGAGACCCGGATTCTAGAATATTAGGTCAGATCAGCTTTTAATATACTGTACAGTATTATATCACTTCGATACTGATGGGCCATCACATTTTGACTGGCTAGTCACCATATCTACTTCCTATGTCTAAGCAGATCTACCTAGACATTCTGAAATACAGGTCCACAGGGTGAGACAGATCACTGGAAGAACAACAAACTGAAGAGGAGGCACTATCGGCGGCAGTGTTTGGGGAAAATTTAATACCATAGGGTTTCTTATAGTTCACAAATGTTAAGTTACAGGCAAAGTACCAGTTTTTTTTTATTTTGCGAGCTATTAATAGATCCGAGCCTTATGAAGAGTAATTAAGACTCTAGCAGATATTGTCAACAAGCTTGCACTGAATCAAACTTGTTTTGCTTTCTGGCCTTTGACCTGCTCCTCCTCTATAGCACCTGCAGATATTTTGTCTAACCTGCCACGTAAACCACGCTGTCCAGAAGCTGTGACTAGCATTCAAAACAGACAACACTTCCATAGGAACTGTTGAGATCATACGAGTACCAGTCACTGCCCCTAGATTCAAACATTTGTGCAGAGCAAAGTCCTTAACAGTATCAATACTGGCAGGACTAGGGTTTAATAATGGTCTCCATTTAAAGAAAAAATTAAATTTGCTTTACGTATCGCCAGGATACATAGTATGATCTATGTAGTTCGTAAGTCATATCACTAGACACTCTCATCTTGGGTCCACTTTTCAAAATAGTTAACTTGGAAATGAAAATGATGGTTCACATGAAACACTGTACCTTGCTGTGACTTCACTCTGTCACTGATAAGCTGAACCGAGGGCCTGATGATAGGTGGTTTACCCTCTTTACGTTGATAGTGTGCGAGGTTTCACCCCTCCCCCTTTCCCGAGATTAAATGAGCAGGATTTACAGGTCAGATTCACCATAAAGGGAAGTGGAGAAGGACATGTAGTCAAGAGCCTCAGGAGGAGCACCAGAACCAGTGAAAGGCTGCATGCGCTGGATACAGTACTCGGCCTGGTCAGGGGGAAGTTCACGCTGCAGCTCTTCTGGCAGGATGTATGGCTGCACACACAAAATTAAGTGATAAGTAAAACCAGAAGAATACATTATTACCTGTCATAATACATTATTATATATCATAAAATGATAAATTAAGTCCTCATTTAGTAAAATTAACCAGCACTTTGTTTAGCAATGCTACTTTTAATAAACTAATATAATGTATTGTTTCCTCATTCTAACTTTCTATAAGACAGCAAAGAAAATACTATTATGCTTTTTAGGGGGCCCTGGAGCTCAAAAATATTCATCCAAATATGAAATATAGTGAAAAATGTTAAATAAATTTTACGTTATTTGTCATCACAGTCGTGAAAATGTCGTCTTATTATGTTAAGAAATGGATTTTATGCAAATAGTTTTAATAATAAATCTGTGAAAGGCGGGTACCGATAATAACACCACCACCTATTTACTGGAACTCAGGGATAATGCAGGCATAAAGAGATGCAAGCACCTGTCTGACACAAAAAACAGAATAGTAGTAGTAAGGAGGGTCCACAAAGTGAATATGCAGCCGGTGCCTTCTAGGATTGCCGATTGTCACCTGGAGTGCCAAATTTCACACATAATAATGAGTATTCTCATTTGATTTTGTTGTGGCTTCTACATCTTTGAGAATGCATACCCTTCTCTAAGGATGTGAAGTTGGAATGAAATTGGTCCACATGGGAGTCAGCCACAGGGGGCAGAACGTGTGACTTTCTCAGTTTACTATGCGAACTATTTACAGAT
This sequence comes from Procambarus clarkii, assembly GCF_040958095.1. Lineage (NCBI taxonomy): Eukaryota > Metazoa > Arthropoda > Malacostraca > Decapoda > Cambaridae > Procambarus > Procambarus clarkii. The sequence continues at coordinate 29,652,691 of NC_091150.1, read as the reverse complement.
TTCAAACTATTCTCTTTGTCTCTTTACGCTGTTTTGCTGAATGGGGACCATTTTAAAGCCTTATCACTTATATGGGCAATAAAGTTACTAAAATATATGTTTGTTATCCCTAACCCATTATCCCTATTTTGTTTTTTGTGGGGGTTATTTTTCTTGACTTCATTTCAACATATATTGACCTACAACTTACACATATTAGAGTACAAATACCAAGCAATATTTATAAAACTTACAAGATATGTCATTAATTTGAACTACTGTATTTATAATCAAGAACTTTAACTTAATGTTTCTGTATGAACAGAATTTTCAACTTCGAGACTTAAGAGACTTTCAACTTAAGTAAAAAATTAAGTTTCCGAGCGATTCTCACCATTTTTACATATTACTGTATGTGCAAAGTTCTTAGTTCTAAGGTGTCATTGCTCTCGTTTATTCTTAAACCCACAACTTTTGGAGTTAGAAATTTTTGCGTCTAAATTTTGCACATATTTCGAAGGCCACATTGACTTTTTTTTTTTTTTTGCATTAAACTATACTCAAACACTATTTTACTGCAATGAAAGTGAATTTTATATGCTATTCTGAGACAATAATGAATAAAAAAATATTGGTGACATTTTAAATTTGATACTCTAATTTGAAATTGTGAAATTGTAAAAAATTAAAAAAAAATATTCTGTTCATGTTATGATGTTTATCAATTAGGTAAAGTTGGAGCATTTGTGTAGATTATGCACAATAAATTTGATTGTCTGAGGAAGGCTGAGAAATTGTGCACCAGCCCCCTTAAGTCAAATTCGTACCATGGTACCAGCAATCCACAACCGATAACTGTTAACTTATGATAATTACACATTTCCTAGACATACGCCATTACTTTTAGATTTCCATATTACATAACTATTATAATTACAACAAGCAATATGGTCAAACTTATTCCCATTAATTCCCAACTAACATTACTTAGCTTTTACACAAATGTTTCTACTCAGTTTTACTATAACAAGCCTTCACTATCAATAAGCTTGCTATTGACTAGTTAACTAGTAGATACTGACAACAAAACATACTACTGTAGTAATTGCAAAATAGTCATGGATAATCACAATAAAATAGCTAATATTTAGTTCCAGTGGACACTAACTTTTGAACATTACTGAAAACATCAAATATTCCATCATCACTACTACATCTTACCTTGTCTCCAGCAAGAATCCTGAAGGAGTCAATGACTTGTTCAGCTGTGTCTGAATCCACATTCTCACGGGTCATGAAGTCCAAGAAGGCATCAAATTGAATGAAACCAGTGCTGTTAGGATCGACAATGCTAATGATGCGCTGGAAGTCGATCTCACCTTGACGGTCCTTACCAATGGAGTATCCCAGAGATATCAAGCAAGATTTGAATTCATCTGGAGCCAATCGGCCACCCCTAGGAAAGAGACCCAGCCAATTATTTTCAAACTATGAAAGAAAATCCTACATATTTTACTGAACTTTAAAAAAAAAATTTACTGCAAAAAAACATTGTTGAATGCAATGAAACGTCATTTTCTGGGCAAGCCCCAGAGGCTCCCTGGAGCTATCGTGCTAATATGCGATATATTAGACTTAGTCAATGGAGTGCAGCCTACAGGGGACCACGAGCCAGAACCTCGCCCCATCCCCCTCCTCAGAGAGGCACAGGCAGCAATGGCCCTGGAAAACCCCTCTGTGGTTGGAGGTTTTATTTTTCTGTCATTGACCGGGGTTAGGAACCCAGAAAGGTAAGCATAACAAAACAGACCCCACATGGTAAGAAAATTGCAGCCGAAAACCGAACAGAGAAGCAGACCTCCCCCAAATCCCAAGGAAACAAACATCACACACCGCCGCTGCCGCGCTGCTCGTCTGCACCAGCTACCCAACCTCAGTTTAGAGGCTAAGCATCAAAAACAAAAGAAAACTGCTGACAGGAGGGAGGGAGGGTGCCAGGGAGCCTCTGGGGATCACCCAAAAAATGTCGTCTCATTACATTCAACGCTGGTTTTATGTGGGGGAGCCCCTTCGGCTCCCTGGAGGGAGGGAGGGAACTATCAGGAGAAAAAGCCAAGCCATTGCAACTATATAGCACTGGGAAGGGGTCAGGATAAGGATTTGGGATGGGATGGGATGAGGGGGGGTGGGGAAGGAATGGTACCCAACCACTTGTGGACGGTTGGGGATTGAACGCCGACCTGCATGAAGCAAGACCGTCGCTCTACCGTCCACCCCAAGTGGTTGGGCTCGGCTCCCTTGGGCTATCTAACCAAAGATAAGTAAAGAGGACTAAGCCGGGAGGCGACAGCCATGAGGTCCTCAACTCGAAGTCGAGACAACTGGCTGCAACCTACGACCCAAAGGCACACACAAATGCCTAGAACCAGGAATGTTTATCAAATAATGGGCAGCCAGGACCCTGCTCAACCTCCAAAATGATGCGCCCAAATGTCAGCCCAAGACATGCTGCCAAAAATGGCAGCCAAAGCAGCAAACTTACGAATGTCATGGGCACGAGGATAGTCCACAGGTTGGCTAGACTTAACCCTGCAGACGAGCTGGGAGACCCAAGCCCTAGAACAGGGAACGAGGGAGACCAGATCAACCCAAAGCGGATCCCTGGCCACAGAAGCCTGAGGCGTGCAGATAACAGCGAAGAGCCGCAACCAGACATAATACATGATGCCCCTCTGGCCTGGCCAACCAAGAATCAATGACTCAAGAACTACTCCGGAAAGCGGCCGTCTCATTCTTTGCCAGAAAAGAAGGAGAGGGCTGCAACCGAACAAACCTAACAGCAGGACCAAAAGAGCAGAATCCCCTGCGCCAGAGAAGAGCATGCAGCTCACCAACCCAACCATCAAAGAACAAAACTTTCTTGAATTAGTCCTGGACTGAAGGTGCAACCACAAACTAAGGGGAAGACAGAAAAGAGAACACTCGGTTCAAAGACCAGGACAAGAGTCAACAGTTCATTCCATGGACATGGGAATAAACCGCGACAGGCTGTCTACCAGGACATCGGACACACCCCGGACATGAACAGCAGAGAGCACTAAGCCCCGAGAACTCAGCAGAAGAGCCATTTGAAGCAACCAGCCCCAAAGAGCCATGGACCGCAGAGACCCACAGCAGTTCAGGCAATGAACCACCAGAGCGCAGTCCGAATGGAGTCGGATCATGGAGCCCCAAGCGAGCTGAATCCGACGCAGCATATGCCACACTGCCGCAAATTCCCACACCGTACTATCAGCCAGGCAGATGGACGGTGCCCATGGCCCCTGGCTGGCCTGGTGAGTACTGGTCAGAAAACTCCAGCCGAGAAATGAGGCATCCGTGAGCATATTGAGGCAGGGCTCCGGAAGGCGCCAAGGTACCGAACCCTGAAAAGCCCGAAGAGGAAGCTGGCGCCGCAGCAGCCGACACAGGGAATCCAGCAATTGTGAGCGCGTCGGAAGAGACGGCTCCCGAAGGAACCAGAACAGACGCCGCAACCAATTCCCACCCAGCAGGTAAATGATCACAGCGAAGGTCAGGCTTCCTCACAGCTGCTCGAGCAACCGCCGAGTGTCCCGGTAACCCCCTCAGAAACGGACAACGGCGAGACTGCAGCTGGAGCAATGCCACCTGAGGGAGAGATAAGGACGCTGTCCAGGAATCCCAGACAAGGCCCAGCCAAGTCCTAACCTGAGAAGGAATCAGATGGGATTTCCTCCAGTTCACTAGGAACCCGAACCCGGCAAGCTGGAAAAGAACCAAACCCCTGGCAAGTACACGCAAGACTGGCTGGGAGCCCAGACCAACCAGTCGTCGAGGTAGACCGAAACCCAAACACCTAGAAGATGCAGACGGGACACCACAACATGGGTAAAACATGTGAAAATACAAGGTGCCAGATTCAGCTCGAAAGAAAGGCAACGAAAGAGGTAAGCCTGACACCCCACCACAAAACCGAGCCAGTCCCTGAACCCCGGATGAATAGGAACGTGCCAATACGCGTCCCAGAGGTCTAGGGACACTATCCGGGCCCCCTGGCTCCAAAAGAAGCCGGACCTGAGACAGAGTGGTCATCCGAGAGGAGGGGCAAGGTATCCAGGAGTTCAGACAGGACAAGTTCAAAACATCGAGTTCGTTTTGACCACACCAAAATGCACCCACCCCCAGATAACCCGATGAAGCGAAGGGGAAGAAACCTGCCCCGCCAGCCCTGAACCCCTTCCAGGAGTTCAGGAGAGGCAAGGCCCAGCGCCACTGCAGGCAGGAAGACACGACCTGAAATGCACACGAATCGTGGAACCATGCGCAGGCAAACAGAGCCAGTTGCACCCCCAATGCCCCGTCAATGGGGTGACCCTTCCAAAAACCCAGACTTGTGTGCAGAGCCAACCAGACAAAGACGATTCCGAAGTAGACGCCAGCTCAGAAACTGGTACCAAATGCCCACCTTGACCAGTAGATGCCAGAGATCTGGCACTACCCTTCCGGGAAGCATGAGGAAACGCGCCCTGAACCACCAACATATCTGAAAGAGAGCGGCAACTAGCAGAAGCTGCCTGGAGAAACTGACACACAATCAAATCCGCAAATAACAGCAGACAAAACGGAGACGAAAACCTAAAGGCCAGGGCCCCAAGCAGAATTCACAGAGAGCGAGAACAGCCTGCCGACACGCGAGGCAGGAGGTATAAAACAAGGACACCGCCTCCCTGAGGATAGGTGCAAACAGCTTAAGCAACGCCGCAGTAACCCTGGCCGCTGAAGTCAATGTGGCAGACGATGACCCAGCAGCCAACTCCTCCACATCTTCCACAAGCCAGTCTGAGGACAGATTGAGAAGGGAAAAGAAATGAAGGGCCAAAGCCAAATGCCCCCAAGCCCGAAGATCTTCCTCAGCCAAAGCAGTCGAAAGGGAAGGAACCTAGATGTGCAACTGGAGCACACCAACCTCACAAGGAAGCACAGGGTGCTTCAACTAGCATGTCAACAAGCATGCATTAAGATGCTCAAACGCACCCCCAAGGTACATTTGCAACACTATAGTAAGCTCCCGTCACTCAAGCATGCAAGAACAACAACGCGTATGCCATGCCCCCAACGAAAAGAAAGGGCAGTCTGCAAGCCAGGAAGATGCCAGCATCTTGTAACTTATCCAATGCAGTAAAGACGACCCAAACTCAAGAGAGACCGGGTTGAGAACTGGGTCACATAGGAGGTACACACCTAGGACCTCCTGAACCTTTGCAGGGAAAATTTGAGAGGTCAAAAACCTCCAGAAGGACACAGCCACGGAACCCACGGGAACCCGGAAAGGAACCCAGGGGAGGTGGGGGGAAAGCTAACCTCGTATCAAATTCATACAAGGAAGGGGGGTACAAAAACCTTGAACCTTGCAACAGTAGACACCGCCCTGAAGGCACTAAAACCCAGGCAGGATCGAAAGGGGCCCAAGCGCCCCAGGCCACCTTCCTCCCAGCCCCAGAATCCATCAAACTAGGATCAGGGGCAGAGCCATCCTCAACGCCTTCTACTCTTGAAGGAAAGGCAAAGTCCAAGGGAAAGGCATCCAAGAAAGGGACCTGCTGGAAGTGACACAGGAACCTCGGCAGGAAGAACTGGCTTGAATGCCTCCGTCCCCGCCTGGCATGGGGCAACCCCCGGAGCAGCCCAAGTCTTATCCCCAGCAAAACCCTGCCCTGACCCCTCAGATGCTTGGGAGCTGGGAGCTGGAAGTAGGAGGAAAGGAGAACTGTGAACCACACCAACAAGAGGAGGATGAAGGGATGCGGACGGAACCAAGGTCAAAGCGACCAACGCCCCCAAGTCCAGGTCCCTATAACCAAAACGGGCAGCCCCGAGGCATTCGAGCAACCAACCAACCATGCACGTTGCAGCAACCTAAACCTAACATGCAATGTGCAAGCCACTGACCGCTAACCTCAGCCATAGCAGTATGGGTAAATTGGACTACGAGTAAAGAACAAGTCTCAAGACTCTGGGTCGAAGGTGTTGTCGACCCAACAAGCAACATGACAGAGAAAATACAGGTGATCGTCACCCTGAGACAGGGGCAATGAGCAACCTTCAAAATCGCATAAGATTGGATGGGATTCGAAAGACTCATCCATCAGTCAACAAAGTCCCGCCAGCGTTTTCCAAGGTCCGTAGGGGGATGTCTCTCTACGGGAAGCCAGGTGGATGTGTGTGTGTCTATGCGAAGCCCAGGCGCTGGACTGCCAAAACTGGTTGTATTCCTGTAATTGATCAGGCAAACTGGCCCCTGTGAGGTGAGCAAGCCCGGAGGCCCAGAGGAGGACCGCCACACTGACCTAGATAGCACCTAATATGGACTGTGGCAGCCACCCAATGGGCAATAAAACAAACTAAAAGAATGAAAAAGAACTCCGAGGAAGCACCACAACCAATGGAAACCAGAAAGTCTCTCTGAAATTATGCAAGTTGGGCAGCCCAGCGCACCCCAACTATCAAACCACGACTCCCTACCCACCTTGAAGTTACCTTGAAGTGTTTCCGGGGCTTAGTGTCCCCGCGGCCTGATCGTCGACCAGGGCTCCTCGTTGCTGGACTGGTCAACCAGGCTGTTTGATGCGGCTGCTAACAGCCTGACATATGAATCACAGCCTGGTTGATCAGGTACCCAGGGCCAAACAAAAGGACTGAGACCTAAGCCGACCCCAAGGGCGAGGTAGCAAACCAAGCAGTCACTACCCTCTACAAGAATGAGGGCCCAAAGGACCCAGAGAAGAGAACTCTAAACGCCAAGGGTTTAGAGTTTCCCCCTGCTCTCTCAGGGAACCTAAGGAAGGAAGCCCTAAGTACAAGCAGCCCTTGGTACAAACTCCTGGTCACTGCCAACGCACAGTAGGAACACCAGCAGGGTGAAGCCAATCACACAATCAAGACCAGAGCAGACCTCCACCCCATATAGCTCCAGCTGACAAACTGATGGTCTGGCTGCCGGCTTGGTGGGCTGGGACCCCACTCCACGGGAGGGAAGGGGAAATTTCCAGAACGAGTGCCTCGTGGTGTGATGCTTATTAGCTTGTTTTTCTTTGAGAGAAGTTTCTAGCCTTTGTTCGGTCTTAGGTTGCAATATTTCTACCAGGAGGGATCTGTCTTGAAGCGCCTACCTTTCTGGGTGCTCAACCCCGGTCGATGGCAGATATGAATACTTTCATACGTGAGAGTTTCAAAGGCCAATGCTCCCCCTCGCCTCTCTGAGGGGACCATGTTCTTGCTAGTGGTCCCCAGTAGGCATGACAACTCCATTTGACTGAAGCCCCGTACTAATATTAGCTAATATCAATCCAATAGCTTCAGGGAGCCGACAGGGCTCCCCCACACAGAAAAAAGGAGTCGAATGTCAGAGATATGACCCCCACCTCAGCTTTCCATTATAAAGACACGGCCCCAGCTATTTTATTTAGACAATTATGTCCCAGCTATTCTCCATTAGAAAGTTACACCCTCAATTATAGCATATTAAAAAAGACAATCCTCCAGCTAACCCCATTTGAAATCTATTCCTCCATTAGAGATGTTTGCCCTCATCTGGGTTAACATGATTTTATTATTTTAAAATGTTTAAATTATCCATGCATGTGACTCCAATAGTGTATTACTTACATTATAACGTCATAACATGCAACATTATATTACATAGACATAAATCAATTGTATTATACCAGTATGTAAACTACAACATCTGTCCATCTCTTATGTACCTTTCCATTTGTTCTCCCCAAAATAACTGTGCTCCTCTGTTATCCCCAAATAAAACCAAACTAAAATTCCGGGTGGTACAGTCGGGTTCGTTCTCGACACACAATCGAGAATTCCGGGTTCGAATCCCGGACGGGACAGAAATGGTTGGGCATATTTCCTTTCACCTAATGCTTCTGTTCACCTAGCAGTAAGTAGATACCTAGGAGTGTTAACTAGCTGTAGTTTGTTTTGGGATTCCTACCTTTCTGGTTGTCTGACCTGGTAGATGGCAGACATAGATGGCTTCCAACTACATGGAGGTGTCTATAGGCCATTGCTCCTCATGCCTCTCTGTGGGGGCCAGGTCTGGCTCGTGGTCCCCAGTAGGCCTAGTACCCCATTGATTGACTCTTGCCACGGTCTAATATATACACATCAGCATATATATATACACATATAGCTCCGGAGAACCTGAGGGGCTCTCCACAGAAAACTCACCTGTTCTTATCAAAGTGGTTGAAGGACGAACGGAACTCGTTGAGCTGTTCTTGGCTGATACCCTTTGAATCACGGGTGAGGATTTGGTTCTCTACTTCATTAATGGTGCGGTTAATGGATGTCAGCAACTGTTCCCACCCAACACGCAGTGTCTCCATCGTGTATTGGGTATACCTATAGATACATGAATATTTTTATACAAGACATTTTGTGAGAAAATTAAGTCTTAGTTCTGTAACAGAATGCACATCCTAGTATTAAAATATTACAAAACTTATATGAGTGTCAATATGATCATTTATATGATTCGCCATTGAGAACTGTAAATACTGAATTTAAATAGTCATTGAAAACTTGACATGTATTCATGAATGGTAACCTCATCTTCAGAAGGATATATATACCTGCTTTGGATAAAGCAGGTATGTCCTCCAGAAGGTTTTTGTATTTGGCCAGGACATGTTAGCAGACAGTCATGAAAGCGTCATATTTCTAAACATCATGGGAACAAGGATAGAATGTAGACTGGCTGGATCTAATAACACTGTGGATGACTCTAGAAATACAAGCCTTGGAACAGGAGATCAAGATGACCAGATCAACCCACAAAACATCCAGAGGCAAAATCAGTGGTGCGTAGGTCGCGGTGGAAAGTCGCCACCAAACAACAGATGATGCACCCATGACCAAACCAACAGAGCATCAATCACCAAGGGACCTCTCCAGAAGTCAACTGACTAGTTCTTTACTAGAAAAGAAAAAGCTGGCTGCAGATGAACAAAATGCCCACCAGGGCCAAAAGAGCAAAACCCTCGTCGCTGGAGAACATGAAGCTCCCCAACCCTACAACTGGAGGGGAGAGTAACTAAAAACAAGCCCTTGAAAATGCAATCTTAGACCAAAGACGACACCGAGAACTAAAGACAAGCCAGGAAAGGAGGAACACAGTCCAAACACTAAGCAGGCTCAGGCAGAACAGGCTGGAGGTGAAACAAGGAAATTACCTACATGTAATTACCTTGTTTCACCTCCAGCCTACTCTACCTGAGCCTGCTCTGGCTCAGCCTGCTTAAGGCTTTGGACTGTGTGTGTTCGTTTCTTTGCAGGCAGAAAGGCCTGCAAAAAGCAGGAAGGTGCCAATTAAGAAAGGAGATTTCCTATTACATTTCTTACGTGCATGCCCATGCCACATGCTCTGAAATTGAAGAAAAACGATGTAAGGAAAGGAGGTATAGAAAAGTATGCAAAGAAACCTCATACTGTGGCTTCGAGGAAGCCCGCAGTTGGGACACCATCAACTCTGCCCCCTGATCGCCATATAAATGACGATAAACCTGCACAATACATATCAAAGGTGTAGAGTAGAGGAGAAGGTCGAACCAGTGAAGTACTGTACATCACTGGGCTGGAAGGAGGCAGTCACAAAAAAACAATCGAATCTAGTCATTTTCCACGAACAAGCAGCACTCGAAACAAAGGCTGGACTGGCCACCAAGGAGCCAAAAGGAAAACCCTCCCTTGATAGGACTCAAACTTGAACAGGACCTGGAGGAATAGCTGGACCAAGAAAAATAGGTAATGGTACACTCAGTGATAGTAGTTTCAAGGAGCCAAAAGGGGTTCTCTACAGAAATTGTTCCAGAACAAAATCAACTCTCATACCAAGAAAGGTTTGAGAGCCACAGGACTAACAACACTGCAAACCAGACATGACAAGGTTGATCTCATCAATACTTTTATAATACTGAACAATTTGTAGGATATTGATCCAGACCACTTCTTTAAAAGGTCACATGGAATACATACAAGGAATAATGGCTTCAAAGCTTAATAAGCCATAAGCCATATTGGAAATGTGGCTTGTTGTAGGATGGAAAACAGAAGATGCTTTTTCACCCATGGTGAAAAACCATTTTCACCCATGGTGAAAAAACATTTTCACCCATAGTAAGCTCATGGAATTGTCTACATGCCAAAGCCATAAATGAGAAGACAATACTGCAATTCAAAACCCAGCTGGAGAAAATCATCAGGAAGAATGGGGGGCCTTTGACAAATTGTCGGATTCCTATCCCCATCGAGTTCAATACAGAAATGGTGGCCAATTAAATTCAGGTAATTCAGGTATTTCAGCAGGGAGCTAAGAACTACTAAGGAACTGAAAGATGGAATTGCAATTTCAGTAAATGTCTGATGAAACAATCAGAAGTGTTTTAGGAGCTTCTCTTATTTATAGCTTCAAGAAACTTAACAAAGTTTGGAAAAAATACCTGTGACAGATGCTGTCAAAGATTATGAAATTATCATTTAGGTTTATAGTAATTTCAATCCAAAACTATTATTTAATTGTATATACAGTACAATTCATCTCCAAGGAATACAGTACAATCAACAATTCTAAAAATGTGAATATAGTACTGTATTGTGTTTCCTCTACATTTTGCAAAAGTAAGTTTTTTCAAGAAAAAATTAATAATTTGACATTACTTCAGACCAAGGTGATAACCCAAGCATATTACTGAGCCACGTATTGTGTTGTGTAAAGACCACGAGTACCCTACCTATTCTCGAAGATCATAGACTCCTGCACAGCTTGGTGGATCTTCTCCATCTCATCCATGATTGCCTTATTGCCAACAACAGCAGCTTCATAGTCCTTCAGACGGTTTAGCTGATCCTCAAGAACAGAACCCTGGAAAGAGGCACCAGATCGTCATAAGTGCACTGAAACAACCATTACCATTATTATTATTATTATCGACTAAATGGTTTTATGTTAATTCAACAAATAAATTGTGACAAAGTATACAAATAATGTTTGAACCATTAAATATATTAAAGACTAGCTTTAAATCAAGTGCTAAAATTTATATAAACTCCTTAATTATTTATCACACCTTAAATAAATAGCACAAATATTTCTAAGCATTTCTTACGTGCATGCCCATGCCAATAGCTGCAACAGCATCCATCTGTTTTTCAATCCAAGGGCCCACACCATTGGCTTTTTCAGCAAACTGGCGCCGTAGACTCTCATTGTCTGGTAGATTTTATTAAGGAAAAAATCACAGGAACATTTATAATAACCATGTATTAAACAAGCAGTTATAATAAGTCAAACTTGGGTGGTCATCTGCGACTAGAGAATAGGATGTAGCACCATCTTGATATTGTAAATCTTACCTGTTTCTATGTCCTTTTGGTGATTTAACTTATGATATCATTGGGATTGGGCTTGGATCCCACTGAGCCATGTGATGTGATGTTTTTTAATTAATCCTGTTGTGTTGACCGGAGGGTAATAGTATGTGGCTGGAGTTTAGGGAATTAATTTGGTGCCAAGTGGCATTCTAGAGGGTAGTGCTAGGTTGTTTGGGTAGGTCTGATGCTGTATGGATGTCAATAGTGACTCCTTTATAATCTCAGCTCACCAAACCTGTCTACCCTCTCTGAGTGATCTCTCAGGATCTCTGAGTGGTCGGAAGTGGCAATCTTAAATTCACATGTTGTGAATAAGGCCAACTGAATGCCAAGTTTCAAAACTATAAAACTTTTCTAATAAAATGTTTGAGTTCATACTGGCTATATATTTAATATGCTAACTTTGGTCTTCCTATTACAAAAAACAGGAAGATAAGCTTGAAGATATTAAGAAATAAACCTTATGAAGAAAGTCTCGGAGATCTAAATTTGCTTTCTTTGAAGCTAAGACTACAGGGATATCTTCAATATCTTAAGTTTTAAATAGAAGATTTATATATTCTAAAAGAAGGAACTACACGAGATGCAGGCATATTCACCAACAAAAAATAGTAGCCTGAATTTCAAATCTAGTAGATGTAGTACAAATGGGGAGCAGTGATTCTTTGCTTATAGAGTTGTAGAACACCAAAATAAATTGCCCTCGGATGTTGTAAGCCCAAATTCAATATACACCGTTAAGAAATAGCAGAATAGATATTTTGAAGCTATTTATATAAATAAAACTCATTTTAATATTTATGGCACATGGTTTGTGCGAGATGAGGTGGTTGATACCTGGTTGATACCTGGTTGGTGGGGTTCTGGGAGTTCTTCTACTCCCCAAGCCCGGCCCGAGGCCAGGCTCGACTTGTGAGAGTTTGGTCCACCAGGCTGTTCCTTGGAGCGGCCCGCAGGGCCACGTACCCACCACAGCCCGGCTGATCCAGAACTTCTCTTAGAAAACCGTCCAGTTTTCTCTTGAAGATGTCCACGGTTGTTCCGGCAATATTTCTTATGCTCGCTGGGAGGACGTTGAACAACCGTGGACCCCTGATGTTTATACAGTGCTCTCTGATTGTGCCTATGGCACCTCTGCTCTTCACAGGTTCAATCTTGCATTTTCTTCCATATCGTTCACTCCAGTACGTTGTTATTTTACTGTGTAGATTTGGGACCTGACCCTCCAGTATTTTCCATGTGTATATTATTTGGTATCTCTCTCGTCTCCTTTCTAGAGAGTAACATTTGGAGAGCTTTGAGACGATCCCAATAATTTAGGTGTTTTATCTCGTCTATGCGTGCCGTATATGTTCTCTGTATTCCCTCTATTTCAGCAATCTCTCCTGCTCTGAAGGGGGAAGTGAGTACTGAGCAGTACTCGAGACGGGACAGCACAAGTGACTTGAAGAGTACAACCATTGTGATGGGATCCCTGGATTTGAAAGTTCTCGTAATCCATCCGATCATTTTTCTGGCTGACGCGATATTTGCTTGGTTATGCTCCCTAAACGTTAGATCGTCGGACATCATTATTCCCAAATCCTTGACATGCTGTTTTTCTACTATGGGAAGATTCGATTGTGTTTTGTACCCTGTATTATGTTTCAGATCCTCATTTTTGCCGTACCTGAGTACCTGAAATTTATCACTGTTAAACATCATGTTATTTTCTGCTGCCCAATCAAAAACTTTGTTGACATCTGCTTGTAGTTTTTCAATGTCTTCAGCAGAGGTAATTTTTATGCTGATTTTTGTGTCATCTGCAAAGGACGACACGAAGCTGTGACGTGTATTTTTGTCTATATCAGATATGAGAATAAGGAACAGTAGCGGTGCAAGGACTGTACCTTGAGGTACAGAGCTTTTAACATCGCTTGGACTCGATTTTATCTGATTGACTGTTACTCTTTGTGTTCTGTTCGACAGGAAATTGAGTATCCAGCGTCCTACTTTTCCAGTTATTCCCATTGACCTCATTTTGTGAGCTATCACCCCATGGTCACATTTGTCGAACGCCTTTGCAAAGTCTGTGTATACAACATCTGCATTTTGCTTTTCTTCTAGGGCTTCTGTGATTTTGTCATAGTGGTTGAGTAACTGTGACAGACAGGATCTTCCCGCTCTAAATCCATGTTGTCCTGGATTGTGCAATTCATTGTTTTCCATAAAACTAGAAATTTGATTCCTAATCACTCTTTCAAACACTTTTATTATGTGTGATGTTAGTGCAACTGGCCTATAATTTTTTGCCAAGGCTTTACTCCCCCCCTTGTGCAACGGAGCTATATCTGCAGATTTAACACTTTCGCGCTCTCGGTGCTCAAAAAAAAACAATACCCCAGATGCTTTCGGCACTTCGCGCGCCTACGCGGTAAGACCGAAAAAGTGTACACTCTTTTGACTGTCCTGACAATAATTGAAGGCGCACGTATTTAAATTTGGTATCACTGTGTTCGCAATGAAATTGTCTATAAGAGCATACCTATAAAATGCCGCCCAAGCATAAGGAGTATCAACACCAAATAAAAAACTATGCAGATCACTCGCCGAGAGCGCCAAACAGCAACAAAATGTTTCCACTCTCTTGATGGTTGCGAAGCCTACAGTTGTCTTACATCGCTAATTTTGGTATCATTGGAATCGCAATAAAATTCTCTACACGGACATATGCATATGAATGTTTAATATAGGTAATTACCCACCCGCAAGAGTGTGTGAAGTGGAGAGTAGTTAGCCGCGAGCGCACTGGCGAAAACACAGGGGGGAAATCATGCTTGGAAAGTTTATACGTTTCCTGACCCTACTTTTCTATGTACGTATTTCTTTTTTATACCAATGTGTTCGCAATAAAATTTTCTATAAGATGAACTGTATAACATTTGTACAAAGCATGTGTAAGAGAAGCGCCAAATATAGAACCACGTCGCTCAGTATGCGTTCGCGGCAGAAACGAACGCATTGTTTTCGTTCGTTTGATGTTTGTCATGTTTATACTTGTTGAAAGATTTTATAATTTGTATGACAGTGATCGCAGTAAAATTCCCTACACAGACATATACATAACACATACAAATATTTCCCACGTGTTGGATATATCAATGGCTAAAGGGAACCCACTGCCACACGCTCGCCACACCCCCAAACATACTTTGTGTATTTTTTTTTTTACTCATAGAAGTTAAAGTGATATAATATTCATTCTGGTACCAATAAATTCGCAAATAAATTCTCTACAAAACAAAAGTATCCCCATCCATTTCGGTAAAAAAATGGAATTTATAGAAATATTTTTTCGATGGACGAGAAAAGTAGGCTGTTATGCGGAATCGTAAGAAAAAACGGCGACGAGTTATCTCTAATCTAAAGCGCGAAAGTGTTAAGTACTGCTGGTATCTCCCCTGTATCCAGGCTCTTTCTCCATATTACGCTGAGTGCTCTCGCTACTGGTACTTTACATTTCTTTATGAATATTGAATTCCATGAGTCAGGCCCAGGAGCTGAGTGCATAGGCATATTATCAATTTCTCTTTCAAAGTCTTCCGAGTTTGTGGTAATATCCGTTATATTATCTGCAGCTTGAATGTCATTCATAAAGAAGCTGTCTGGGTCATCAACTTTCATGTTGTTTATTGGTGTGCTAAACATAGCCTCATATTGGCTTCTTAGAATTTCACTAATCTCTTTGTTGTCCTCTGTGTACGTACCTTCATTTGTAATTAACGGTCCAATACTGGTCGAGGTTTTGGATTTTGATTTTGCGTATGTGAAAAAATATTTCGGATTTTTCCTTATCTCTTGTATAGCTTTCTGTTCCAATTCCATTTCCTCAGACTCATATGATCGCTTCAACGTTTGTTCTATTTCCTCAATCTCCCTGCTTAGGCTTGTTTTCCTTGCTTGTGATACAGGTAGTTGTGTCTGCCGAAGCATTTCCGTTATTTTTTTCCTTCTCCTGTACAGTCGTCTCCGTTCTCTTTCTAGAGTGGTCCTCTTTCTGCCCCTCCTCACAGGTACGTGCTTCAAGCAGACCTTGTAAGCTTCAGCTGTCAGTGGAAGCTGGAAGGAAAGCTGGTGGAAGCTGGTGGAAACAGTAGTAGATTGTTACAGTGTCTGCTTGTAGAACCAGCAGTAACTGTAGTCTTATTCCTACTTTCCAGTCAAATTTATATGCCATTTGTCACATCACTGTCTACTTCCGACTTTTGTCCCAGTTAGCATTAAATGCCAGATGGTGGTGAGGAGCCACCTCTTGATATCATACTCTCCTTTACTCAGATAATTTCCATATAAATAACAACACTCCTCCATGCCACAGCCCACCTTCACATGCCATCCATATTAACTCATTATGCCATGTAGAGCTGATTAAACTACAACACCCGAAACAATCTTGAGGTTATCTTGAGATGATTTCTGGGCTTTAGTGTCCCCGCGGCCCGGTCCTCGACCAGGCCTCCACCCCCCAGGAAGCAGCCCGTGACAGCTGACTAACACCCAGGTACCTATTTTACTGCTAGGTAACAGGGGCATAGGGTGAAAGAAACTCTGCCTATTGTTTCTCGCCGGAGCCTGGGATCGAACCCAGGACCACAGGATCACAAATCCAGCGTTCTGTCCGTTCAGTCGACCGGCTCCTCCCAATCTCACAATTGCAAGCACATTTCAATGAAATATACTGATATTTTAACTAAGAATTGTTAATTCATAAAAGTTTCTGAATTAAAATAAAATTTCATTTTAAAAGTTGAAAAGGATACTCTGCTGCTTTTGGAGCTCAGCCTGGAGGGTTCCATCACGCTGAGGCACCAACTTCCTCACCTCTCCCCACTTGCTCGAGATCACCTGCAATTACATGCCACACATTAGTCTTCTAAAAATATTGAATTTGATATTTAGTCTATGGTTAAAATATTGATATTTAAAAGAAGAAATACATATTAAATACATGGTCACTACTGAAAGACAAACCAGACAGAAGAGCATTTGCTCAAAAGAACAAAACAACAAACATTAATTAACAATTATTTTGGGATGATTGAGGCAATGGAAGTGATGCTCCAAGTTTATGTCTAGTAGTACAGTTGGATTCATTCTCCACTTGCAATCAAAAGTTCCAATCCTGGATAGGACAGAAATAGTTGGGCATGTTTCCTATTGCTTAATGTACCTGTTCACCTAGTAGTAAATAGGTACCCAGGAGCAGTCAGCTTCTTGTGGGTTGCATCCTGGGGAGGGTCAGTAGTCGATCTTGGGGGGAGGTTGGGGGGGACCTCAATATAAGCCTAACATTCATACATACATATACACACACACACACACACAGCCAAGGAGCAAACATTTGTTCATGAATGAACTGTACATTACTTGACAACTTTTTTGTTTGTCTCCCTATATAAATTTAAGATTTTTACATTGTTTTTGTTTTATGGACTAAGCTTCAAACATGTACAAGTAATCAATGACCATGAAAGTGGGAAACTTTGCCCTGGTTTATAAAATCTGCTTACTTGAATATGAATAGTAATAATTACATCATACACATGAATATAAATTTTGTGTAATAAAGCACGTAGTGTCAAAGGTAACATATGGAAGACGCCACTGGTGTAAACTCTCAACTAGAGCTTCATGCATATATCATCTCTAAAATTGAACAATATAAAAATATTATAACAAACTAAATTACTTTTTACTATAACAAAATTAATGTCAACTTTATTCTTAATTTCAAGAACAATGAATATTGATGTTCATTAACTTTTAGACAGCTCCAACCACTATCTGTGATTACCTCCTGGGCTCCAGTCACTACTGTATATGCAATTTTCTTACATTTGTTTTGTGAACTATTGTGTGTCATGCACACTATGATATTGGACTTTTAATTGGCTAAATTATTTAAAGGTTAATGCTTAGCATATTAATGGAAATCATTCCATTCACCTGGGCTGTGTGGGTCATGTACCGTGGACCCTGCGCATGTGAGGCCCACGCTCTATTGACTGGGCTATGAGTAGTCTCAATAAGGAAAAATTTCCAGAAGCATCATCATGCTGCTGCCAAACTGGAATTTTTTACTTTCCCTGACTACTACTGAAGCACAGAGGAATTACTGACCCATGCTTACATCATAAATTGTCATCCACACTTCCATGGAAATAAACAGTCCATTTCCATGTTTATTGGAATGTTTATTTCCACGGAAGTGTGGATGACATTTTAATGGAAATCAATGTTTTGTTTAATAATGCTCCCCGTTACACCTTCATAATAAACTGATGATTACATTACTTTGTCATGCGCAAAATAGCACTTTACCTCCACAGCTGCAAGAATTCCTTCGCTATCCTATGTATGCATGTGGAAGAATAGCACAGGATCAGTTATGAAAAAATTTAGTTTAACTCTTCAATGTTCGTTATTCTACTGATTTATGTCAATCTTGGCTTTCCTGCCATGGTCATTGCCCAAGGAAAATGTTCAGAGTGAGGCATCAGCAGTATACAGGGAAGGACAGTTCACATGTTCAGGAGGAAGTCTAGTAAACTGACCTGTGCAGTGAGGGTAGTGTAGGGGTTGTCAAGACCACCTGGTATCTGGTACTGCTGGGCCATGTGCTGAACTTCTGTCACCAGAGAAATGATGGCCTGATACTCCTTATCAGCCTCGCCTAGAGTTGCCTTGAACTGATTATGAGCATCAATCAAGCCTTGGATCTCTTCAATGGTGTGCACGATGAACATGTCAACCAGGTCTTCACATGCTCCATCCAGCCAGTTGTTGAAAGGCTGTAACATGGAGATGAAAAGTGTATATTGAGGCTGAAACACTACTCCTTTAATAATAATAATTTGTTGAAGATTAATAAATTACATTCTTGCAGACAATATTCAATAAACAAATCTATATTAAAATTAATTCTTGACCAGGAAACATTTCGAGAATACTGAGAACATTCTGAGAACATACTGCTGCCCTCTTGGCAAATTCAAGGTGAAGCTGGTCAATCTTCTCTAACAATTTCTCGGTCTCTTCTAGAGCATTCCTGCGAGAGGTTGTGAGGGTGCCAAGACGATCCCATTGGTCACAAATTGACTGGCAGCGAGAATTAATTGTTGCCGAGTCATAATAGTCCAGGGCATTCAATTCCTGTGCAATGGCAGCAATCTGCTCTACACGATCCTGGGAACATTAAAGATTCATATAATTGTAATGCAAATATTTTGTTCATAATATATCTATCCTCATCAATAACAATGAATATAATAATCATATAAATTGAGTCATACTTATATACATAATTATACAATACAGTATTTTGTTCCTTGAAAATCTTAATAAATATGAGGATACACCTTACCTGGTGTGCAGCCAAATCAGATTCAAAGGCTTCGTGCTTCTTCTTAAGAGCTTTGAGTTCATTAAGCTTGCAATGTCTGAAATCTTGACTTTGCAACATTTCTTCCTTTCCAGCAGTCCAGGACTCATGAATCTCTGCTTTGTGCTTGAATTTCTTGGCAAGGTGCTCAAGACGCTCCAACCTATATAGCAGAAAAGTTTGAACAGTATTACCCAATATTAAAAAGAAGAGTGATGTTCATCTGCCCCACAACAATTACCATTGGCAACTACTCGAGAGCCAATATTACCTACAGCACATCAATCAAATTTTTTAATGGGGGTACAGTACTTGTGTTAATTTTTTCAAGGCTGGTGGGCATTTAGAATATGCATTTATAAAGCCTCAATTACGCTCAGTACTTTGGGGAAGTTTTAAGGTCAAGATAAAAATACAGCAGAAAAGTTATTATAACCATAGTAAAGAATTATGATGATGAAATTTAATTTTTCTAAATTCTAACAATGCATCAAGTGATTTTAGTTCACTAAACAATTCTTAATCTACTGCAGTACACTAAAAATAACTTAATATATTTCTAGTAATGTAATAATAGTAGTTAGTAGTAGTAATAATAGTACAACATATTATTATTAGTCGAAGAAGAATAATAGTAGTACAGTGGAACCTTGACTTACGAATGCCCCTATTTATGAAATTTTTTGAGTTACGACCCCCAATTTTGTCGGAAAATTCTACTTTACTTATGACCTTTGCCTCGACACGTGACTTTGTTGATACACATATGGGTCGACCAAACGCGTGGCACCTGGTGGCACGGGCGACCCCGTCTCAGTTTACCAGAACCGCCTGCTTAGTGACAATCGCGCTTGAATTCTTTAGAGTGTGTTTCATATTTTTTTTTTTTTTAACAAAAGTAATTATTATATATCATACTATGGGTCGCACGAAAGTCGGTGGTAAGGTTCAACCTAATAAAATTGTTGTGAGTAGAGGCAGTAGAGGATGTCCCTTCCTCATTAAGAAAATGTGTGAAGTATGGGGAAGAACTGCAAAGTTTGGTTGAAAAAACTCACCCAGATAAAGCTGTGGCAGGCCGTTGCATTGATCTTTTAAATGACAATGTGATGTCTCACTACAGACATGTGTTAAAATGAAGGAACAAATAGGTGTCTTAGACAGATTCTTAGTAAGACAAGCAAGCAGAGAGCCACAACCAGGTCCTAGTGGTATGCCTGTAAAACGTAGGAGAGAGAGTACCCCAGAGAAGTCATCACCGCCTGATGTTATAATGGAAGGGGGACTCCCCTTCGAAACAGTAACATCTCTCCTCCCCCCACCCTCCTCCTCACCATCATCTATACGCCAACAAGAGTCATCAATAAAGGTAAGCTATAACTTGTACATACTATAGTACTAAATGTGTGTGTGTATTATGTATGAAATGTATTTTGAAGTTAATATTTTTGGGAGTGTGGAACGGATTAATTCAATTTACATTATTTCTTAAGGGAAAATTCGTTTTGAGTTACGAATTTTTGAGCTACGACCCGTCTCTGGGAACGGATTAAATTCGTAAATGGAGGTACTACTGTAGTATTAACATTGAGTTATACCTCATCATCTCAGAAAGCAGCCACTCTTCAAAAGATTTCTCACAGCCTTCAAGATTCTTCCATGCATTGGCAATATCAGTGACACTCTTTCCTTCAGAGGGAAGGTATGCAGGACGGTTGGAGAGGCGAAGTTTGGTCTGTACAGAAATAACAATTTGAAAAAATAAAAAAGTAATCAAATAAAAGTACAGAAAACACTGATACTGTATCAGTAATGAGAAATTTATACAGATATTTCACCATTTATATATATAGTATGTACATTCTATTACAATGGAGAGAGCACACACCTGGAGCGTGTTGAAGTTGGTCTCTAGCCTAGCTTTCTGCTCTACACGCGGGGGCTTGTGGTTGCGACGATATAGACGGTACTCTTCTAACTTCTTCTGCAGATCAGCCAGAGTGTTGTCCTGCTGGCGAGCCTGGAGCCACGGCAAGGTGCGGCGGATCCATTCCAGCAGGTCGGAGGTGAGGCGTTCGTATTCCTCCATGAGGCGCTCGTTCTCCTGGTTAACCTTCAGCACCTTGCAGATGCGGTTGGCTGCCATCTCAGCCTAATAATTCAAAAGGTTGTTTTATTAGAGAAAATAAACTTCATTTTTTGTATTTTCCTTTTCATAATCAACAAATAGTAGAGAAAATAACTGGAAGTTTTACTTATTGTCTAACTTAAGGTGTACATTTTTAAGACAATAGCTTGACAAATTTGTATAACCTTACTGTAATAAACCATTTCCCTTATTTACAAAGAAGATTGCCAATGTATACATTTTCAAAACAGTAATTACCTGTCTGGTAATTTATTATGAGGAAGAAAGACAATTATTGAAATCTTTGGGAAGTAATCAGCTTATTTATGATAAATTACAAATGAAGTAACCATTTTTAAGTCTTTAGAGGTCAGATACAATAATTTTGAAAATGTATAGAAATAAAACATTTATTATACTTGGTAATATTTAAGAATAAAAATCCTTATTGAAAAACAAAAGATAAAAATGCACTTTAACTGTGTCCAGAAAAACTATGGCAATTTATACATTTACTTGTCATCATGCTGACTAGTCAAATGTTGGCCTGATATCTTGAGCGAGAAATTTTCAGCAAGCCACTACAATATATCGACAAACACACGACTAGATCATGAAACTGTATATCATGATTTAATGCATGTCAATATTCTGTACTCATATTGCAACCTATCCAATTGAATAATACATCACATTTTGATGTCAACCCCTAACAAACAAAATATGATGTACTATAAATCTTTGGAGCTCACAAACATCCATGTTTTCTATGCATGGGTTGTTCAGTTAGGCTGGGAGTTAGATTCAGGTATTTTAGTGCACTGCTTTCTGTCCATTGTGGCAACTTGAGAGGACAGTCTGTGTATCGAGAGAGAAGGTTCTATGGATATTTTTGTTTCATATCATGAAATTTGCGATGATTTATCACCTAAATAATATAATATTGGCTGCACAGAAAGTGTGTGGCAGTCAACTATATGATATGTTGATGGTATTTCATGGATCCAGGTAATATCAGAGTCCCATTTCCTCTCCATACAAATAGGATATAAACCAGGGACAGAACAGTTTAAGAATTTCACCTCATCCTTCTCTAGAGAAAGGTAATAGACAAGAAGATAAGGGAGAAGGGCCTTGTACTGTTGTTGGTAGCAAATATAGCTCGTGAGAGTGAAGTAGCAGAACATTCATCCAGGTTTGAACTACATTAAATAATTATTCAGTTTAAAATTTTTCTGTAATAAAAAAGCAATAAAATCTTTGCTGATTTTTTACTAAATACATTATTATAAATATAATGTTCTAAATCACAGTGACTTCAAGAATTCACAATTGATCATGAGTAGTCTCTGAAGATAAATTATATATACAAGGAAATATATACAGTAGATGAAAATTATATTTTCATTTACTATTCCTAATCAAAAATGAATTCTTTATGTAGCTATAATTTTGACATTTATATCTACAATAACAACTACTTGTGTTGTCCCTCCTTGAGTACTGCTTGATACTCGCTTTCTCTTTCAGAACAGGAGAGATTGGTGAAATACAGTGCACATAATTGGGAGTGTCTCAAAGCTCTCAAAATATATTCTCTGGAAAGGAGAGGAGAGAGGTATCAAATAATATATACATGGAAATAACAACAAACTAGAGTGAACAATATGGAAGGAAATGCAAAAATAGAGCCATTGAAGAGCAGAGGTGCCATAGGAACAACCTGAGAACATGGTATGAACATCAGAGGGCTACAGCTGTTCAATATCCTCTCAGCAAGTACTAGGAAACTATTGCCAGAACAAGTGAATTTCTTTCCAAAGAAATTAAGATAGTTTCCTGCAAGAAGTGCAGGACCAAGCAGGTTGTAGTGGACATGGAGTCTGCGGGCCACTCCAAACAACAGCCTGTTGGACCATGCTCTAACAAATCAAACCTGGCCCTAGGTCAGGCTTAGGGAGTAGAACTACCAGAATCCACTCCAGGTACAACCCAGGTACAATAATGGAAACATTTGTACTATAAATTGCCACAAACACTTCTGTGGAAATAAACATTCCATTTACCTGGACTGTATGGGTCTCGTGTGGACTCCACGTGTGTGAGGCCGTACCATGCACACAATTCAGGTGAACGGAACATTTCTACTGTTTTGTTCATGTTGAAATTTGTAATTATTGATTAATATATCAGAAAATTTCCCAAAATGACCTGGCACTTCATTCTCTCACCAAGCCATATTAATGACCAACACCAGTACAAAGCTCTGCTTCTTCCTGCCATCTTTATCAATTTTCTTTCTCCTTGAGGTTACCGTGAGGTGCTTCCAGGGCTTAGTGTCCCCACAGCCCGGTCGCCGACCAGGCCTCCTGGTTGCTGGACTGGTCAACCAGGCTGTTGGACGCGGCTGCTCGCAGCCTGATGTACGAATCACAGCCTGGTTGATCAGGTATCCTTTGGAAGTGTTTATCCAGTTCTCTCTTGAACACTGTGAGGGGGGTCAGCCAGTTATGCCCCTTATGTGTAGTGGAAGCGCGTTGAACAGTCCCGGGCCTCTAGATGTTGATGGAGCTCTCTCTCAGAGTACCTGTTGCACTTCTGTTTTTCAACTGGGGGTATTTCGGCACATCCTGCCATGCCTCCTGGTCTCATGTGATGTTATTTCTGTGTGCAGGTTTGGGACCATCCCCTCTACTATTTTACACGTGTAAATTATTATGTATCTCTCCCGCCTGCGCTCAAGGAAATACAGATTTAGGCTCTTTAGTCGGTCCCAGTAGTTTAGATGTTTTACAGAGTAGATTCTAGCAGTAAAGGATCTCTGCATGCTCTCCAGGTCAGCAATTTCTCCAGCTTTGAAAGGAGCTGTCATTGTGCAGAAGTACTCCACTCTAGAGAGCACTAGCGTCTTGAAAAGTATCATCATCGGTATAGCATCTCTAGTGTGAAAAGTTCTTGTTATCCAACCTGTCATTTTTCTTGCAGTTGTAATGGCTACTTTGTGTTCTTTAAAGGTAAGGTCTTCCGACATGAGTACACTCAGATCCTTTACAGTGCCTTTTCGTTCTATGTTATGATTTGCTCAAGTTTGGTACATGGTTTCTGTTTTTATATTTTCATTTTTTCCGTAGTGCATGAGCTGAAACTTATCTTCGTTAAACACCATATTATTTTTGTAGCCCACAGAAAGACCTGATCTACATCTGATTGGAGGTCTACCGTATCCTCTATGTTGCCTATTCTCATGAAAATCCTAGTGTCATCTGCAAAGGATGATACAGTACTATAGATTGAGTCTTTGTCTATGTCCGATATGGGAATGAGAAAAAGTACTGGAGCAAGCACAGTACTCTGGGGGACTCTTCACGGTTGATGGGCTGGATTTTATTTTGTTGACTATTACACACTGGATTCTGTTAGTCAGGAAATTGTAGATCCATCTGCCTATTTGTCCGGTAATTCCTTTTGAACGCATTTTATGTGCAATAACACCATGGTCACATTTGTCAAAGGCTTTTGCGAAAACTGTGCAAATTACATCAGCATTTTGTTTGTCTTCCATGGCATCTAATGCCATGTCATAGTGGTCCAGCAATTGTGACAGGCAAGAGCACCCTGTTCTGAAACCATGTTGTCCGGGGTTATGGAGATGCTGTGATTCCATGTATTTGTGATCTTACTTCTTAGCACTCTCTCAAAGATTTTTATGATGTGCGATGTTAGTGCTATTGATCTGTAATTTTTTGTCTCTGCCTTATTTCCTCTTTTATGGAGTGGTGCTATCTCTGCTGTTTTTTAGTATGTCAGGTATAACACCAGTATCTAGGCTTTGTCTCCACAGAATGTGAAGGGCCTGCGATAATGGTTTTTTACAGTTCTTGATGAATATGGAGTTCCAAGAATCAGGACTTGGTGCAGGGTGCATAGGCATACTGTTTATGGCTTCTTCAAAATCCAGTGGGAATAGGGTGATGTCTGATATATGATTTGATGTTGGTATCATAGCCATGAAAAATTCATTTGGGTTATCAATCTTTAGTGTGTTTAGTGGCTCGCTGAAAACAGAGTCGTACTGCTTCCTCAGTAACACGCTCATTTATTTGTTGTCATCTGTGAAAGTTCCATCTCCCTTTCGCAGGGGCCCGATACTAGATGTGGTTTTTTATCTTTATTTTGCATAGGAGAAAAATATTTCGGATTTCTCTATTTCACTGATGGCCTTTTGCTTTATTTGCCTCTCCTGGGTTTTGTATAATTCTTTTAGCTTGAGTTTAATTGTTTTTATTTCTCTACCTAACCTTCTTCGCTGTTCTTGAGATGGGGTGAGACTCAAGTTGTTCTGCGATTCGTTTTCTTCACCAATAGAGGGAACAACGTTCCCGTTCCAACCTGCATCTCTTCCTCTTTTTTTTTTAAGGATATGCGGTTTGGATGTATATAACATATTTCTAGTGCTGGATGTATATAACATATTTCTAGTGCTGGATGTATATAACATATTTCTAGTGCTGGATGTATATAACATATTTCTAGTGCTGGATGTATGTAACATATTTCTAGTGCTGGATGTATATAACATATTTCTAGTGCTGGATGTATATAACATATTTCTAGTGCTGGATGTATATAACATATTTCTAGTGCTGGATGTATGTAACATATTTCTAGTGCTGGATGTATATAACATATTTCTAGTGCTACTGAGCTTATTTTTTCCAGGCACTGGTTCAGGTTTACAGTTTCTCAAGTGAAGACTTCATACAATTTTCTTCCACTGTATTAGCCGGCTTTATATTTTATGGATTCAGCTTGGAGAGAAGACAGCAATCTGATGAGATAATCTGCATCGCCAAAATAACAGCCCCCATATTGTGTGTTTAAAATGTCAGACTCCTTTTGAAGCCTCATGCTTTTATTTGGGTGATTCACCATCATCTTAAATTCCATTCCTTAGAAAAAATGCCAGAACACCTTCTCTCTCTTATTATACAATAAATTACAGCCTTACACTACACCTTGGTGTGGTGTGAAGTTGTGTGTTTCTTGATAATGGTTTGTTGACAAGACTTTCCCTAACATGTTTAGTAGAGCTGAAACAGCCATAACCCACAATGCAGAAAGAATGTCACGTTTAAGCTACTGCAAACAGTATGAACAGTGAATCGTTACACAATATATATAAATTATTTAGAATTTATATAATATTTCAGAACAATTTGACTTTTTATTGCACATGACTTTAAAAAAGGATTAAGTTCCAAAAGCCTGCTTGAATAAACTAGGGTAT
Organism: Procambarus clarkii; assembly: GCF_040958095.1. NCBI lineage: Eukaryota > Metazoa > Arthropoda > Malacostraca > Decapoda > Cambaridae > Procambarus > Procambarus clarkii. The sequence goes on along the minus strand of NC_091150.1, from coordinate 29,626,414 downwards.
CTTCAGTTAAAACAAATAAGAGATAATGTATGATAAACAGCAGACTGTTATATCAAGTACACCATGTAACGATGAATAACATCTTTAAGATGATTACACTTCTTGCACCAAAATGGGATTAAGTTAACTCTGCATTTGGCAAAAAATGACAAGATGAGCAGCAAATAAATAATTATAAAGTGTATGTTGTTATGATGAAGGCTAAATGTAAACAATGACATATTAATACTAAATTGGCTAAGAATAATAAAAGGTACATCTGCTAATGTAATCAAATTTCATAATAATGTCAATAGAATTCAAATCCATCTCTGTGTTTCACAATTAGTCAAGAACTGATTATGTTGTTCTATCTATACAGTATTGAGCACTTTTGTGATGCAACATTTTTCAATCTTGGGAAACTCATGTTAAAGAACACAATATTCCCCCTGTACAGTACGTATAGTAAAGAACTTGTTATAGATCTACCACAACCCCCCCCACTGCTCAGGTATATTCCTTCTCAGTGTTTCCAAGTGTTTCGCAAATGTTACTAACCTTTTGCACACCTGTAAATGTGTGGTAATACGAGGAAACATATGTCATGACAGCTCGTTCGTCCGGCACACCTTCTGATATGTCTGTAATGTACATAGTTAGTAAGACACACACCTTCACTAGCAGAAGCTTTAATACTTCTTAATTAGTTCAGCAACAAGGCACACGCTTTAAAAGTAAGGTTAAAGGACAATGACAACATAGAAAATCAAAATACTAAACTAAGGTATATCCGGCATTTTCTGCATCCGAGTGGTGTGTAAGCGAATTGCTGTGGAGCGGACGTAAGTCATGAAAATGATGGTTAAAGGATACTAATTGCTGTACTTTGAGAGAGCATCAACAAAAGTGAATAAAGAAACCTCATGCACAGGCATCAATACAGGCAATGATAGTAGTGTTTACTGAACATAACAAGAGCACTAGGCCAAAATATTAAAGGCTCAGTTTTTATACAACAAAATGGCACGTGAAGAGTTTCTCTACGATCATTGCTGAAATTTGTGTGGACAAACAATAGTGACTATCTCATGCATGTTATCAAATGTTACTATTTGGGCTAAAACAGATCAGAAATAAATTCTAAAACAGTTACATATTATTTATGTTATAAAGAATAAATGTGGACCATTACACAAGCTAGAGGCTATGCAGTCACTGGGGCATATCTCCAGCACTTGATTTAACATTCTAAACAGCCAGTCAGCACACATGTTGTTCCAGCCTTTACTTTGGTTGCTTCTGCAGCTGCTGCACTTTGACTGCTCAATGCTGCTGTAACTACTGCAGTGTTAGTCAAAGAAAAAAATCTATATCTCAGGCAGATCCAGAATATAACAAACCACCTACATTTCTTTGTTAGGAAAATTATTAATGCTTCATTTACTGGAGGAATGCAATACAGATGCTTTGTAATATATACAGGAGATAAACTGTGCTTAGACTGAGTCTGCCAAGACATCTGAAACTTTTTATGTTTAGCATGAAAGTGATATCAACAAATACAGACAAGTGAACAAATTACTCATAGTATGCCAAATATCTAAAGTGTCATTATCGTCTCAAGCTGGAGGCCTCAAGACAGATGCCAAGCTGCATTACATTTGTTGATAAGCATTTCATGCTTGAACTTTAATATGGACAAAAATGCTGGGAGAGCAGGGGTCTAGTATCCTGGGTGAGGGTGGCGCGCCACTGGGCCCATGCTCGTGTGGGACCATGTGTTTACCTGCTGGGCCCCCTGGAAGGCATGGTAGTAGCAAGACACGTAGGTCATGATGGCGCGCTCATCAGCTTTGGGGGTATTCACCAGATCTGAAAACACCCCCATTGTATTTATTACTACATCACTACTGTCATGTGTTTAAGGGTAGTATCAGCACGTCAACTGGGATCCTTCATTAACTTCCGATGTTAGTTCAGCCAGTAATTATTAAAGAAGAGACATCTGAAAGAAGAGCATCAGCTGGCTGTCTGCACTGTAGAATTATCTGTGCAAAAGTTGTGAATTGTAAAATTAATGATGATAATAAAAAGACACCATTAAATATACTAATATATTAATGAAAAAGATTCTATATATTGGTAACAACCTAATACTGCTATGGTAAAGCACTTACCATCTGGGTCCAACATCCTAGGGATGTCGAGATGCTTCTCAGCAATGTCGAAGGCAAGGTTAAGGTTGTGGAGGGGATCATCCTTGGACAGCTGAGAGTAGTCCAGCAGGTCGGGCCTGTGACGGTGGATGAGGGCACAGAATGCAAGACCATCCTGAAGGGAAAGTAAGTGTCAGTAAGGAAAAGGCATGGGAAAACAAATTTTTGGGAATATTTTTTTTATAAAGATATCAAATTTAATTTACTAGATTAACTTACTCTGTATGGTACAATTTAAATGATAGCATATTAATGCAATATAAATTTATGGCATATTAATGCAATATAAAGAGGATTACTATTATGTGAAATCAATAAATAAACAAGTGGCGATGAGTCACAATAACGTAACTAAATTATGTTGACCAGACCACACACTAGAAGGTGAAGGGACGACGACGTTTCTGTCCGTCCTGGACCATTCTCAAGTCGATTGTGAGAATGGTCCGACTCAAGGCAATCGGCTTGAGAATGGTCCAGGACTGGACCGAAACGTCGTCGTCCCTTCACCGTCTAGTGTGTGGTCTGGTCAACAATCAATAAATAAACAAATTTGAAACCTTGAAGGACGTATGGAAGTTCTGCACGTTGACATTCTTGTAGGGGGCAGTCTTGCGCTGGCACCACAGCAGGAGACCTTCCTTTGCAGTCATCTCCTCTACGCTGATGTCCTGGATGGCGAACCTCAGAATAATTGTCCAAATCATACCTAACGTCATCTTAAGGTTGCCATCAACAATTTCTGCAACAATAATGTTAATGTGTTTACATAACAGCATTAATCATATTAACCGTTAATAATTTAAATAAGTTCATGCTGCAACTTTCTTAATATTATTATTTTTTTTTTTTTTGAGTACTACTGTATAATGTTATAAAGAATAAATGTGGACCATTACATAAGCTAGAGGACTATACTGTGAAAAAATTATGGCAAGTGATACAAACACACTTTACACATTTTTAGGCTTGATAATAAAATTACAAATTAAGTTTTAAGGTAAAGTTACCAGTCTTCAAAAACAAGTTTTATGCAAAAGTTATATGGTGAATAAAAAGAAGAGGAAACCATTTTATAAAATAACACTAGAATTTACCCGAGGGCCACTAACACTAGAAGCCTCAATGAGAACAGGAAGCCGGTGGCTTGTCGCAGGTACCCCCATTTGCCTTGATTGTCTTTTTCAGTTGGATTTGAAATCCAACTAGAAAAATTTTAATTCAGGGAATTTCCATTTTAATTTCTTTAAATATAACTTTAAATTTCAATTTCAAGAATGGATAATGTACCATTAACCTCTCTGATTTCTTGGAGGATCACAACTTTAGGGTTGCTGTAATGGCATGCATTATCCTCCTCTCACTTGATCCACAAAGGCATTTTGCAACTCTCTCTCCTCTTGGACGTGCCTTTTTGGCCAGGAGTAATCCCATTCCTATATGCAGGTAACATGATGCTAGTGGGTGCCCTTAATAAAGGTGCAAGATTGTCTAATGGACATGAGAGTAGAGAGAAACAATCACATGAGAAAAAACAAAAAATCACAAAAACATGAGAGAAAACATGAGAGAGAAACAATCTTTCATATATTGTTCCAGGCTCCAGGGGCCTTACAATTAGCCACATCAAGAGCCATGTGATGAACTTCTTCAAGAAGCAATTGGTGGCCCTCTCCTCCATCCTGTTCCACAGCAACCTGCTAGTCCTCATCACATCCCACAAGTGCCTTGGCATGTTTCTGCAGCCTAACTGTAACGTAGACACCTCACATTGAGTAATATAGTGTACTGAGTTACCTCAGGGAGGAAGGATGCCAGCAGGTGAACATTTATGAAGCACATTATATTGTCGTTCCAAGCTGTTGCTCCAAGGAGCTTGTTGCTAGACAACAGGCAAAAAGGAGCTTGTTGGACTAAGCTCTCAAGTCAAACCAGGCCTCAGGCTGGGTTGGAGAGAAGAACAACTCTCAAAACCTTATCCAGGTACAATTCAAGTACATCTCCAGGTTGTCCTGGGGTGCATTCCATGATTCACTGATGTGTTTCAATGATGGCTTTGTCAGTGTTAAGTTCCACTTTGGGAGTTGGGCTTAAGGCTCAGCAAGTCTCTCAATCCTCTGAAACTACCTCTTCCATCATGCAGCGCTGTGTATTGCATTCTGGGGATCTTATCATCCACCCAGAGTCCTCCTTTTTACACAGTCAATGGGGCCTGCTCCTGCATGTCTGCAGTAGCTTGATGCCTGGAGATTACTCCTTTGTATGTCTTCTCTTACCCAGGACCACTCCCTTCCTATTCTGCACCAGCACTCTTGATTTGTATGTGGTTTCTTTGCAATGTTCACAAATGGCTCTTTCACATCCTCTCCACTGTAAACTTCAACAGCAGTTTAATTTGGCCCCATATCCCTTTGTTAGAATTGGTGTGTGTCGCATGATGATACCAGCCTGGCTGAGGAATCATTCACGATCTGGAAGACCCTCAATTTCCTTAATTTCACCACTTCATTGTACAATTCTATCTGTGCTGACTCCAAGTCAGAATGCCACTTTATGTCTTACTCCTCATATCATCATTTGATTCAGGAAGATTTCTCTCCAGTGGGTTGCATCACACCTTGGTGTCTTGGGTAATGAAATGGCTGATGTGGCACCTTCATGGACTCTCTACTCAGGGTTGACTTGCATCCCTGCATTTTTAGACGGTGAAGGTTCATGTGGTCTTCCATCAGGCATGTACCACAAATTGGAAGGCAGAACTTGAGCTCCTTATTCAGGGCACATTCCTGGCACTGACCTAGGGCCTGCCTCCAACACTCCTAGATACCAAACATCCAGAACCATGCACAAAAATATTATTCTAGTGTTATCTAAAAGTATAGAAATGAATGGAGATAATAATACAGATGGTTAAACTTGCAAAATACTCTTACAAATGGGTCTTTACCATCTGGAGATTAGTGCAAAAGGTGTCCAAACACTTGGATGTGTGAGGAAGCCTTGAATGGTGAAATTTTTTTTTTACTATCTATATAGCCGCTATATAGTCATAATTGGTTGGTGCTTTTCCCTGATAATTCCCCTATATAGCCATTGCAAGTATATTCCATTTCTGTATCATTATACACATAGATCAACATCTTTCTGATTTATTTCATAACATTTTGCAATAAACCTAATAGTTTTTAGTTATGAAAAGAAAAGCCAATAACCTGGGTCCTTAAGTATGTCTGTGATCCCTAAGTATCACCTTCTTTGCATTCATTTGTTCACCACCTCCACACCTTCAGTAAATTTGTTGTCTAGTTTTGTGATGTTTGCCTGAAATGCTTTGCATAATAGTGGCTTCATAGATTGTGTAGCTCCTGTTCATACATTTGTACATTACTCTGTGTTCTTTGTGCACACATTCTTTTGAATAAACACTGAATTGAAACAAAAATTGAAACCTTTTTAAGTGTCTAGAGACCAGCCAATTTTCAATAATGAAAATATAATTGTATTTACAGAATATCTGGTAAAAATACAAGGAATTAAAGCTTGACAATGCAAATTCTGCCAGGTATACCATTATGAACCTAAGCCTTTAAAGTTAACACACACACTTGCAATTAACACGCACCTTCAGCACCAATAGATACCAGCTTTACCCCCTTGCTAGGCAATGAAGTCAAGAGCCTTGTTCACATTGGCAATCTTGTGGAACCTCATCTTGCCTCGGTCGGGTTTTGGGAGGGTCTCACCAGAGATGACCTGCAACACAACACTCATCAATAGCCCCCACCGAATCATTATACATTCCATATCAACACTACTCTGAAATCAATTATAATGTCTATGAATAATATTTATATTGCATTGGTTTATTCAACTGAGGTAGAACACTCTTTGCCCACTCACACACTACCCAAGTGTACACAAGCCAATTGTTAACAAAGCAATACCCATACAATGTGTGTGGTGGAGGCAGACTCCATACACATTTTTTTTTTTTTTTTTTTTTTTTTTTTTTTTTTTTTTTTTTTTTTGAGATATATACAAGAGTTGTTACATTCTTGTACAGCCACTAGTACGCGTAGCGTTTCGGGCAGGTCCCTGGAATACGATCCCCTGCCGCGAAGAATCGTTTTTTCATCCAAGTACACATTTTACTGTTGCGTTAAACAGAGGCTACAGTTAAGGAATTGCGCCCAGTAAATCCTCCCCGGCCAGGATACGAACCCATGACATAGCGCTCGCGGAACGCCAGGCGAGTGTCTTACCACTACACCACGGAGACTGCTTTTTCAAATGTAAATATGATAAAAGCCCAATAGACTCGGGAATCTGCACACCAATTGACTGACAGTTGAGAGGCAGGACCAATAGCCGAAGCTCAACCCCCACAAGCACAACTAAGTGAGTACAAGTCAGTCAGGGAGGGGAGGGTGGGCCCCCCCACTCCACATGTTAAGTTATGGGATCCCTTTCCCAAAACAAACAAACAAAAACACACATTCCACTTCAACTGATATTTCAGACATTTTTAAGTATAAAAATCTGTGCAGATAATATATATGGAAAAGGCAAACATAGTTCCAATCTACAGAATTGGGAGAAGAGAAGACCCTCTAAATTATAGCCTCATATCATTGACAAACATGATGATCAATACACTAGAAAAAATTATTAAAACCAAATGGGCAGAATACCTGGTGAAATGTGATACAATAAGACACAGTTTGGCTTTCAAATAGGAAGATATTGTTTAACACATCTAAGTTTTTATGATAGAGCCTGGTGCAGAGTGCATGGGCATGCTGTCTAGGGCTACTTCAAAGTTCAGTGGGGTTAGGGTGACATCTGATATATGGTTCAATTTTGATGTAACATTCATGAAGAATTTATTTGGATCATTGATCTTCAATGCTTTCAGGGGTTACTGAAAACAGAACTGCACTGAAGCCTCCTACCCCCACCTAATTATCAAATTCTTTAGTCACAAAACAAAACGATCTACGGTTACCGGAAGGAATATAGAACTGTATAAACATGTTTGCAGATGATGCTAAGCTACCAGGGAACATAAGTGACTTCAACTATTGCCATGCCCTTCAAGATGACCTGCACGATGCCATGCCCTTCAAGATGACCTACACGAAATAAGTGTATGGAGCAACATGGGGGGAAATAGAAATCATTGTGAATAAATGACATGTTATGGAATGTGCAATATGAGATAAAATGCCACACACAACCTACAAATTATGTGGGAAGGCATTAAAGAACTCTGACTATCTATGGGGTGGTTCTGGACAGTAGACTGTCACCAGAAGAAAGCATAAAGACAATGCGTGAGGAGCATATGCCACACTTTCCAACTTCAGAATCATTTTTTAAATACATGGATGGTGAAATACCTGTAGCAATTATATTAATTAAGCATAATATAATTGCTCCAAAAACTCAGAAGTTTCAGTGCAGATAATTACAAGTGCCTGTTAATTCCACATTACAAGAAGTCCTACACTAATCGAAGACTAAACCACACATCAGAAGATGAGAAGACGACGACGTTTTGGTCTGCCCTGGACCATTAACAAGTCGATTGTGATGTAAGCAAGTGGTGGTGGTGGTTGTTTTAGATTCAGCTACTTAGATTTGGCTATGGTGAGCCCATAATGTGAGCAAAGGAGGCACGGGGCATTAAGGCAAGAGAGAGGTGAGGAGGAATAAATTCCTAGAGGAAGGCAAGAGCAAGGCAAATAGTACGAATGGGATGGGTGTAATAAAGGAGTACAAGAAGGGGGTAATAATGAGTATAAGAATTAGAACGAAGGAATAAGAGAAAAAAGAAAAAAGGATGGGTAGGCTTTTGTTAGGTCACGTTTGTTAGAAAGGTTAGAGCATTTGAGTCTGTACTGTGAAAGGTAAGAGTCAACATCAACAAAGCCAGGACTCGGGTTCATGTTGTATCAGAACCTGATTCGACAAGACGACGTCTGTGTAGAGTAGAGGCAGGAAAGATTATTTTAGAAGACCAATCAATAGGATGATTAGAACCCCTAACATGACAGAAGAGTGCATTGTTTGTGTCTGCAGACTTAACACTTCTTCTAAGTTTCTTATGTCTGTCATTTAGTGTACGGCCAGTTTCCACAAAGTACTGAAGAGGGAAAGACGAACAGGAAATAAGAGTATACACCAGAAGCATTAGAAGCAGGAGCAGCAGTGTGAACCAGATTACTATGAAAAGTGTTAGTTTGTCAAAAGGCAAGCTGTATTATGTCAAGATAACGAAGGGTATTAGTGAGTTTTTTGAGTTCAGATATTTAGGGAAGGCAGAGCACAGTCGTACTAGTGTTTGAAACATGTTTGGGATGAACGAAATTTCATTTAGCCGTGGGGTCTTGCGACAAAACCGGGCTGCCTTAAAATTTTGACTGGGCCGTGAGGTCACTGAGCCCCGAAATCACCTCAAGGTAACCTTAAGGTAAGGTAGCTTGAGAATAGGCACAGTTGATAAAATGTAAGGGGTAACCAAGGCAAGAGGAAGATTTGTAAATACTGTAAACTGAAATTTCCGAATCAATAAACTGAGGGTCACCGATAAGCATGGAGTTAGAGATGAGAACACTATTCTTAACAGAAGGAGGATGGTAGGAAAAGAAGTGAATGTACATACCACTATGAATGGGTTTGCGGTAGACAGAGAAAAAGAAACTGAACAGAGCTGTGAATATGAACGTCAAGAAAAGGAAAGAGGGAATTAATTAGATTTCCATTTAACTTTGAAATGGATAGAAGGAGCCAGATTGTTAAGAGAGGAGAGGAAAGGCTGGAAAAGACTAAGGTCATGAGGCCATAAAGCAACAAGTCATCAACATAGCGAAGCCAGAGAGAGGGACAAGTATCAATAGTGGAAGAAGAACGGTTTCGAAATATTCCATGTACAGAATGGTAAGAACGGGTGAGAGGAGAACCCATAGCAACACCAAACTTTGAGAAGTATTTTCCGTTGAAAAGAGGAGTTTGAGTCAACACAAAGTCTAACGAGTTCTAGGAAAAATGTCAGTTGGGAGCGGGAAATGAAGAAGTTCCTCAGTTGCCTTATGACTAAGGAAAGAGATCATCATCAAGGGAAACATTAGTAAACAGAGTTGACATCAAAACTAAGCATCTTACAGGAGGTCTGCAGGCGCAGTCTATGAAGTCCTGAGAATGACGAAAGTGAGCAGGACTAAAAGCACAAAGATAAGGAGTCAGAGTTTTAGCAAGCCAGGAGGCAAGAGGATAGCTGACAGAGCCCCTTGAAGAAATGATAGGACAAAGAGGAATACCAGATTTTTGAGTTTAAGGTAGACCATAGAAATAAGGAAGAGGAAGGGCAAATGACAAAGAAATGTTTTATTAGATCTACATTTAGGTTGTAGCAACTATATTAACAAGTAATATACTTGCTCCATATCCTCATTAGCTTAAGCACAGATAATGAGATGGGTCTGTTAATTCTACATAACCTTTCTCCAAGTGTTCCACATTCCTAGATGCTCTACACTAATTCTTGGCCTGCTAATTACAATTCTCAAGTGTACAACTAATTACAGTTAATAACTCTTACCAACCTGATAGATGATAGTCAGTTTGGCAAGGTCAGATGGAAGCTTATAATATATGCTGTCGACAGCACATCATCATCACAGACAGTTACAGCCCCGCTAATCTCTGTCTTATCACCAAACATGTAAACATATGTTACAAGGTAATCAATCAAACAACCAACCAATTAACCAATCAACCAATCAATCAATCACTCACACACACTCACCTCGAGGAGCAACATAAGTTTGAGGCCATTGCGGAATTCTTCCTCGATGCTCTCGATGAGGGTGCCCGCCTTCCGGAGGTGGGAGTTGCACCAGGCAGTAAATGTCTGTGGAAGAGAACAAACATTACATCAGCATACTCCACAATGTAATCACCACAACATCAATATATAAATAAATATTAAGACAGCTAAGAAATCAAACCCGCATTCCTGAACTCCTCAAATCTATCATCGTCCTGTAGGTCAATCTTTTCAAGGACAAGAACTTTCCACACTAGAGATGCTATACCGATGATGATACTTTTCAAGACGCTAGTGCTCTCTAGAGTGGAATACTGCTGTACAATGACAGCCCCTTTCAAAGCTGGAGAAATTGCTGACCTGGAGAGCATGCAGAGATCCTTTACTGCCAGAATCCACTCAGTAAAACATCTTAACTATTGGGACCGACTAAAGAGCCTAAATCTGTATTCTCTTGAGCGCAGGTGGGAGAGATACATAATAATTTACACATGGAAAATAGTAGAAGGGCTGGTCCTAAACCTGCACACAGAAATAACACCACATGAGACCAGAAGGCAAGGCAGGATGTGCAGAATACCCCGTTGAAGAGCAGAAGTGCAACAGATACTCTGAGAGAACTCAATCAACATCAGAAGCCCGAGACTGTTCAACACGCTTCCACTACACATAAGGGGCATAACTGGCCGACACCTCACAGTGTTCAAGAGAGAATTGGATAAACACCTCCAAAGGACACCTGATCAACCAGGCTGTGATTCATCCGTCAGGCTGCGGGCAGCCGCGTCCAACAGCCTGGTTGACCGAACCCGTAATGAGGAGGCCTGGGCGATGACCGGGCCGCGGGGACGCTAAGCCCCGAAATCAACACAAGGTAAGGTAGTGAGTGCACCTGACAAGTTCAGGGTCACAAGATCGACTCCATTAAACACTCAATATTTATCATTGTCACACTAATTCAATTTTGTTGAACTCATGATAAAATTAGCAATAGCCACAAAAATAATACAAAATTAATACAGTGCTGGCTTAAAGACTTCTGGACACGTTTCCTGATGCCTGTATTAGTGTAGCAGTAAATAGGTACCTGGGAGTTAAGCAACTGTTGTGGGTCGCATCTGGTTGATACCCGCTTGATGGGGTTCTGGGAGTTCTTCTACTCCCCAAGCCCGGCCCAAGGCCAGGCTCGACTTGTGAGAGTTTGGTCCACCAGGCTGTTGCTTTGTAACAACCTAGCTGTTGTAGGCATGACCCAGAATGTTCGAGAAACGACTGGGTATGGACCTGACCCCAAGCACATGGTCGCACCCCCTGGGGCGGTGGCGGTGAAAATAATTGGCGCCTTTGTTCACAGTTTCGTATAATGAATTATGTTACAGAATTCACTTATTTAGAGAAATTAGTCTTCATTCAAATTGTATAAGATTCCTGTTTATAGTATCAAGAATATCTTGAGTGTTAGAAGAATGAGTTAAGTCACCATCAGTGACGTCACGAGCCGAGACTAGACTGGGCGGCGGAGTGACCTGAGGTCACAGGTTATCAGAGTTTCCACGTCCACTATTTCTCAAAGGTCAAATAGCCATTTTGTAATCGGGAATAGCCCTTCCCCAAGATGCTTGTGTAATTAACTTCAGTTAAAATAATTCAACCAATCTGAATCAGTCAGTACAACAGAGATGAGTTGTTTAACTTAAGCCTTGCTAGCAACTTGGTAAACTAGGCGGAAGGACACAGATCTGGGCGTCTGGGTAGAGAAGCATGTGGGAAGGAGAGTGTGGGATCCGGAGCAACACAGGGAAGGTGTCCACTCCACCTCTTCCCAAGACCTTAGCACTAATATCTAGCTGGTCGCCAAAAAGGTAGAGTTGCTGTAAGAGTTGTTATAGGGAATAAGTCAACTCATTGCCAATAAGGTCAGGGCGTGATAAGTTTAGGGAGTGCATTGATTTAGATTTTGTTTAGTTTTTGAATAAACCATTTAGCTATTAAATTGTCTTTTGTATTAATTTCCATTTTATGTAATTTATATGTATATTGTCCAGCACCACGTGGGTAGCTCAGAGGCTGAGTCGAGTTGGGCGCCGATTCTAACACTGAATCAGAATTCATTATTCCCTTTGATTGTTAATTAATTCCACACTTACGGATATCCAAGTCATATCCAAGTTGCCCTTGTGGATTTGTTCATTTGATGCATCACATTAGTGTGATCTCTGTGTGTGATCCAAGTCACATATTACTAGTGGGGATCAAGCCCCAAAGTTTATTGATTAGCATGATCGATCCAGACCTCGGTCATTGCTCAGTGTTACTGGTCTGGTAGTGGCAGCGCAAGGCGATCCTAGGGTTTTGCTAGAAGTCGGTTTCCACGTCATAAGGTTGTAGAATCTTAAGTCGGTCAATCGTCTTAAGACCACGTAGCGTGGGGTCGGCTCAAGTAAAAGTTTTGGGGTCCCTTGGTAGAGAGTTTAATAAAGTAGAATACGGGGTAGAGAGACCGAAATACGATACGAATACCCACCCCCGTGTTACAATAGTGGCAGCGGTGGGATGGGTATTCGTATCGTATTTCGGTCTCTCTACCCTGTATTCTACTTTATGCCGGAGCAACCGTTGACATCTTCAAGAGAAAACTAGATAGTTTTATCCAAGGAGTGCCAGACCAACCGGGCTGTGTTGAATATGTGGGCCTGCGGGCTGCTCCAACAACAGCCTGGTGGACCAAGCTCTCACAACTCAAGCCTGGCCTTGGGCCGGGCTTGGGGAGTAGAACTCCCAGAACCCCATCAAGCAGGTATCGTCCTGGACAGAGAATATTCAAAAGTTGGGAATATTATTTAATGAATTATAAATTGTTGCTTTAAAAAAATATTTCACTAATGGCGCAGCACTGTGTATAACACGAGGGACAGATGCACATGGGTTGACCAGTAAAGTTTATATGCATCAAAATTCAAATTACCTTTCTTTGGATGGTGGGATACAAGTACAAAAATTGCATTTGTATTACTTGTATAGCTGCATTTCTGCAACTAGCCTAGATTATATGAAAGGTTAACGAGTTGACATGAAAGTATGTGATTATCTGACACGATGGTTAGACATGAGGAGCACGAGACCAGTAGCCTGCACCGGCACACTTGGGCTGCATCACCACCATACCCTCAAGAACACTCAAGTGGATGAAGCAGTTGTCAAGCTCCAGGTACGTCATAACCGGCAGGACTGAAGGACATAAATACTGGATATATTATAATGCACTGTATGAGATCATGACGCAGTTCCTGCTCACAGAGCATACATAACATATGAAGTGCTCAGCATTAGAGTGGTCACCTACAGCCACCTGCCAGAGGTAACAGTAGCCCAGTCTCATCCTGGCAATTACTATGTCTCGCTGACCTTCTGTGCTCTCCATATATGTAGCTATCAAATCTAAACTCAAAATTTTGTATACTAGTGTTTTCAGGTCTTTGAGAGTGCAATTAATCTCCTATCAGACCTGACTGTTTAGAGCAATATAGTCTTAACAATAGGGATACCAAGGTCTAACTCAACCTCATCATTTTTGCACGGTAATTTGGTTATGTCTGTCTCTCATTATGATGAGTTATATTTGGCATACAGCATTTTTTTTATTAATACAAGAGGTACATCTGCATTAGTGCAGCTACCCTAGACTATATGAAGTGGAGTACAGTGTGTCAAAAAAGCTAACCAGGTGATGCTAAAAAATCCCCATCACACAGGATGGTTAGTCATACCGTGATGGTTAGACTGCATGTGATAGGCAGACTCCGGATGCATTTTGAGGATATCATCAACACAAGAGTGAATAAGGTAGCAGTGGTAATAAAAGTCCCCATCTCGCAGGATGGTTAGTCATACAGAGCCATGTGTTTAGTAGCTTGCACTGGCAAATTTTGGGTACACTGTGAGAATATCTTCAAGAATACAAGAGTGAATAAAGTAATTACAAAGCTCCAGGTACCTCATGCCAACTGGTCTGAAAGGTCTAATAACTGGGCATTCGGTGATGTAGTGTGGGGGATCGTGCCACAGTTCATGCTCACAGAGTTTGCAACTGGAGTGCTTAGGATTGGGAGATCCGTCACCTGCAGCCACCTGCCACAGGTAACAGTAACCCAACCTGATCCTTGTAACCACTGTGTCGCACAGTCTGGTGGACGTTTTGCGATGCCCATAGATATAGGTTTCAGATCTGAACAAATCATAGCTTTTTATACTAGTACTTTCAGGTCGTTGGGAGTCAGTAATTTCTTTCCTATCAGACCTGAGTGTTTGGACCAATACAGTTTTGACAGCAGAGATGGGGATACCTAGATCTAATTCAACTTCATCTTTGTTGTACGCTAATTTGGCTGCAATGTCTGACTCATTATGATGGGTTATATTTATGTGTGAAGGTATCCATACAAAGGAGATTCGAGACCCTTTATTCTGTGCAGCAATTAGGTCATTTATAATTGGTAGTATGAGGTTCTTGCTGTCGATCTTCCAGGAAAAGTTTTCAATTGCTTGAAGAGCAGATTTCGAATCACAAAATATTATTCCTCCTCCAATGTTTTTTAATGTACTGGTAGCTAGTTGTAATGCTCCTAGTTCTACTTGTGTGGAGGTCAGCCAGTTGTTTAACCTGACACTGACAGTCTTTGTGCAAATATTATTTCTATAAAACCTACATGCTGCTCCAGTCTGTCCAGTAGAAGATTGGACTGAGTCGTCGGTGTAGACACAGTGCTCGTGAGATCTTAAATTCTCGATGGAGGAGGCAATTGTTTCGAGTGTGACAGCTTTGGGAAGAGCAAGATTCTCATTATCTTTCTTGGTGACAGGTGTGTATGATACTTTAATGGTGGAGTACAGATAAAGAGGAATATCAGAGACAGGTAGAGTGCACTTAAAAGGAATGTTGAGTTTAATGAGATAGTAGGCATTGTTGCTCAGCCATTTATCATAAAAGGAGTGAGTTGATATGTCGGCACCAGTCAATAGGGTGTTAACAGCACTAAATAATTTGTCTCTGAGCAATGCAGGAGATGTAGGGTCTCTCATGAGTTTAAGGCAAAAGATAGTGTTGACTTGCATGATTCTCTCTAGAATGGTTGGAAGCTTCAGTTCTTCCCTCATGTTGATGATTCTTGTGCATCTTGGGGCACCAAGAATTATCCTCATGGCTTCATTCTGTACTACTTCAAGTTTGTCCAACACAGAGGAGGGGAAGTTAATTAAGTGCAAAGCATTATAATCAACGAGGGATCTAACAAACATCATATAGAATAGTCTAGCATATTTAATATTGATACAAATATTCTTACCAGTAAGTATTTTCAGTGATTTTAGTCTTTATTTTAACCTACGGTGTAGCACATTCTCCTTCCTGGAACTCTACGGAATTAACCCATATTTAATTTGTTCAACACAAGAACACAGGTAACTGAAGCAGGCCTATTGGCCCATACGAGGCAGCTCCTATTCATAACCACCCAATAAGAAGGGGATAGTAATAGGAATAAGAAGGGGATAGTAATAGGAATAAGAAGGGGATAGTAATAGGAATAAGAAGGGGATAGTAATAGGAATAAGACGGGGATAGTAATAGGAAAAAGTATGGGGGTCGTAAGTGAAAACAATGGAAAAAAAGGAAAGAGAAAGATAAATGGAAGGGTAAGCTTATGTCCTTGCACCGCTGCTTTTCCTTATTCTCATATCAGATATAGACAAAAGTACAAGTCACAGTTTCGAATCATCCTTTGCAGATGACACAAAAATCAGTATGAAAATTACCTCGGCTGAAGACATTGAAAAACTTCAAAGCTGATATTAATAAAGTTTTCGACTGGGCATCAGAAAATAACATGATGTTTAACAGTGATAAATTCCAGGTACTCAGGTATGGTAAAATGAGGACCTTAAACATAATACAGGGTACAAAACACAATCAAATGTGCCTATAGTAGGAAAACAGCATGTAAAGGATTTGGGAATAATGATGTTTGACGACCTAACGTTTAGGGAGCATAACCAAGCAAATATTGCGTCAGCCAGAAAAATGATAGGATGAATTACGAGAACTTTCAAATCCAGGGATCCCATCACAATGGTTGTACTCTTCAAGTCACTTGTGTTGTCCCGTTTTGAGTACTGCTCAGTACTCACTTCCCCTATCAGAGCAGGAGAGAGTGCTGAAATAGAGGGAATACAGAGAACATATACGGCACACACAGACGCGATAATGCACTTAAATTATTGGGATCGTCTCAAAGCTCTCCAAATGTACTCACTAGAAAGAAGACGAGAGAGATATCAAATAATATACACGTGGAAGATACTGGAGGGCCAGGTACTAAATCTACACAGTAAAATAACAACGTACTGGAGTGAACGATATGGAAGAAAATGCAGAACAGAACCAGTGAAGAGCAGGGGTGCCATAGGCACAATCAGAGAACATTGTATAAACATCAGAGGTCCGCGGATGTTCATCACCCTCCCAGCGAGCATAAGAAATATTGCCGGAACAACCGTTGACATCTTCAAGAGGAAACTAGATTGTTTCCTCCAAGGAGTGCCGGACCAACCGGGCTGTGGTGGGTATGTGGGCCTGCGGGCCGCTCCAAGCAACAGCCTGGTGAACCAAACTCTCACAAGTCAAGCCTGGCCTCGGGCCGGGCTTGGGGAGTAGAAGAACTCCCAGAACCCCATCAACCAGGTAACAACCAAGTGAGTGTCTGGGGGAGGAGGTGGTAGTGAGTGTCTGGGGGGAGGTGGTAGTGAGTGTCTGGGGGGAGGTGGTAGTGGCTGTCTGGGGGAGGAGGTGGTAGTGGCTGTCTGGGGGAGGAGGTGGTAGTGGCTGTCTGGGGAGGAGGTGGTAGTGGCTGTCTGGGGGAGGAGGTGGTAGTGAGTGTCTGGGGGGGGAGGTGGTAGTGGCTGTCTGGGGGAGGAGGTGGTAGTGAGAGTCTGGGGGAGGAGGTGGTAGTGAGTGTCTGGGGGAGGAGGTGGTAGTGAGTGTCTGGGGGAGGAGGTGGTAGTGAGTGTCTGGGGGAGGAGGTGGTAGTGAGTGTCTGGGGAGGAGGTGGTAGTGAGTGTCTGGGGAGGAGGTGGTAGTGAGTGTCTGGGGAGGAGGTGGTAGTGAGTGTCTGGGGGGGAGGTGGTAGTGAGTGTCTGGGGGGGAGGTGGTAGTGACTGTCTAGGGGGGGGAGGTGGTAGTGACTGTCTGGGGGGGGGGAGGTGGTAGTGACTGTCTGGGGGGGGGGAGGTGGTAGTGACTGTCTGGGGAGGAGGTGGTAGTGAGTGTCTGGGGGGGAGGTGGTAGTGAGTGTCTGGGGAGGAGGTGGTAGTGAGTGTCTGGGGGGGAGGTGGTAGTGAGTGTCTGGGGAGGAGGTGGTAGTGAGTGTCTGGGGGGGAGGTGGTAGTGAGTGTCTGGGGGGGAGGTGGTAGTGTCTGGGGAGGAGGTGGTAGTGAGTGTCTGGGGGGGAGGTGGTAGTGAGTGTCTGGGGAGGAGGTGGTAGTGAGTGTCTGGGGGGGAGGTGGTAGTGAGTGTCTGGGGGGGAGGTGGTAGTGAGTGTCTGGGGGGGAGGTGGTAGTGAGTGTCTGGGGGGGAGGTGGTAGTGAGTGTCTGGGGGGGAGGTGGTAGTGAGTGTCTGGGGGGGAGGTGGTAGTGAGTGTCTGGGGGGGAGGTGGTAGTGAGTGTCTGGGGGGGAGGTGGTAGTGAGTGTCTGGGGGGGAGGTGGTAGTGAGTGTCTTGGGAGGAGGTGGTAGTGAGTGTCTGGGGGGGAGGTGGTAGTGAGTGTCTGGGGAGGAGGTGGTAGTGAGTGTCTGGGGGGGAGGTGGTAGTGAGTGTCTGGGGGGGAGGTGGTAGTGAGTGTCTGGGGGGGAGGTGGTAGTGAGTGTCTGGGAGGGGGAGGTGGTAGTGAGTGTCTGGGAGGGGGAGGTGGTAGTGACTGTCTGGGAGGGGGAGGTGGTAGTGACTGTCTGGGAGGGGGAGGTGGTAGTGACTGTCTGGGGGGGAGGTGGTAGTGACTGTCTGGGAGGGAGGTGGTAGTGACTGTCTGGGGGGAGGTGGTAGTGACTGTCTGGGGGGGGAAGTGGTAGTGACTGTCTGGGGGGGGAAGGTGGTAGTGACTGTCTGGGGGGAGGTGGTAGTGAGTGTCTGGGGGGGAGGTAGTAGTGAGTGTCTGGGGTGGGAAGGTGGTAGTGAGTGTCTGGGGGGGAGGTGGTAGTGACTGTCTGGGGGGGGAGGTGGTAGTGACTGTCTGGGGGGGGGAGGGTGGTAGTGACTGTCTGGGGAGGAGGTGGTAGTGAGTGTCTGGGGGGGAGGTGGTAGTGAGTGTCTGGGGAGGTGGTGGTAGTGACTGTCTGGGGGGGAGGTGGTAGTGAGTGTCTGGGGGGGAGGTGGTAGTGAGTGTCTGGGGGGGAGGTGGTAGTGTCTGGGGAGGAGGTGGTAGTCAGTGTCTGGGGGGGAGGTGGTAGTGAGTGTCTTGGGAGGAGGTGGTAGTGAGTGTCTGGGGGGGAGGTGGTAGTGAGTGTCTGGGGAGGAGGTGGTAGTGAGTGTCTGGGGAGGAGGTGGTAGTGAGTGTCTGGGGGGAGGTGGTAGTGACTGTCTAGGGGGGGGAGGTGGTAGTGAGTGTCTGGGGGGGAGGTGGTAGTGAGTGTCTGGGGAGGAGGTGGTAGTGAGTGTCTGGGGGGAGGTGGTAGTGAGTGTCTGGGGAGGAGGTGGTAGTGAGTGTCTGGGGGGGAGGTGGTAGTGAGTGTCTGGGGGGGAGGTGGTAGTGTCTGGGGAGGAGGTGGTAGTGAGTGTCTGGGGGGGAGGTGGTAGTGAGTGTCTGGGGAGGAGGTGGTAGTGAGTGTCTGGGGAGGAGGTGGTAGTGAGTGTCTGGGGGGGAGGTGGTAGTGAGTGTCTGGGGGGGAGGTGGTAGTGAGTGTCTGGAGGGGAGGTGGTAGTGAGTGTCGGGGGGGAGGTGGTAGTGAGTGTCTGGGGGGGAGGTGGTAGTGTCTGGGGAGGAGGTGGTAGTGAGTGTCTGGGGGGGAGGTGGTAGTGAGTGTCTTGGGAGGAGGTGGTAGTGAGTGTCTGGGGGAGAGGTGGTAGTGAGTGTCTGGGGGGGAGGTGGTAGTGAGTGTCTGGGGGGGAGGTGGTAGTGAGTGTCTGGGAGGGGGAGGTGGTAGTGAGTGTCTGGGAGGGGGAGGTGGTAGTGAGTGTCTGGGAGGGGGAGGTGGTAGTGAGTGTCTGGGAGGGGGAGGTGGTAGTGACTGTCTGGGAGGGGGAGGTGGTAGTGACTGTCTGGGGGGGAGGTGGTAGTGACTGTCTGGGAGGGAGGTGGTAGTGACTGTCTGGGGGGGGAGGTGGTAGTGACTGTCTGGGGGGGAGGTGGTAGTGACTGTCTGGGGGGGGAAGGTGGTAGTGACTGTCTGGGGGGAGGTGGTAGTGAGTGTCTGGGGGGGAGGTGGTAGTGAGTGTCTGGGGGGGAAGGTGGTAGTGAGTGTCTGGGGGGGAGGTGGTAGTGACTGTCTGGGGGGGAGGTGGTAGTGACTGTCTGGGGGGGGGAGGGTGGTAGTGACTGTCTGGGGAGGAGGTGGTAGTGAGTGTCTGGGGGGGAGGTGGTAGTGAGTGTCTGGGGAGGAGGTGGTAGTGAGTGTCTGGGGGGGAGGTGGTAGTGAGTGTCTGGGGGGGAGGTGGTAGTGTCTGGGGAGGAGGTGGTAGTGAGTGTCTGGGGGGAGGTGGTAGTGTCTGGGGGGGAGGTGGTAGTGAGTGTCTTGGGAGGAGGTGGTAGTGAGTGTCTGGGGGGGAGGTGGTAGTGAGTGTCTGGGGAGGAGGTGGTAGTGAGTGTCTGGGGGGAGGTGGTAGTGACTGTCTGGGGGGGGAGGTGGTAGTGACTGTCTATTGGGGGGAGGTGGTAGTGACTGTCTGGGGGGGGGAGGTGGTAGTGACTGTCTGGGGGGGAGGTGGTAGTGACTGTCTGGGGGGGAGGTGGTAGTGACTGTCTGGGGGGGAGGTGGTAGTGACTGTCTGGGGGGGAGGTGGTAGTGACTGTCTGGGGGGAGGTGGTAGTGACTGTCTGGGGGGAGGTGGTAGTGACTGTCTGGGGGGGGGAGGTGGTAGTGACTGTCTGGGGGGGAGGTGGTAGTGACTGTCTGGGGGGGAGGTGGTAGTGACTGACTGGGGAGGAGGTGGTAGTGACTGTCTGGGGGGGGAGGTGGTAGTGACTGTCTGGGGGGGGAGGTGGTAGTGACTGTCTGGGGGGGGAGGTGGTAGTGACTGTCTGGGGGGGAGGTGGTAGTGACTGTCTGGGGGGGAGGTGGTAGTGACTGTCTGGGGGGGGAGGTGGTAGTGACTGTCTGGGGGGGGAGGTGGTAGTGACTGTCTGGGGGGGGAGGTGGTAGTGACTGTCTGGGGGGGAGGTGGTAGTGACTGTCTGGGGGGGAGGTGGTAGTGACTGTCTGGGGGGAGGTGGTAGTGACTGTCTGGGGGGGAGGTGGTAGTGACTGTCTGGGGGGGGGAGGTGGTAGTGACTGTCTGGGGGGAGGTGGTAGTGACTGTCTGGGGGGGAGGTGGTAGTGACTGTCTGGGGGGGAGGTGGTAGTGACTGTCTGGGGGGGAGGTGGTAGTGACTGTCTGGGGGGGAGGTGGTAGTGACTGTCTGGGGGGGAGGTGGTAGTGACTGTCTGGGGGGGGAGGTGGTAGTGACTGTCTTGGGGGGGAGGTGGTAGTGACTGTCTGGGGGGGAGGTGGTAGTGACTGTCTGGGGGGAGGTGGTAGTGACTGACTGGGGAGGAGGTGGTAGTGACTGACTGGGGAGGAGGTGGTAGTGACTGTCTGGGGGGGGAGGTGGTAGTGACTGGGGGAGGAGGTGGTAGTGACTGTCTGGGGGGGAGGTGGTAGTGAGTGTCTGGGGGGGGAGGTGGTAGTGAGTGTCTGGGGGGGAGGTGGTAGTGACTGTCTGGGGGGGGGAGGTGGTAGTGACTGTCTGGGGGGGAGGTGGTAGTGACTGTCTGGGGGGGAGGTGGTAGTGAGTGTCTGGGGAGGAGGTGGTAGTGAGTGTCTGGGGGGAGGTGGTAGTGACTGTCTGGGGGGGAGGTGGTAGTGACTGTCTGGGGGGGAGGTGGTAGTGACTGTCTGGGGGGGGGAGGTGGTAGTGACTGTCTGGGGGGGGAGGTGGTAGTGAGTGTCTGGGGGGGAGGTGGTAGTGACTGTCTGGGGGGGAGGTGGTAGTGACTGTCTGGGGGGGAGGTGGTAGTGACTGTCTGGGGGGGAGGTGGTAGTGACTGTCTGGGGGGGGAGGTGGTAGTGAGTGTCTGGGGGGGAGGTGGTAGTGAGTGTCTGGGGGGGAGGTGGTAGTGACTGTCTGGGGGGGAGGTGGTAGTGACTGTCTGGGGGGGAGGTGGTAGTGACTGTCTGGGGGGGGAGGTGGTAGTGACTGTCTGGGGGGGGAGGTGGTAGTGACTGTCTGGGGGGGAGGTGGTAGTGACTGTCTGGGGGGGAGGTGGTAGTGACTGTCTGGGGGGGGGAGGTGGTAGTGACTGTCTGGGGGGGAGGTGGTAGTGACTGTCTGGGGGGGAGGTGGTAGTGACTGTCTGGGGGGGAGGTGGTAGTGACTGACTGGGGGAGGTGGTAGTGACTGTCTGGGGGGGGAGGTGGTAGTGACTGTCTGGGGGGGGAGGTGGTAGTGACTGTCTGGGGGAGGAGGTGGTAGTGACTGTCTGGGGGGGAGGTGGTAGTGAGTGTCTGGGGGGGGAGGTGGTAGTGAGTGTCTGGGGGGGGGAGGTGGTAGTGACTGTCTGGGGGGGGGAGGTGGTAGTGACTGTCTGGGGGGGAGGTGGTAGTGACTGTCTGGGGGGGAGGTGGTAGTGAGTGTCTGGGGAGGAGGTGGTAGTGAGTGTCTGGGGGGAGGTGGTAGTGACTGTCTGGGGGGGAGGTGGTAGTGACTGTCTGGGGGGGAGGTGGTAGTGACTGTCTGGGGGGGGGAGGTGGTAGTGACTGTCTGGGGGGGAGGTGGTAGTGAGTGTCTGGGGGGGAGGTGGTAGTGACTGTCTGGGGGGGAGGTGGTAGTGACTGTCTGGGGGGGAGGTGGTAGTGACTGTCTGGGGGGGAGGTGGTAGTGACTGTCTGGGGGGGAGGTGGTAGTGAGTGTCTGGGGGGGAGGTGGTAGTGAGTGTCTGGGGGGGAGGTGGTAGTGACTGTCTGGGGGGGAGGTGGTAGTGACTGTCTGGGGGGGAGGTGGTAGTGACTGTCTGGGGGGGGGGAGGTGGTAGTGACTATCTGGGGGGGAGGTGGTAGTGACTGTCTGGGGGGGGGAGGTGGTAGTGACTGTCTGGGGGGGGGAGGTGGTAGTGACTGTCTGGGGGGGAGGTGGTAGTGACTGTCTGGGGGGGGAGGTGGTAGTGACTGTCTGGGGGGGAGGTGGTAGTGACTGTCTGGGGGGGGAGGTGGTAGTGACTGTCTGGGGGGGGAGGTGGTAGTGACTGTCTGGGGGGGGAGGTGGTAGTGACTGTCTGGGGGGGAGGTGGTAGTGACTGTCTGGGGGGGAGGTGGTAGTGACTGTCTGGGGGGGAGGTGGTAGTGACTGTCTGGGGGGGGAGGTGGTAGTGACTGTCTGGGGGGGGAGGTGGTTGTGACTGTCTGGGGGAAGGTGGTAGTGACTGTCTGGGTGGGGGAGGTGGTAGTGACTGTCTGGGTGGGGGAGGTGGTAGTGACTGTCTGGGGGGAGGTGGTAGTGACTGTCTGGGGGGGGAGGTGGTAGTGACTGTCTGGGGGGGGAGGTGGTAGTGACTGTCTGGGGGGGGGAGGTGGTAGTGACTGTCTGGGGGGGGGAGGTGGTAGTGACTGTCTGGGTGGGGAGGTGGTAGTGACTGTCTGGGGGGGAGGTGGTAGTGACTGTCTGGGGGGAGGTGGTAGTGACTGTCTGGGGGGGGAGGTGGTAGTGACTGTCTGGGGGGGGGGAGGTGGTAGTGACTGTCTGGGGGGGGGAGGTGGTAGTGACTGTCTGGGGGGGGGAGGTGGTAGTGACTGTCAGGGGGGGGAGGTGGTAGTGACTGTCTGGGGGGGGAGGTGTTAGTGACTGTCTGGGGGGGGGAGGTGGTAGTGACTGTCTGGGGGGGGGAGGTGGTAGTGACTGTCTGGGGGGGGGAGGTGGTAGTGACTGTTTGGGGGGGGAGGTGGTAGTGACTGTCTGGGGGAGAGAGGAGGTGGTAGTATCTGGGGGGGAGAGGTGGTAGTGTCGTGGAGGGGGTGGCGGGGCGTGGAGGTTACCTTACCTTGAGGTGTTTTGGGGGCTTAGCATCCCAGCGCCCGCCAAACACACACCGAAACTACGACGTTGGTACAACGTTCGAACAAGTTTTATCCCCTCCTAACCAGTTATAACAACCAATATAGCAAGTTGTAACAACGTTCTAATACGTCATAAACACGTTTAGCTAAGATGTAACAACTTTATTACAAGTTGTAACAAGCAGAAAATGGAGACAGTTACGGTTTGTGTTTCCAGGGCGGCCCGGTCGTCGACCAGGTCTCGTTGCTGGACTGGTCAACCAGGCTGTTGGACGCGGCTGCTCGCAGTCTGACGTATGAATCATAGCCTGGTTGATCAGGTATCCTTTGGAGGTGTTTGTCAAGTTCTCTCTTGAACACTGTGAGGGGTCGGCCAGTTATGCCTCTTATGTGTAGTGGAAGCGTGTTGAACAGTCTGATGTTGGTGGCTCTGATGTTGATAGAGTTCTCTCTCAGAGTACCTGTTGCACCTCTGCTCTTCAACGGGGGTATTCTGCACATCCTGCCATGCCTCCTGGTCTCATGTGATGTTATTTCTGTGTGCAGGTTTGGGACCAGCCCCTCTACTATTTTTCATGTGTAAATTATTGTCTCTCTCTCCCGCCTGCGCTCAAGGGAGTACAGATTAGGCTCTTCAGTCGGTCCCAATAGTGTAGATGTTTTACTGAGTGGATTCTAGCAGTAAAGGATCTCTGCACGCTCTCCAGGTCAGCAATTTCTCCAGCTTTGAAAGGGGCTGTCATTGTGCAGCAGTACTCCACTCTAGAGAGCACTAGTGTCTTGAAGAGTATCATCACCGGTATAGCATCTCTAGTGTGAAAGTTTCTTCTTATCCAACCTGTCATTTTTCTTGCAGTTGTGACGGCTACTTTATTGTGTTCTTTAAAGGTAAGGTCTTCCCACATGAGTACACCCAGATCCTTTACATTGCCTTTCGTTCTATGTTATGATTTGACTGAGTTTTGTGCGTGGTTTCCATTTTTATATTTTATTTTTTTCCGTAGCGCATGAGCTGGAACTTATCTTCGTTACACACACCAAATTATTTTCTGTAACCCATAGAAAGACCTGATTTACATAAAATTGGAGGTTTGCCGTGTCCTCTGTGTTGCCTACTCTCATGAAGATCCTAGTGTCATCTGCAAAGGATGATACAGTACTATAGGTTGTGTTCTGGTCTATGTCCGATATGAGGATGAGAAAAAGTACTGGAGCAAGCACAGTACCCTGGAGGACTGAGCTCTTCACGGTTGATGGCCCGAATTTTATTTGGTTGACTATTACACATTGGATTCTGATAGTCAGGAAATTGTAGATCCATCCCCCTATTTTTCCGGTAATTCCTTTTGAACGCATTTTATGTGCAATAACACCATGGTCACATTTATCGAAGGCTTTTACGAAATCTGTGTAAATTACATCAGCGTTTCGTTTGTCTTCCATAGCATCTAATGCCATATCATAGTGGTCCAGCAACTGCGACAGGCACGAGCGCCCTGTTCTGAAACCATGTTGTCCGGGGTTATGGAGAGGCTGTGATTCCATGTATTTTGTGATCTTACTTCTTAGCACTCTCTCAAAAATTTGTATGATGTGCGATGTTAGTGCTATCGGTCTGTAATTTTTTGCCTCTGCCTTTTTTCCTCCTTTATGGAGTGGTGCTATCTCTGCTGTTTTTAGTATGTCAGGGAT
>NC_091150.1:29561405-29596405 GCF_040958095.1 Procambarus clarkii | reverse complement strand
AGACGGGGGGAGGTGGTAGTGAGAGCAGACGGGGGGAGGTGGTAGTGAGAACAGACGGGGGGAGGTGGTAGTGAGAACAGACGGGGGGAGGTGGTAGTGAGAGCAGACGGGGGGAGGTGGTAGTGAGAGCAGACGGGGGGAGGTGGTAGTGAGAGCAGACGGGGGGAGGTGGTAGTGAGAACAGACGGGGGGAGGTGGTAGTGAGAGCAGACGGGGGGAGGTGGTAGTGAGAACAGACGGGGGGGGAGGTGGTAGTGAGAGCAGACGGGGGGAGGTGGTAGTGAGAGCAGACGGGGGGAGGTGGTAGAGAGAACAGAGGGGGGGGTGGTAGAGAGAACAGAGGGGGGGGAGGTGGTAGTGAGAACAGACGGGGGGAGGTGGTAGAGAGAACAGAGGGGGGGGTGGTAGAGAGAACAGAGGGGGGGGAGGTGGTAGTGAGAGCAGACGGGGGGAGGTGGTAGTGAGAGCAGACGGCGGGGAGGTGGTAGTGAGAGCAGACGGGGGGAGGTGGTAGTGAGAACAGATGGGGGGAGGTGGTAGAGAGAACAGAGGGGGGAGGTGGTAGAGAGAACAGACGGGGGGTGGTAGAGAACAGAGGGGGGGAGGTGGTAGAGAGAACAGACGGTGGGAGGTGGTAGAGAGAACAGACGGGGGGAGGTGGTAGAGAGAACAGACGGGGGGGGGGTAGAGGGTGTGGTGGAGGGGGGTGGTGGAGGGGGGTGGTAGAGGGGGGTGGTAGAGATGGTCGTGAGCGTGGTGGAAGGAGGGGTGGGAGGTGGTGGTGGTGTAATCCGGCACTGTGCCCAAACATGGCTCTGTGCCACGCATCTCTCTCTCTCGCTTCCCAGCACCACAACTATACACTTTCCTCCCTCCTCCTCCTCTCCCCCCTCCAAGTCACTTCCTCCCTCTCTCCCACTTCTCTTCCTTCTTATTTTCTCTCCTCCTCGCTCGTACTATTCCGCCTCCCACATCCTCCTCCTGCTCCACGCATGCGTCACTCCATGGCTTCTCTTGTTTACCCGCCGCCACATGACTCAATTAGAACTACAAACTAAAAAAAAAAAAAAAGGACGTGAAGCCGGCGTCTATAGAAAACGGGAACGGAAATAAACACGCCAAATGACGTCACAGGTAACCCTTTTATTATTATTATTTTCTACCACAGACGTGGCCCCACTTTTACAATGCTAACCAGAATATATACTTTTTCTTTTGTCCTCCGTGGACAGGGTTAGATGATAATCTTTTAGATTCAGCTACTGGAGCAAAATTTTCATGTAAACGTTGTTATAGATTCAGCTACTCGGAACAGGTTCCAAGTAGCACGGGCTATGGTGAGCCCGTAACTTACCTGGCACAGGAGCGGGGCAAGTAGCACGGGCTATGGTGAGCCCGTAGTGGACTTACCTGGCACGGGAGTGGTGCCGTCTTTTTGTCCATCCATGTAAACATTTCTATCCAAACATATACAAGTGTGAGTACACCTCACTATGATTCACCTAACCCACTTAATCGCAAAGGATAGGGTGAGGTGATTGTTGCCCGACTCCGGCTTCTAGCTGTCCGCCAGGTCTTACATCTTCCCTCTAGAGG
Organism: Procambarus clarkii; assembly: GCF_040958095.1. Lineage (NCBI taxonomy): Eukaryota > Metazoa > Arthropoda > Malacostraca > Decapoda > Cambaridae > Procambarus > Procambarus clarkii. The sequence goes on along the minus strand of NC_091150.1, from coordinate 29,594,809 downwards.
GAATATGTAAGACCTGGTGTAAAATGTAAGATCTTTATGATAACTGGACGGTGGAATACCACATGGACTGAGATCACGAGTTTTGTGTGCAGAGATAAGGCGTCCACATTCCTGAGCTCTAGTAACACAAGCATCGAGCAGAACTGCCATTGAAGGCTCGGAGGCAGTCTGTAAACATATATCATCAGCATAACAGATGACCGTGTCTTCATTATTAGTTGGAAGGTCTTTAATAAGGTGATGAATTAGAACGTTGAGCAACAAGAGGCTGAGGACTCTCCCTTGTGGAGTTCCCAGTACAGTGTCTACTCTGTGTTTTAAACACTATTAAACAAAACATATGCTGCTCTATTAGACAAATAATTCTTAATTCATTTCATTAATTTTCCGTATATTCCTAGATCAGTCACCTGTTCTAGTATGATTTCCCTGTTTGCTGTATCAAAAGCTGCTGCTAGGTCGATGAAGACTGTTTGAGGGGAAGCTTCAATATGAGCGAAGTATTCAGCAAAACAGTGTTGTGTACTGAGCCCAGGCATAAATCCAAACAATTGGGGGGTGACAAGTGCCTCTGTATACGATACATGAGTCGGTTAAGGTCAATGCGTTCAAGCACTTTACAAACACATGAAGTTAGAGATAAGGGTCTATAATTATCCGAGTGTAATTTGGGAATACGAACAATGTCACGTTGTCCACGTATCAGGTAATACTCCTTCGCTTGAACTTATTCTGAATAACAGTAAGAGTAGATTACCTGGTAGCTGTGAGACTAACTTCAGTAAGGCGTATGTAACACCGTCCTCTCCAGGAGGGGGTTACAATACACGTGCCAGGATGCGTGCATGCCAAGTACGTAAGCACAGCAGGTATGCGTGTTACAGGTGTCACTGTTGAGCCAGTAAGGTGCCAGCACCTGCGACGGGTGCCTGCTGACTGTGCTGAAGGCCAGGCCAGTACCCCCCCCCCCCATGAGTGGCGGTAATGAAGGGAACAAACTGGGGAGAGCTGTCAGAGACCACCGGAATACTGGCCAATATTCGGGTCTCTGCACCAGCCATTCCCGCAGCTGTATTACCATAGACTCAAGGCGGGGAGATATAGATGCACGCATAGACGCAATAAAACACCTAAATTATTGGGATCGTCTCAAAGCTCTCCAAATGTACTCTCTAGAAAGGAGACGAGAGAGATACCAAATAATATACACATGGAAAATACTGGAGGGTCAGGTCCCAAATCTACACAGTAAAATAACAACGTACTGGAGTGAACGATATGGAAGAAAATGCAAAATAGAACCAGTGAAGAGCAGGGTTGCCATAGGCACAATCAGAGAACACTGTGAACATCAGAGGTCCACGGTTGTTCAACGTCCTCCCAGCGAGCGTAAGAAATATTGCCGGAACAACCGTGGACATCTTCAGGAGGAAATAGACTGTTTAAAAAAAAAAAAAAAAAACGTGCCGGACCAACCGGGCTGTGGTGGGTATGTGGGCCTGCGGGCCGCTCCAAGCAACAGCCTGGTGGACCAAACTCCCACAAGTCACACTGGGGAGTAGAACAACTCCCAGAACCCCATCAACCAGGTATCAAGCAGTTCACGCGCACAACTTTTATAACCAGAGGAACAATGGGGTGTTGACATACCACCAAGCCTCATGCCACAAGCATATATTAGTATAATAAAGTCGAATGTCGAAAATGTTGTCAGGGACCTACACCAGGGATCGCCTTCCTGTATACAGTCGACGCCAGTCTCAGTTTGCAGCCCCCGACGTGCAATACTCATCTAATAAGTAATAAACCCTCTTGATGTAGGCACACTAACAGTTCTTAATGTATAGGAAGCTCGTCCTACTAATGGTGTCCCAACGTAAAAGAAACGGCCAATTTAAAGTGTCCTCTCCTAACCTACCAGAGGACCCAAAATAGAAAACGGGACAGTACGTCACTTTCGCCAGCCGCTTCCATTTTCTAGTACGACAATTGTTGGTCTTATGTAACGCATACGAGCGAAAAACGACGTTCTTTGTAGGAGGACGGGTTGGTGTAAGGCTCAAGGGGAGTCGACAGAGTATACAAGAATCTTGTTCAACTTGGCAAGCTGAACAAGACCACAGTTGGAACCACGCGTACAAAAGAGTGACCCGACTGCGCTGAACGCTGCGCTATAGGAATCATAAATAATTCATTTATATGGTTTTGAAATAACGAGGAAAATGGTGCTGTATTCAGCCCCCCCCCCCATACTCTACAATATACCATCAACACTCAGCCACCCCTCATCCTTTTTGCAGTATATTGTAAATAATCTTAGCCTCCACTCACATTACGCAACACACTGTCAACAATCTCAGCCCCCCCCCCCCACCCCGCCTCAAGGCAGGGTGTCAAGACACCTCCACCACCACATACATGAACCACCAAGTGACCGCCGTCTCGTATATCCAGGCCCGACTCACCTGGCCGCCGCCACACACCCACCACACCAGCCACCACACGCGCCACACCTTATATCCCCTCGTGGGAGGGGGAGCGATCACTCATCTTGCAAACATCAATTCCACCTGTTGACCACTCTCAGGTTGTGAAGGTCCCAGGGCGCGGCCGTGCTTGTGAGGGCTGATCTGCCTGTGTGTCCTGGGGGCAGACCTGCTGCCCTCAGCTGTGAGTATCTGTATCTGCCTCCACCTTGTTAAGTCTCAATATCTTCAAGGTTGTGATCAGGCCTCACTACTCAGGTTGTGATCAGGCCTCACTACTCAGGTTGTGATCAGGCCTCACTACTCAGGTTGTGATCAGGCCTCACTACTCAGGTTGTGATCAGGCCTCACTACTCAGGTTGTGATCAGGCCTCACTACTCAGGTTGTGATCAGGCCTCACTACTCAGGTTGTGATCAGGCCTCACTACTCAGGTTGTGATCAGGCCTCACTACTCAGGTTGTGATCAGGCCTCACTACTCAGGTTGTGATCAGGCCTCACTACTCAGGTTGTGATCAGGCCTCACTACTCAGGTTGTGATCAGGCCTCACTACTCAGGTTGTGATCAGGCCTCACTACTCAGGTTGTGATCAGGCCTCGCTACTCAGGTTGTGATCAGGCCTCGCTACTCAGGTTGTGATCAGGCCTCGCTACTCAGGTTGTGATCAGGCCTCACTACTCAGGTTGTAATCAGGCCTCACTACTCAGGTTGTGATCAGGCCTCACTACTCAGGTTGTGATCAGGCCTCACTACTCAGGTTGTGATCAGGCCTCACTACTCAGGTTGTGATCAGGCCTCACTACTCAGGTTGTAATCAGGCCTCACTACTCAGGTTGTAATCAGGCCTCACTACTCAGGTTGTAATCAGGCCTCACTACTCGGGTTGTGATCAGGCCTCACTACTCAGGTTGTGATCAGGCCTCACTACTCAGGTTGTGATCAGGCCTCACTACTCGGGTTGTGATCAGGCCTCACTACTCAGGTTGTGATCAGGCCTCACTACTCAGGTTGTGATCAGGCCTCACTACTCAGGTTGTGATCAGGCCTCACTACTCAGGTTGTGATCAGCCTTATTACTCCTCAGGTTGTGTAACGTCCACCATGCTTATGAAGGGCTACTAAAGGCTTTCAACCTCGGAAGGGTTATTAATGCCTAAAAACATATGAAGGGTTATTAAGGGCTGTCAACCCCGGAAGGGTTATTAAGGGCTGTCAACCTTGGAAGGGTTATTGAAGCTTGTCAACTCCGGAAAGGTTATTAAGGGCTGTCAACCTCGGAAGGGTTATTAAGGGCTGTCAACCTCGGAAGGGTTATTAAGGGCTGTCAACCTTGGAAGGGTTATTGAAGCTTGTCAACTCCGGAAAGGTTATTAAGGGCTGTCAACCTTGGAAGGGTTATTGAAGCTTGTCAAATCCGGAAAGGTTATTAAGGGCTGTCAACCTCGGAAGGGTCATTAAGGGCTGTCAACCTCGGAAGGGTTATAAAGGCCACAGCGACAGCAAGCCAGTTAGGAAGGTCAGTCTCTGCAGCTGGTGTCACTAGAGGGGGGCAGGAGAGGCTGCTCCACGTGGCGCGGGTCCTCCTCAGTCCCTCAAGTGGCCATCTTGGCCAGGTGGAGCGCCTACCATTAATAACCTCTTATGGCAGCACACTTTATACAATGGATAAAAGTGAGTAAAAGAAGTTCGGCTGAAGAGGTGGGTGGCACAGCGGCAGTCCGTACACTGACCTACAGTGGGCAGTAGTGGCGCAAGTGTCTATGTCGAACTTAGGAAATTGGGTACAAGTCGTATGTCAACAACTTATACCCAATTTCTATTGAATTTTGTAAGAAATTATTAACGTGCGAAAGGGACGTGGTTACAATTTGTACTATAGCAGGTAAACTATGGAGAGTATGGTTGTAAGGTTGAGTCTAGAATAATAATGAATAATATGTTTGACATGAGACGACACACTTAAGATATTGAGGTAATAAGAGGCTTACAGTAAGTGCTGAGCCACCCGTGACGCTGGTACGCCACCTCAGCACGCTCACACTGCTTCTCCCAGTAATTCCGCGCCCTTCACCACAACCCCAAAACTTGATCTGCATCAGACACCACTTCATAAATATTAAAGTCTGCCAGTATATATTACGAGGCCTCAGCAGCGCGCCCTGTGGCCCGTACGACCACCACCCACAACAACACACGAACCTGCACGACAATCTCCGTTGAGGTCTGATGAAGATCTTTTGCGTCATCGGTAACCTTTTTTTTTTTTGCGTTACCGCTCATAGGATGAGTATGGGGGTGCACAATAAAGTAGGCGCCTGCGGCGGCAACAGTTAACCATCACACACGCCAGCCTAGCAATACACGTGCACCATAATGCGTGCCAAGTGCACGATAACTACAACTTATCAAGGTTGAAGCACTAACAGGGCTACATTAGCAACATGCATGTTTGTGCAAGCTCCCGCCCCTGGTATATACTATTCACTCATACTATGTAGGCAGCTGTAACAATAAAAACATACAATATGTCTTATACCAAGTGAAAGGTATGCGGATGGTTATCCAGCTCCGTCTCGTGATTTGGTACTCCGCACAAAGTGCAACTGTTAAGGGGCCGTGTAGTGGAAGGTATAGGTACTGCATGCAAGCAGCTTAACCTATGAATCACAGCCTGGTTGATCAGGTATCCGTTGGAGGTGTTTGTCAAGTTCTCTCTTGAACACTGTGAGGGGTCGGCCAATTATGCCCCTTATGTGTAGTGGAAGCGTGTTGAACAGTCTCGAGCCTCTGATGTTGATAGTTCTCTCTCAGAGTACCTGTTGCACCTCTGCTCTTCAACGGGGGTATTCTGCACATCCTGCCATGCCTTCTGGTCTCATGTGCTGTTATTTCTGTGTGCAGGTTTGGGACCAGCCTCTCTCCTATTTCCCACGTGTAAATTATTATGCATCTCTCCCGCCTGCGCTCAAGGGTATTAATACAGATTTAGGCTCTTCAGTCGGTCCCAATAGTGTAGATGTTTTACTGAGTGGATTCTAGCAGTAAAGGATCTCTGCACGCTCTCTAGGTCAGCAATTTCTCCAGCTTTGAAAGGGGCTGTCATTGTGCAGCAGTACTCCACTCTAGAGAGCACTAGCGTTTTGAAGAGTATCATCATCGGTATAGCATCTCTAGTGTGAAAGGTTCTTGTCATCCAACCTGTCATTTTTCTTGGAGTTGTGACGGCCACTTTATTGTGTTCTTTAAAGGTAAGGTCTTCCGACATGTACTGGTACTGTAGCTACTACTAGTACTGGTACTGTGGCTACTACCAGTACTGGTACTGTGGCTACTACCAGTACTGGTACTGTCACTACTACTAGTACTGGTACTGTCACTACTACTAGTACTGGTACTGCGGCTACTACTAGTACTGGTGCTGTGGCTACTACCAGTACTGGTACTGTGGCTACTACTAGTACTGGTGCTGTGGCTACTACCAGTACTGGTACTGTAGCTACTACCAGTACTGGTACTGTGGCAACTACCAGTACTGGTACTGTGGCTACTACCAGTACTGGTACTGTGGCTACTACCAGTACTGGTACTGTGGCTACTACCAGTACTGGTACTGTAGCTACTACTAGTACTGGTACTGTAGCTACTACTAGTACTGGTACTGTCACTACTACTAGTACTGGTACTGTAGCTACTACTAGTACTGGTACTGTAGCTACTACTAGTACTGGTACTGTAGCTACTACTAGTACTGGTACTGTCACTACTACTAGTACTGGTACTGTAGCTACTACTAGTACTGGTACTGTCACTACTACAAGTACTGGTACTGTCACTACTACAAGTACTGGTACTGTCACTACTACTAGTACTGGTACTGTCACTACTACTAGTACTGGTACTGTCACTACTACTAGTACTGGTACTGTCACTACTACTGGTACTGTCACTACTAGTACTGGTACTGTCACTACTAGTACTGGTACTGTCACTACTAGTACTGGTACTGTCACTACTACCAGTACTGGTACTGTCACTACTAGTACTGGTACTGTCACTACTAGTACTGGTACTGTCACTACTAGTACTGGTACTGTCACTACTAGTACTGGTACTGTCACTACTACCAGTACTGGTACTGTCACTACTAGTACTGGTACTGTCACTACTAGTACTGGTACTGTCACTACTAGTACTGGTACTGTCACTACTAGTACTGGTACTGTCACTACTAGTACTGGTACTGTCACTACTAGTACTGGTACTGTCACTACTAGTACTGGTACTCTCGCTACTAGTACTGGTACTGTCACTACTACCAGTACTGGTACTGTCACTACTAGTACTGGTACTGTCACTACTAGTACTGGTACTGTCACTACTAGTACTGGTACTGTCACTACTAGTACTGGTACTGTCACTACTACCAGTACTGGTACTGTCACTACTAGTACTGGTACTGTCACTACTAGTACTGGTACTGGTACTGTCACTACTAGTACTGGTACTGTCACTACTACCAGTACTGGTACTGTCACTACTAGTACTGGTACTGTCACTACTAGTACTGGTACTGTCACTACTACCAGTACTGGTACTGTCACTACTACCAGTACTGGTACTGTCACTACTAGTACTGGTACTGTCACTACTAGTACTGGTACTGTCACTACTACTGGTACTGTCACTACTAGTACTAGTGTTACAACAAGTAGTAAAGGTGTGTCATTACACGCGGTACTGCTGTTGCTACAATTATAATTAGGCCCAATAACCAGAAATTTCACGAACCTAAAGGTGTAGGTGGGGCTGGTTACACCCTGACCTCCCGCCCCCCCCCCACACCTATTGTGGGGGGGGAATGGTTTACCTGGGATAGTAAACTCCCCCCCCCCCACCTACCAGTTGTGAGCGAGGGGTACCTGCCCATCTGCACGACGCTACGACGACCACCTGCCATCCTCACCTGGAACAAAGAGAACGCTCACTGAATTATGGTATTACGGTAACACTTCATCACTACTGAACTAGGTCTATCTTAGGGATAAACTTCGCTATCTGTGTCTCTTAACTGCCGGAACAACCGTGGACATCTTCAAGAGAAAACTAGATAGTTTCCTCCAAGGAGTGCCGGACCAACCGGGCTGTGGTAGGTATGTGGGCCTGCGGGCCGCTCCAAGCAACAGCCTGATGGACCAAACTCTCACAAGTCAATCTTGGCCTCGGGCCGGGCTCGGGGAGTACAAGAACTCCTCAAGCCTGGCCTCGGGCTTGGCTTGGGGAGTAGGACTCCCATAACCCCATCAACCAGGTATCTGTGACTTAATATATGTTTATCAGTTTTATTGTATGAGGAAATAGGGTGTCGGGGCACGCAGGCGCTGCAACCGTCTCTTATGTTAAGAGCCTCTGGTTGTGCATAGATACAAAATACGTCGGAGACCTGGTCGAGGACCGGCCGCGAGGACGCTAAGTCCCGAAATCATGGCAAGGTAAGGTGTTGACTTCTGTGGCCGGGAACTTCTGCCATGTCCAAGGGTGTCAAGTGGGATATAATGGCAGCCATTGTCACCCGCCCTCACACTACGTGCAACCACTATTTATACGCTCGGGATACAGGCTTACAAATATAGCTTTATTTTGGAACAAAAAAATAATTAATTGAAAATGAACACTTATCATGTGAAGCGGAAATAGTCCTGGATAAGTTAGATGGGCTGGTGTAGGTTCCTGTGGTAATGTTCGAGACGTACAATATGGAGGCTCCTCACCTGGAGGGGACATGCTGTCTTCATCTACCAAGTAGTTTCCCATTTTCCCATTCAACATTTGTCACCTCGGGGGATGTTTACAAATGTTTACTTCCGGAAGTGAAAGTGTGGCATCTGTGTGCACCAAGCTGAAGATGTGTGCGTGTTGAGCGCAGCCCCGTGCCCATGGCTTGGGTTAATGTGACCTTTCCTGCCTTCTATGGCTCTAGACTTATTATTGGAGAGGGGGAAGGGGGGGAGGGTATGGGAGAAGGGGGGGGGGTACGGGTGGTGTACACGACCACTGTCAATGATGCCAAGTGAGGCCTGGCATACGTCTGACCATCACACATTGTCTAGCTGCAGCTCCTGGGCCCACCTATGGTTGTTGGTACTGTTATACCGCTCTGAGCGAGTCGCTGCACATCACTGTTTGTGGCGTTGTGTATGGTTCCACTTTATACTTGTGTCTACATAGTATGTTTATATTCATTTGACTACTACTGAATTGCCAAGAGTAAATAGCAACTCTTGCATCGTGTGTGCACCAGTCACAAGAGTGTTCTGTGCAAGAGGTTACACTGTCTGGTGAGCAACGCCCGCTCCAGATCAGGCTCACAGAACAGATAAACACAGCAGATAAGGGAATTCAGAGAACACAAACAAAATAGAGAATAGCCTTGATAATTTGGCGAACCCGATACCTGATATTATCTTCCTAGGTGACCTCAACTTGCCTAGCCTCAGATGGAGAATAACAAACAATAATATTATACCAGGAAATCTATCAGGACCTAACCAACCACAGATTAGAGAACTACTTAGATTCTGTGACAAATTTTCACTCAATCAGCAGATATCGGAGCCAACGAGAAATTAAAATATTCTAGATCTGGTCTTTACGAACAATGAAGACATTATCAGGGACATTACGATATTAGATACCCATACTCAGATCACAAGCTCATTGAAGTGCAAACGACCATCAATACTCAGAATAGACCTAAAACGTTGATCAAGCGAGAAGGGTTATTCAGTAAATTCAATTTTAATAATATAAGGATAGACTGGCAGAAAATAAACAGGGAACTTACAAACATTCAATGGGGAACTGTTCTAAGTGATAAAAATCCTACACAAGGAATAGAAAAACCGACTTCTGAAGCATATAAAGTCTGTCTGAAACATGTGCCTTTGAGGAAAGCCAGAAAGAGATCCAACGTAGAAAGAGAACGCAGACGACACTACAAAAGAAGGAAAATATTAATGGAAATGCTTAAGCAGACACGACTTTGCATACAAAGAAAGCAATTCAAGAAATAAAGAAAAACCCAAAATATTTCTTCACATAAGCGAAATTAAAAGCAAAAACCACTGCCAATATTGGACCTATTCGTATTAGTGAAGGTTCATACACTGAGGATGACAAAGAAATTAGTGAAATCCTAAAAAAGCAGTATGAGGACATGTTTAGCACTCCGATACACAGCATGAAAGTGGAAGATCCGGACAACTTCTTTATGGGTGATATCCAAACACCTGTAAATATAACTGATATCAACACGAGTGTAGCAGATTTTGAAAGAGAAATTGACAATATGCCCATGCACTCAGTCCCGGGTCCAGACTCATGGAATTCAATATTTATAAAGAAATGCAAAGTGCCAGTAGCACAGGCACTCAGTATAGTGTAGAGGAAGAGCTTGGACACAGGGGAGATACCAGATGCATTTAAAGCAGCAGACATTGCCCCTCTACACAAGGGTGGCAGCAAAGCATTGGCAAAGAATTATAGACCAGTTGCACTAACGTCCCACATAATAAAAGTATTTGAGAGAGTGATCAGGAGTCAGGTCACCAGTTTCATGGAGACCAATGACCTCCACAATCCAGGCCAATATGGATTTAGAGCAGGAAGATCATGCCTCTCACAGCTACTTGACCATTACGACAAAATCACCACTGCTTTTCCTTATTCTCATATCAGATAGACAAAAATACAAGTTACAGCTTCGTATCATCCTTTGCAGACGACGCAAAAATGTGATGGGTGTGTGGGCCTGCGGGCCGCTCCAAGCAACAGCCTAGTGGACCAAACTCTCACAAGTCAAGCCTGACCTCGGGCCGGGCTTGGGGAGTAGGGAAGGGAACCATCAGGGGAAAGCGCCAAGCCATTAAGACTATATAGCACTAGGAAGGGGTCAGGACAAAGACCTGGGATGGGACGAGGAGGAGGGAATGGTGGCCCAACCACTTGGACGGTCGGGGATTGAACGCCGACCTGCAAGAAGCGAAGTCTTGGGGAGTAGAAGAACTCCCAGAACCCCATCAAGCAGGGATGCTGTGCTTTCCTTGTGGGGATTTCTACAGTCACAAATTCTTCCAGCTGGTTCTCCGGTGGAACTGTTGTGGAGCAATTTGGGTGCGTGTTACTGGCCCTTGTGGCGACGAGTGTGTGGTGGTGGTGGCTCTTGGCGTCAGCTGCGAGGTTCATCCTTTGACTGCTGCTATTTACTCCGTTATCACGCTGTGGCGTTCCCAGGAGCGTGTCCTCAAGTCATTTTCTCAGTGGGAGGCGAGTCTGGCACGCAGGCTGCTGACAACACGCTGCTGCTTCCCATAGAGGCACCCAACACGTTTACAGGTGCGTGTTGACCAGTTTGGTCTACATGCCAGTCCCAGTGATCTGGGCGGGCGCGTGTGTGTATGTATTCTCCTAGTTGTGCTTGCGGGGGTTGAACTCTGCTCTTTCTGCCCGCCTCTCAACTGTCAATCAACTGTTACTAACTTTTTCACAGATACACGAGCAGGACTCGTAATTCTGTGGCCCGAGTTCGATTCCCGGACCAGGCAGAAACAAATGGGCAAAGTTTCTTTCAGCCTGATGCTCCTGTTACGTAGCCGTAAATAGGTACCTGGGAGTTAGACAGCTGTTACGGAGCTGCTTCCTCCCTCCCTCCCTCTGTCTGTCTGTCTGTCTGTCTGTCTGTCTGTCTGTCTGTCTGTCTGTCTGTCTGTCTGTCTGTCTGTCTGTCTGTCTGTGTGTCTGTCTGTGTGTCTGTGTGTCTGTCTGTGTGTGTGTGGGGAGGGGGGGGGCTCGACTCTCACAAGTCGAGCCTGGCCTAGGGCCGGGCTTCTAACATGGATGAAAATTTTCCTGATTGATAGAAAAATGAGGGCAGTGATCAGAGGCAATGTATCGGACTGGAGAAATGTCACAAGTGGAGTACCACTGGGTTCAGTTCTTGCACCAGTGATGTTTATTGTCTACATAAATGATCTACCAGTTGGTATACAGAATTATATGAACATGTTTGATGATGATGCTAAGATAATAGGAAGGATAAGAAACTTAGATGATTGTCATGCCCTTCAAGATGACCTGGACAAAAGTATATGGAGCACCACTTGGCAAATGGAATTTAATGTTAATAAATGCCATGTTATGGAATGCGGAATAGGAGAACATAGACCTCACACAACCTATATATTATGTGAGAAATCTTTAAAGAATTCTGATAAAGAAAGAGATCTAGGGTGGTTCTAGATAGAAAACTATCACCTGAGGACCACATAAAGAATATTGTGCGAGGAGCCAATGCCACGCTTTCTAACTTCAGAATTGCTTTTAAATACATGGATGGCGATATACTAAAGAAATTGTTCATGACTTTTGTTAGGCCAAAGCTAGAATATGCAGCTGTTGTGTGGTGCCCATATCCTAAGAAGCACATCAACAAACTGGAAAAGGTGCAAAGACACGCTACTAAGTGGCTCCCAGAACTGAAGGGCAAGAGCTACGAGGAGAGGTTAGAGGCATTAAATATACCAAAACTAGAAGACAGAAGAAAAAGAGGTGATATGATTACTACATACAAAATAGTAACAGGAATTGATAAAATCGATAGGGAAGATTTCCTGAGACCTGGAACTTTAAGAAGAAGAGGTCATAGATTTAAACTAGCTAAACACAGATGCCGAAGAAATATAAGAAAATTCACTTTCGCAAACAGAGTGGTAGACGGTTGGAACAAGTTAGGTGAGAAGGTGGTGGAGGCCAAGACCGTCAGTAGTTTCAAAGCGTTATATGACAAAGAGTGCTGGGAAGACGGGACACCACGAGCGTAGCTCTCATTCTGTAACTACACTTAGGTAATTACACACTTAGGTAATTACACACACGGACGCGCGCGCACACACACAAGTAAGGGAGAGAAGACGGAAGACAAAAAAGTAAGGGGAGACATGATCACTACCTACAAAATCCTCAGGGGAACTGACAGGGTAGACAAGGATAAACTATTCAACACGGGTGGTACGCGAACAAGGGGACACAGGTGGAGACTGAGTACTCAAATGAGCCACAGGGACGTTAGAAAGCACTTTTTCAGTGTCAGTAGTTAACAGGTGGAATGCATTAGGCAGTGATGTGGTGGAGGCTGACTCCATACACAGTTTCAAATTTAGATATAAAAGATCCCAGATCAGGAATCTGTACACCAGTTGATTGACAGTTGAGAGGCGGGACCAAAGAGCCAGAGCTCAACCCCCGCAAGCACAACTAGGTGAGTACCGACCAACACTCACGCACCAAGTGACCTCAGCCACTAGTGACTTCGTTGTTGACAATCATCACTTAACATCTCTGGAAAAGTATTGTTAACTAGCCTTTCATTGTTAATTTCGTCATAACGAGATGCTTTACGGTAATTAAAGGCCTGCCAATTTGTACGCTTCCTGGTAATAATGGGTCTCGGAGCCCAGAAACTTCTTCACATTAGACACTAGTCGTCGTCAGAAGGGAACCACAGTCTTGGTAAGTCAAACTTGTACTAACCTGGTTGTACCTTGCTGGGGTTGAGCTCTGGCTCTTTAGTCCCGCCTCTCAACCGTCAATCAACTGGTGTACAGGTTCCTGAGCCTACTGGGCTCTATCATATCTACACTTGAAGCTGTGTATGGAGTCAGCCTCCACCACATCACTTCCTAATGCATTCCATTTGTCAACCACTCTGACATTAAAACTTTTTTTTCTAATGTGTCTTTATGGCTCATTTGGGCACTCAATTTCCCCTAGTGCGTGTGTCCCTTGAGTTAAATAGTTTGTCTTGATCTACCCTTTTAATTCCTTTGAGAATCTTGTATGTGGTGATCATGTCCCCCTCTAACTCTCCCAGCGGCTCCCAGCGACGTGAGGTTTAATTCCCGTAGTCTCTCCTCGTAGCTCATATCCCTCAGTTCGGGTACTAGTCTCGTGGCAAACCGTTGAACCTTTTCCAGGTTCAACGATTTGCTTTCTTATCCTTGACTAGATATGGACTCCATGCTGGAGCTGCATACTCCAGGATTGGTCCGACATATGTGGTATACAAAGTTCTGAATGATTCCTTACACAAGTTTCTTATGTTGGTGTTACGAACCCAAGTCCATCGTCAGAGCATGGAGCAGCGACATCAACGCCATCTTTGAGTCCGCTCCCGAAACCCCCACAACTTGGACGACGCCATCTAGTAGTGACAGGGCTATACCAGCCAGAAATGCTAGATTCTTGTCCTAGTAGCTCGAGAGGTAGCTGGGGCTGACCTGTGGTGAGGCGGTGCCTAGAAAATCAGCGCCATCTATTGAGCGAAAAGGTGTACGTTTATGTCAGGGTCCGTAAATGTTGTTTCCTAGTGTCCCTGTGTACTGATGACGTGTCTGTATCCACAGGGTCGACGTAGGGCTGCTGTGATACGAGGACAGTCAGTCTACCCAGGGTAGCCAAGGTCTCTACACCATTCTGCTTTACGGAAGCAGTGAGCCGCCGCCGGAAAAGAACTGTGAAGTGTTCTACTGTCTGCCTGTGGAGTGGCAGTAACGGGTTTCGCCGTACCCGGGGCTGGCTAACAGAAGAGTCGACTGACTAAGGTGCTGAAGAGGAGAGTAACCAGCGAGTTGCAACTCGCCTAGAAGAAGTTGCCTAGGGCTCGCTACCCTAGTATTTGCACGTGAAGTGGCCCAGCAGCGCGAGGCTGAAGGTATCTGCCAGCACCAGGCTGGACTGTGGTTGTGGGCCTTCACGAGGAAGCACTTAGTGAGACTGTGGTTTTGCTGGCCCGTGGCCAGGGTAGACTCATTGTTGTTTCCAAGTACTGGCTGAGGATAGTACTATGGATGAGGAAACACAGTAGCTGTCAAGATTGCATCGTCTGAGCATCAAAGAGCACGTAGTGTCCCATAAGAGACACTTTTGTACATATTAGGTGTAGAAATACTTCTGTTAGGACTATATACATGAGGTGATGGGAAATTAATTATATATGTGAATATACGGATAATCAATGCAGTGTAGTATTTAATGCACCCCCCCCCCCCTTTTGTTTTACTTGCTTGCATTACCGAGCTCACTCCTTGAAAGCCACTACTAACTTGGGGCCAGATACCAGAACTTTAGCACCACCAGAAAAGAACCCGGTTGCGACCCATTGTGGCCGTAACAGCTGGCCAACCTGGCATATGCCGCTGATATCATCCTCTTGATATGGACTTCAGGGGACAGGTCTGGAGGGGAGTGAGCAAGGCGAGTTAACTAGGGGGAATGATAAAGAGTATTCCCTCACTCCCTCTAGTTACCCGGCCTCGCTCACTTCCTCTAGTTACCCGGCCTCCCTCACCATTATGAGAGCAGTACTAACATACTAGGGGATAACACACTAGGGGATAACACACTAGGGGATAACACACTAGGGGATAACACACTAAGGGGATAACACACTAAGGGGATAACACACTAGGGGATAACACACTAGGGGATAACACACTAGGGGATAACACACTAGGGGATAACACACTAGGGGATAACACACTAGGGGATAACACACTAGGGGATAACACACTAGGGGATAACACACTAGGGGATAACACACTAGGGGATAACGCACTAGGGGATAACGCACTAGGGGATAACGCACTAGGGGATAACACACTAGGGGATAACACACTAGGGGATAACACACTAGGGGATAACGCACTAGGGGATAACGCACTAGGGGATAACGCACTAGGGGATAACGCACTAGGGGATAACACACTAGGGGATAACACACTAGGGGATAACACACTAGGGGATAACGCACTAGGGGATAACGCACTAGGGGATAACGCACTAGGGGATAACGCACTAGGGGATAACGCACTAGGGGATAACGCACTAGGGGATAACACACTAGGGGATAACACACTAGGGGATAACACACTAGGGGATAACACACTAGGGGATAACACACTAGGGGATAACACACTAGGGGATAACACACTAGGGGATAACACACTAGGGGATAACACACTAGGGGATAACACACTAGGGGATAACACACTAGGGGATAACGCACTAGGGGATAACGCACTAGGGGATAACGCACTAGGGGATAACGCACTAGGGGATAACGCACTAGGGGATAACGCACTAGGGGATAAC
Organism: Procambarus clarkii; assembly: GCF_040958095.1. NCBI lineage: Eukaryota > Metazoa > Arthropoda > Malacostraca > Decapoda > Cambaridae > Procambarus > Procambarus clarkii. The sequence goes on along the minus strand of NC_091150.1, from coordinate 29,579,119 downwards.
GCACTAGGGGATAACGCACTAGGGGATAACACACTAGGGGATAACACACTAGGGGATAACACACTAGGGGATAACACACTAGGGGATAACACACTAGGGGATAACACACTAGGAGATAACACACTAGGGGATAACACACTAGGGGATAACACACTAGGGGATAACACACTAGGGGATAACACACTAAAGGACGTCCTAGTGACAAGTCAGCACCACAAGGACACAGTTGACATAATATGGTATATGCTGGTAATTAGTGACTTCCGGCTAGTGGTGGTGACGCTGCTGGTAGTGTATTAGTGGGTGGTGGTGGTGACGCTGCTGGTAGTGTATTAGTGGGTGGTGGTGACGCTGCTGGTAGTGTATTAGTGGGTGGTGGTGGTGACGCTGCTGGTAGTGTATTAGTGGGTGGTGGTGGTGACGCTGCTGGTAGTGTATTAGTGGGTGGTGGTGGTGACGCTGCTGGTAGTGTATTAGTGGGTGGTGGTGGTGACGCTGCTGGTAGTGTATTAGTGGGTGGTGGTGACGCTGCTGGTAGTGTATTAGTGGGTGGTGGTGGTGACGCTGCTGGTAGTGTATTAGTGGGTGGTGGTGACGCTGCTGGTAGTGTATTAGTGGGTGGTGGTGGTGACGCTGCTGGTAGTGTATTAGTGGGTGGTGGTGGTGACGCTGCTGGTAGTGTATTAGTGGGTGGTGGTGGTGACGCTGCTGGTAGTGTATTAGTGGGTGGTGGTGACGCTGCTGGTAGTGTATTAGTGGGTGGTGGTGGTGACGCTGCTGGTAGTGTATTAGTGGGTGGTGGTGACGCTGCTGGTAGTGTATTAGTGGGTGGTGGTGGTGACGCTGCTGGTAGTGTATTAGTGGGTGGTGGTGGTGATGCTGCTGGTAGTGTATTAGTGGGTGGTGGTGGTGACGCTGCTGGTAGTGTATTAGTGGGTGGTGGTGACGCTGCTGGTAGTGTATTAGTGGGTGGTGGTGGTGACGCTGCTGGTAGTGTATTAGTGGGTGGTGGTGACGCTGCTGGTAGTGTATTAGTGGGTGGTGGTGGTGACGCTGCTGGTAGTGTATTAGTGGGTGGTGGTGGTGACGCTGCTGGTAGTGTATTAGTGGGTGGTGGTGGTGACGCTGCTGGTAGTGTATTAGTGGGTGGTGGTGGTGACGCTGCTGGTAGTGTATTAGTGGGTGGTGGTGGTGACGCTGCTGGTAGTGTATTAGTGGGTGGTGGTGGTGACGCTGCTGGTAGTGTATTAGTGGGTGGTGGTGGTGACGCTGCTGGTAGTGTATTAGTGGGTGGTGGTGGTGACGCTGCTGGTAGTGTATTAGTGGGTGGTGGTGGTGGTGACGCTGCTGGTAGTGTATTAGTGGGTGGTGGTGGTGACGCTGCTGGTAGTGTATTAGTGGGTGGTGGTGGTGACGCTGCTGGTAGTGTATTAGTGGGTGGTGGTGGTGGTGACGCTGCTGGTAGTGTATTAGTGGGTGGTGGTGGTGATGCTGCTGGTAGTGTATTAGTGGGTGGTGGTGGTGACGCTGCTGGTAGTGTATTAGTGGGTGGTGGTGGTGACGCTGCTGGTAGTGTATTAGTGGGTGGTGGTGACGCTGCTGGTAGTGTATTAGTGGGTGGTGGTGGTGATGCTGCTGGTAGTGTATTAGTGGGTGGTGGTGGTGACGCTGCTGGTAGTGTATTAGTGGGTGGTGGTGGTGATGCTGCTGGTAGTGTATTAGTGGGTGGTGGTGGTGACGCTGCTGGTAGTGTATTAGTGGGTGGTGGTGGTGATGCTGCTGGTAGTGTATTAGTGGGTGGTGGTGGTGACGCTGCTGGTAGTGTATTAGTGGGTGGTGGTGGTGACGCTGCTGGTAGTGTATTAGTGGGTGGTGGTGGTGATGCTGCTGGTAGTGTATTAGTGGGTGGTGGTGGTGACGCTGCTGGTAGTGTATTAGTGGGTGGTGGTGGTGACGCTGCTGGTAGTGTATTAGTGGGTGGTGGTGGTGATGCTGCTGGTAGTGTATTAGTGGGTGGTGGTGGTGACGCTGCTGGTAGTGTATTAGTGGGTGGTGGTGGTGACGCTGCTGGTAGTGTATTAGTGGGTGGTGGTGGTGATGCTGCTGGTAGTGTATTAGTGGGTGGTGGTGGTGATGCTGCTGGTAGTGTATTAGTGGGTGGTGGTGGTGACGCTGCTGGTAGTGTATTAGTGGGTGGTGGTGGTGACGCTGCTGGTAGTGTATTAGTGGGTGGTGGTGGTGACGCTGCTGGTAGTGTATTAGTGGGTGGTGGTGGTGACGCTGCTGGTAGTGTATTAGTGGGTGGTGGTGGTGACGCTGCTGGTAGTGTATTAGTGGGTGGTGGTGGTGACGCTGCTGGTAGTGTATTAGTGGGTGGTGGTGGTGATGCTGCTGGTAGTGTATTAGTGGGTGGTGGTGGTGATGCTGCTGGTAGTGTATTAGTGGGTGGTGGTGGTGATGCTGCTGGTAGTGTATTAGTGGGTGGTGGTGGTGACGCTGCTGGTAGTGTATTAGTGGGTGGTGGTGGTGATGCTGCTGGTAGTGTATTAGTGGGTGGTGGTGGTGATGCTGCTGGTAGTGTATTAGTGGGTGGTGGTGGTGATGCTGCTGGTAGTGTATTAGTGGGTGGTGGTGGTGGTGATGCTGCTGGTAGTGTATTAGTGGGTGGTGGTGGTGGTGATGCTGCTGGTAGTGTATTAGTGGGTGGTGGTGGTGATGCTGCTGGTAGTGTATTAGTGGGTGGTGGTGGTGATGCTGCTGGTAGTGTATTAGTGGGTGGTGGTGGTGATGCTGCTGGTAGTGTATTAGTGGGTGGTGGTGGTGATGCTGCTGGTAGTGTATTAGTGGGTGGTGGTGGTGTGATAGTGGCATGGAGTAAATTCCTTGCTGTGTTCCTTATAACAGCTATTATCGCTTGTGTAAGGTATTACGTATTATGGTAAACTAGGTGGGAGGCGCCAGGTGTGAGTGCAATTCAATTTCTTTAATTTCTTTCTATATTATGCACCACATACCCATCCCGTGGGCGGTGGTGTAAAGGATTACAGAGGCACATAATCGGTTCAGGAACTGAACCCTCTAGTTCGTTTAGCTAAGCAAATAACAATCTTTTGACGCTAGTTACAAAATTATTAATGTTATATATACATGTACACATACTCATACATACATGTACATATATATTCATATATACATACATATTTAATCACCCACACAAACACATCAATAATCTTTTGTATCACAAGTGATTCAACAAGAGGCTCACAACAGTCACTATACAAGGCATTTTACATCTATGGTGAGTCACGCAGTTACTAGTCTTGCTGCACACCCACCCAACTGGGCGGCAGCTTTACAGTCATGTGCTCCACACCCACCCAACTGGGCGGCAGCTTTACAGTCATGTGCTCCACACCCACCCAACTGGGCGGCAGCTTTACAGTCATGTGCTCCACACCCACCCAACTGGGCGGCAGCTTTACAGTCATGTGCTCCACACCCACCCAACTGGGCGGCAGCTTTACAGTCATGTGCAGGCTGCACCTACAGTAAGCAAATTTTGGATACTTCGCTAAGATTCCTGGCAGTACTTCATTATGAATGAAGTACTTACACATTTCTTTGGACACTATTGATGGTGTTCTCTGAATTCCGCGATTTTTTAACATTCCATTATATAATGACGCAAAGTATGCGAATAGTTCTGCTGACAGAGTTTACATTTAGTCAGATCTACATCAGCAGATGTTACAAACTGCCAGAGGTGCTTGTAGCCGAGCCTAAGCCTAGCAGTGGTAACATTTAGAAGTCTGCTAACATTATTGGACGACCCATAGACGTGCGGTTCTTCCTGCATAATAGAATGATGATAGATGGAGCAACTGGTGTGAATTTCATTTTGCCTCAAGTCTCTGAAATTTAGTTTGCGTGCAGCAGACCTCACCTGCCAACCTCACGCCTCTCACCACAGTCACTACGGACACCCAACAGTTAGCTGGGAGCTACACGCACACACCCACACACTATTTACCGCACTCCATTGGGTCACGCCACACCACGCCGCCTCGTTCACACCCCGCAGTGTTCCCCAGGCATTACTCCCACCAGTAACAGCCGAGTAGATCACTCATGCACACCAACGAATGCAGGCTCTCGCGCGCACACGCAACCCCATCTTACCTGGGGCCAGATTCATGAACCAGTTACGCAAGCACTTACAAACCTGTCCATCTTTTCTCAAACTTTGGTGGCTTTGTTTACAATTATTAGAGTTAATGATCTCCGAAGTACCAGGAGGCTGTTTATAGCAATAACAACAGTTGATTGGGAAGTTTTCATGCTTGTAAACTGTTTAATAAATGTAACCAAAGCCGTCAAAGATTGAGGAAAGATGTAAACGTTCCTAAGTACTTGCGTAACTGCTTCGTGAATCTGGCCCCAGTGGTTCCTGAGGCCAGTGTCTAACCCGGCCTCACACTAGGCTGTTTAAAGCAGCGGCCGTCCTCCCCCAGACACAGTCAACAATTTTAACATACTGTGTATTAAAATTGGTTTATTCTCATTTATAAATTAATATTATTTTAAACATTCTATGTATAGGTAGGCGTAGGTTAGGTGTTTAGGTTGTGTTGGCGATTATTTGTATTTGAGTACATTGGTGAAGCATTTGTAGAATTGTGGTTCGAACAGAGGACGTGAGCGAAGCACTTGTTTCAGAAGTGTTCGGACGTCATCCAACCCGTCCTCTTAACATAGACCCAAAAGTGATTCCATCCACCCGCCAAACCCCCTGTTTATGAATGAAAAGTGGTTTACACACGACTCACAACTGGTGACATTCGAACATATCCGGAACAAGTGCTTCACTGACGAATTTTGTTCGAATCACAACGCTGTAAATGCTTCACCCACGTACTACAAATACAAGTAATCGCCAACAGAACCTAAACACCTAACCTAACCTATGCCTATATATACACAATATGCTAATATATTATAATATTAATTTATACTTGAGAAAATTCCCGTTTTGAATAAACAGCATGTTAAAATTTATGAATGCGTCTGTGGGGTCGACCGCTGGATGTAATGGACTTGAGTCGAGGACGGGTTGAAATGTTTCACCCATGTACTAAGAAGTCAAATAATCGCCAACAGAACCTAAACACCTAACCTATGCCTGTATATGCACAATATACTATTATAATATTAATTTATGAGAAAATTCCTGTTTTGAATGAAAAGCATGTAAAAAATTATGAATGCGTCTGTGGGGATGACCGCTGGATGTAATGGACTTGAGTCGAGGTCGGGTTACGTCCTCAGACCAATCCATTCTATCCAGTCGTCAACCCCAAAGACGCATTCATCAATTTATCATTCTATTCATTCAAAACAGGAATTTTCTCAAATATAAATTAGTATTATTATATATTAGCATATTATACGTATTTAGGCATTGGTTGGGATAGGTGTTTTGGTTCTGTTGGCGATTATTTGACTTTTTAGTACATGGGTGAAGCATTTACAGCGTTGTGGTTCGAACATCGTAACACTGCCATAAAGGAGGAAATAAGGCAGAGACAAACAACTACAGACCAAAAGCACTAACATCACACATCATATAAATCTTTGAGAAAGTGCTAAGAAGTAAGATCACAAAATACATGGAATCACAGCATCTCCATAACCCCGGACAACATGGTTTCAGAACAGGGCGCTCTTGCCTGTCACAGTTGCTGGACCACTATGACATGGCATTAGATGCCATGGAAGACAAACAAAACGCTGATGTAATTTACACAGATTTCGCAAAAGCTTTTGACAAATGTGACCATGGTGTTATTGCACACAAAATGCGTTCAAAAGGAATTACCATAAAAATAGGCAGATGGATCTATAATTTCATGACTAACAGAATCCAATGTGTAATAGTCAACAAATTAAAATCCGGACCATAAACCGTGAAGCGCTCAGTCCCCCAGGGTACTGTGCTTGCTCCAGTACTTTTTCTCATCCTCATATCGGACATAGACAAGGACACAATCTATAGTACTGTATCATCCTTTGTTGATGACACTAGGCTCTTCATGAGAGTAGACAACATAGAGGACACGGCAAACCTCCAAACGAATGTAAATCAGGTCTTTCAACGGGCTACAGAAAAAATATATTTAATGATAAGTTTCAGCTCATGTGCTACAGACAAAATAACTATAAAAACGGAAACCACGTACAAAACGCGGTCAAATCATAACATAGAACTAAAAAGCAATGTAAAGGATTTGGGTGTACTCATGTGGGAAGACCTTACCTTTAAAGAAAACAATAAAGTGGCCGTCACAACTGCAAGAAAAATGACAGGTTGGATAACAAGAACCTTTCACACTAGAGATGTTATACCGATGATGATACTCTTCAAGACGCTAGTGTTCTCTAGAGTGGAGTACTGCTGCACAATGACAGCCCCTTTCAAAGCTGGAGAAATTGCTGACCTGGAGAGTGTGCAGAGATCCTTTACTGCTAGAATCCACTCAGTAAAACATCTAAACTATTAGGACCGACTAAAGAGCCTAAATCTGTACTCCCTTGAGCGCAGGCGGGAGAGAGACATAATAATTTACACGTGGAAAATAGTAGAGGGGCTGGTCCCAAACCTACACACAGAAATAACAGCACATGAGACCAGAAGGCATGGCAGGATGTGCAAAATACCCCCGTTGAAGAGCAGAGGTGCAACAGGTACTCTGAGAGAGAACTCTATCAACATCAGAGGCCCGAGACTGTTGAACACGCTTCCACTACACATAAGGGACATAACTGGCCGACCCCTCACAGTGTTCAAGAGAGAACTGGATAAACACTTCCAACGAATACCTGATCAACCAGGCTGTGACTCATACGTCAGGCTGCGAGCAGCCGCGTCCAACAGCCTGGTTGACCAGTCCAGCAACCATGAGGCCTGTTCGGGGACCGGGCCGCGGAGACGTTGAGCCCCGAAATCATCGCAAGGTTATCGTAAGGTAGGTGATGAATTCTCAGTGTAACGTCACCTTCACCTTTCCCACACGAGAGGGGGAGTGGGGGAGGGGGTGATGAGTGTGCTCGACACGGGAAGTCTGTGGAGGGGACAGGCCGCTGGGTGGGGGACAGGCCGCTGGGAGGGGGACAGGCCGCTGGGAGGGGGACAGGCCGCTGGGAGGGGGACAGGCCGCTGGGTGGGGGACAGGCCGCTGGGTGGGGGACAGGCCGCTGGGTGGGGGACAGGCCGCTGGGTGGGGGACAGGCCGCTGGGAGGGGGACAGGCCGCTGGGAGGGGGACAGGCCGCTGGGAGGGGGACAGGCCGCTGGGAGGGGACAGGGCAGTGACGGGAAAGATTTTTTTCTGCAACAGACGTGGCCATTCATTTATACAATGTTAACCGGCCTTTATACACTTTCTTCAGTCCTTCATGGAGAGGGTTAGAGATCTGTTAACTGTCTCAAGTGAACAGCTTCTCAAACAAGAAGATTAACATTTGTCAACCCTTAAAATCTTACTTTACCTTGCGGGTAGAAAATGGAGGAATCTTTTAAGAATAATATTTTTCTAACCCAAATAATGTGGGGTTTATTATTCTACACATGTTTATGATGTGTGTTAGATGTCCACACACTCTCAGGTAGTGGTGAGGGCGGTGTCCCTCACTCTCACCACAGATTCTGCAACTTCGCTGCTCAACTGTTGTTGAAAAGGAGACGAGAGCTTGTCTCCGTCAAGAGCGCTCGCGCCGCGCACACACTTAGCTATGTAGCACTATTACGAGCCTACACATATCTAGGAGTGTAAATTGACATGTATAAAATCTTCGAGAAGTAAATAGGACTACACATGACTGTTTAAATTAATTCCGCCGCCAGACCACATCACAGGCACTAAAGTGGCCAGTACTGTATGAATGCATCGCCACCTCTCTGCTAGAAAATAAACTATTGTATGGAGAAAAGTGAAAGAGCAGCAGCTGGAGCTCGGGCTGGTCTCCCCCACCCAGCCAGGATCGATATTTATGGCCCCCTACCCGAGCCATCGAGGCAGAACACAACTGTTCTGGCCGCTCTTAACCTTCACTTGGCTTTATCTGGTGGAAGGACACCACGACCGTCACACGCGTGGGGCTCCACCTTCCCCGCCACCACCACCTCCACCCTCGCTCCTGCACACACACACACACACACACACACACACACACACACACACACACACACACACACACACACACACACACACACACACACACACACACGCACGCACACACGCGCACGCACACGCGCGCGCACACACACACACGCACGCACGCGCACACACACACACGCACGCGCACGCACGCACACGCACGCGCGCACGCACGCACACACACACACACACACACACACACGCACACACACGCACGCACGCACGCACGCACGCGCACGCGCACGCGCGCACGCGCACACGCACACGCGCACACGCGCACACGCGCACACGCGCACACACCCTTACACCAACGGCAGCATGTCTCTTATGTCCTCCCAGCCCTCCACTGGACGGTGGGCCACACCCAGCCCTCCACTGGACGGTGGGCCACACCCAGCCCTCCACTGGACGGTGGGCCACACCCAGCCCTCCACTGGACGGTGGGCCACACCCAGCCCTCCACTGGACGGTGGGCCACACCCAGCCCTCCACTGGACGGTGGGCCACACCCAGCCCTCCACTGGACGGTGGGCCACACCCAGCCCTCCACTGGACGGTGGGCCACACCCAGCCCTCCACTGGACGGTGGGCCACACCCAGCCCTCCACTGGACGGTGGGCCACACCCAGCCCTCCACTGGACGGTGGGCCACACCCAGCCCTCCACTGGACGGTGGACCACACCCAGCCCTCCACTGGACGGTGGGCCACACCCAGCCCTCCACTGGACGGTGGGCCACACCCAGCCCTCCACTGGACGGTGGGCCACACCCAGCCCTCCACTGGACGGTGGGCCACACCCAGCCCTCCACTGGACGGTGGGCCACACCCAGCCCTCCACTGGACGGTGGGCCACACCCAGCCCTCCACTGGACGGTGGACCACACCCAGCCCTCCACTGGACGGTGGGCCACACCCAGCCCTCCACTGGACGGTGGGCCACACCCAGCCCTCCACTGGACGGTGGGCCACACCCAGCCCTCCACTGGACGGTGGGCCACACCCAGCCCTCCACTGGACGGTGGGCCACACCCAGCCCTCCACTGGACGGTGGGCCACACCCAGCCCTCCACTGGACGGTGGGCCACACCCAGCCCTCCACTGGACGGTGGACCACACCCAGCCCTCCACTGGACGGTGGGCCACACCCAGCCCTCCACTGGACGGTGGGCCACACCCAGGTAGTCCCTAATTATAAAGGTATTCCGCACTAAGAAAGATCTAAGTGTTTTCCATGTTGGAGTGCGAGCAGCGACAACCAACAACATTGTTGATCACTGTTATCCTAGAAGGCTCGTCACACACATTATGGCGGGAACACCTCCACGCATAAAGATACACTAGTTTGAAAATTGTGTGTGTGTACTGCGGGATCGAGCATTAGCTCCTGGACCCCGCTATTCTATACGCCGGCTGGTTGATACCTGGTTGATGGGGTTCTGGGAGTTCTTCTACTCCCCAAGCCCGGCCCGAGGCCAGGCTCGACTTGTGAGAGTTTGGTCCACCAGGCTGTTGCTTGGAGCGGCCCTCAGGGCCACGTACCCACCACAGCCCGGCTGATCCGGAACTTCTCTTAGAAAATCGTCCAGTTTTCTCTTGAAGATGTCCACGGTTGTTCCGGCAATATTTCTTATGCTCGCTGGGAGGACGTTGAACAACCGCGGACCTCTGATGTTTATACAGTGCTCTCTGATTGTGCCTATGGCACCTCTGCTCTTCACTGGTTCAATCTTGCATTTTCTTCCATATCGTTCACTCCAGTACGTTGTTATTTTACTGTGTAGATTTGGGACCTGACCCTCCAGTATTTTCCATGTGTATATTATTTGGTATCTCTCTCGTCTCCTTTCTAGAGAGTACATTTGGAGAGCTTTGAGACGATCCCAATAATTTAGGTGTTTTATCGCGTCTATGCGTGCCGTATATGTTCTCTGTATTCCCTCTATTTCAGCAATCTCTCCTGCTCTGAAGGGGGAAGTGAGTACTGAGCAGTACTCGAGACGGGACAACACAAGTGACTTGAAGAGTACAACCATTGTGATGGGATCCCTGGATTTGAAAGTTCTCGTAATCCATCCGATCATTTTTCTGGCTGACGCGATATTTGCTTGGTTATGCTCCCTAAACGTTAGATCGTCGGACATCATTATTCCCAAATCCTTGACATGCTGTTTTTCTACTATGGGAAGATTCGATTGTGTTTTGTACCCTGTATTATGTTTCAGATCCTCATTTTTGCCGTACCTGAGTACCTGAAATTTATCACTGTTAAACATCATGTTATTTTCTGCTGCCCAATCAAAAACTTTGTTGACATCTGCTTGTAGTTTTTCAATGTCTTCAGCAGAGGTAATTTTCATGCTGATTTTTGTGTCATCTGCAAAGGACGACACGAAGCTGTGGCGTGTATTTTTGTCTATATCAGATATGAGAATAAGGAACAGTAGCGGTGCAAGGACTGTACCTTGAGGTACAGAGCTTTTAACATCGCTTGGACTCGATTTTATCTGATTGACTGTTACTCTTTGTGTTCTGTTCGACAGGAAATTGAGTATCCAGCGTCCTACTTTTCCAGTTATTCCCATTGACCTCATTTTGTGAGCTATCACCCCATGGTCACATTTGTCGAACGCCTTTGCAAAGTCTGTGTATACAACATCTGCATTTTGCTTTTCTTCTAGGGCTTCTGTGATTTTGTCATAGTGGTTGAGTAACTGTGACAGACAGGATCTTCCCGCTCTAAATCCATGTTGTCCTGGATTGTGCAATTCATTGTTTTCCATAAAACTAGAAATTTGATTCCTAATCACTCTTTCAAACACTTTTATTATGTGTGATGTTAGTGCAACTGGCCTATAATTTTTTGCCAAGGCTTTACTCCCCCCCTTGTGCAACGGAGCTATATCTGCAGATTTAAGTGCTGCTGGTATCTCCCCTGTATCCAGGCTCTTTCTCCATATTACGCTGAGTGCTCTCGCTACTGGTACTTTACATTTCTTTATGAATATTGAATTCCATGAGTCAGGCCCAGGAGCTGAGTGCATAGGCATATTATCAATTTCTCTTTCAAAGTCTTCCGAGTTTGTGGTAATATCCGTTATATTATCTGCAGCTTGAATGTCATTCATAAAGAAGCTGTCTGGGTCATCAACTTTCATGTTGTTTATTGGTGTGCTAAACATAGCCTCATACTGGCTTCTTAGAATTTCACTAATCTCTTTGTTGTCCTCTGTGTACGTACCTTCATTTGTAATTAACGGTCCAATACTGGTCGAGGTTTTGGATTTTGATTTTGCGTATGTGAAAAAATATTTCGGATTTTTCCTTATCTCTTGTATAGCTTTCTGTTCCAATTCCATTTCCTCAGACTCATATGATCGCTTCAACGTTTGTTCTATTTCCTCAATCTCCCTGCTTAGGCTTGTTTTCCTTGCTTGTGATAGTTGTGTCTGCCGAAGCATTTCCGTTATTTTTTTCCTTCTCCTGTACAGTCGTCTGCGTTCTCTTTCTAGAGTGGTCCTCTTTCTGCCCCTCCTCACAGGTACGTGCTTCAAGCAGACCTTGTAAGCTTCAGCTGTCAGTTGAGCTATTCCCTGTGTGGGAGTTTTGTCGCTTAAGACCGTCTCCCATTGAATGGTTGCAAGGTCTACATTTATTTTTTCCCAGTCAATCCTCTTATTGTTGAAATTGAATTGATTGAATATTCCTTCTCGCTTGTTGGGTCTCTTAGACCTACTACCGTTATTTATGCTAGTTCGCACTTCAATGAGCTTATGGTCTGAGTATGAAGTATCTGAGATTGTGATATCCCTGATTAGTTCATCATTGTTTGTGAATAACAAGTCTAGTGTGTTTTCGTTCCTAGTTGGTTCTGTAATCTGTTGATTGAGCGAGAATTTGTCACAGAATCTCAAAAGTTCTCTGACCTGTGGTTGGTTATTTCCCGGGTCATTCCCTGCTATGATATTTGTGTTTGCCGTTCTCCGTCTTAGACTCGGTAAATTGAAATCTCCAAGAAAGATAATATCTGGAGCTGGGTTTGCTAGGTTGTCAAGTATGTTCTCTATTTTGTGCATCTGCTCTGTGAATTCCTCAATCGTTGTATCTGGCGGTTTATATATTAGAATAATAATTAGGTTTAGTTTCTCTACCTTCAATCCAAGTACCTCTACCACCTCATTAGTTGAGTTTAGTAGTTCTGTGCATACCAGGTCTTCTTTAATATACAGACCTACTCCTCCATTTGACCTAGTTTTTCTATCACATCTATGTAGATTATAATTTGGAATCCAGATTTCACCATCCATGTAATCTTTTGTATGAGTTTCCGTGAATGCCCCAAATATTGAGTTTGACTCTAATAGGAGGCCATTTATGAACTTAACTTTATTTCTTGACTTTGGTTTTAAACCTTGAATGTTTGCAAATATGAATGATTGTCCATGTTGTGTGTAACTTCTGGAAGGTTTTGGTAGTTCTCCCTCCTCTCTACCCTGACCCAGGGTGTGTTGTTGTGGCAATGGTTTGTCCAGTTTTGGAAGTGATACTGGGGAGTGTGGTAGTCTCTGAGTTGTTGTGGGGTGTAGTATGTGTGGGCTTGATGACGGCTGTCAAATGCAATGACTCCTGATCTCTTTCCCGATCATTTCCCCACTGCTCTCATGCTGAACCAGTATGTTCAACAGGTCTATGACTGGTGAGTCTCTCATGCGTCCATCCACGGCCTCTTGTTCCATGGTGTTCGTTGTGGACGCTTCCTCTTTTCCCGGGGGGGGGGGATGTATTGCTTTTGTATTTATTATTTGTACCTGCAAAATTCAGCTATTAGTCCTTGGACCTCGCCTTTTTAACCGTTATATTTTTACTCTGTACTACATATATTTCTAACACACACACACGCACACGCGCGAACGGCATTCAGAAACTTGTGTAAAGAATCATTCAGAACTTTGTATACCACATATGTCAGACCAATCCTGGAGTGTGCAGTCCCAGCATGGAGTCCATATCTAGTCAAGGATAAGACTAAACTTTAAAAGGTTCAAAGGTTTGCCACCATACTAGTACCCGAGCTGAGAGGTATGAGCTACGAGGAGAGACTACGGGAATTAAACCTCACTTCGCTGCAAGACAGAAGAGTTAGGGGGACATGATCACCACATTCAAGATTCTCAAGGGAATTGATAGGGTAGATAAAGACAGGCTATTTAACACAAGAGGCACACGCACAAGGGGACACAGGTGGAAACTGAGCGCCCAAATGAGCCACAGAGATATTAGAAAGAACTTTTTTAGTGTCAGAGTGGTTGACAAATGGAATGCATTAGGCAGTGATGTGGTGGAGGCTGACTCCATACACAGTTTCAAGTGTAGATATGATAGAGCCCAATAGGCTCAGGAATCTGTACACCTGTTGATTGACGGTTGAGAGGCGGGACCAAAGAGCCAGAGCTCAACCCCCGCAAGCACAACTAGGTGAGTACATCTAGGTGAGTACATCTAGGTGAGTAAACACACAAGACAGGTATACCCGTCCCTCCACCACCCTCCCCATACACACACACACACTCCACCTGGTGACAGCAATACCAGCATCTTAAGGTGACATTATAAAGTAAGAGTGAGCGAGTGGCATCAAGAGTGTGGCATAACACCGACCTTGTCGAGCTGTGAGGTGATGAGCACATCTCCAGGTCGACGCTTCCGGCCCCCTCCCCCCCCCTACCCTAACCCCCAGCTAGTATTTATATCTCACCTCTCCTATTCTTGCCCCGGGCCCGCCCCGCTACGCACCCCTCACAAGTGTTGGATTTGAGAAAGGTGTGTAGTATGATAGTGCCATCCCCCGCCCCCCGGCGAGGTCATCACGGTGGAATGTGGAGTTGCTGCCAAGTGTGTGGCCCGAGCCGCCCTCCTATTTGTGGCCAGGCCACACACACTCACACGCGCGCACACACACGCAAGGCGGCCTGCAGGCAGGCACGGAGGGAGGGAGGGAGGGAGGGAGGGGTAGAGGTGAGAGAACTGAAGGGACTGAAGGGTGGAGGGGAATGAGAGGTGAGGGCGTGAGAGGAGAGCCTGGCATCTCCCACTACCTCCACCAGTTACTGAACACCATCACACACTACACCGCCAAGATACAAGTTATTTTTTGTTTAGTATGGTCGTTTATTATGCACCCGATACCCATGCCGTGAGCGGTGGTGGGAAGGGTTAGAGAGGCACATAATGGGTACCAGGCAGCGAATCTCACAGTTCATTAAGCAAGACTCTCTATTCCCACGGCTGGTGGCCCAAGAGATCTACTCCAGGGCAACCAAACCCCTCAATACACAAGTCCTAGACGAAATACTAACCAGATAACCCTTGGTGTACATAAGCATCCCAGTGTACAGATATGGGCAGAGAACCGGCAGTGCTGGTTCTCTGTACCTTGTTCTCTTTACGCACAGTACTTGGCTTAAAGTCGAGGTATGGGTTGATCTTAAGACATCGTACTGGGTGGGAAGAGAGAGAGTCCCTCTGTGGACTGCAAGTCGTACTCTCACATATACAAGATCCCCTGAATATTATTTCCCCCAAATGAACTGAATTTGAGAACACAGTGGACCGCCCAATGTTGTTTAAGATTCGCTACTTGGAACAAAAAGTTCCAAGTAGCACGGGTTATGGTGAGCCCGTAGTGGACCGCCCAAATAAACATAAAAGTGATGGCAGTAAGTATGAGGGTGAACACGCGGGATGTGTTGCCGGCATCTGGAGGATGTGAAGGATTTCACACAGCCACTTTCAGCAGAGTCGTCAGGCTATAACCCCCCAGGACAGGACTTATCAATGAAATGGCAACGAAAAAATCCGACGTGATACCACAAGAAATGAGCACAAGTATCTCCAGGAAATTTATAAAGAAGCCGGAGATGAACTAGGTCAAATCTACAAATCTACACAAATCTAACACTGTCAATGGCAGGGCTGGTGCAGCATACAATGTAATTAGAAATAATGACTTTTAATGCAGAAATGAAGAAAAAGCACATATTGAGAACTATGCCTCTTCAACGCAAACAAAACTAACTGCCATTGTTATGGCGTTAAGATTCCTTGAACGAAACACTAATTGTCCAGTGATCTGCACAGATTCAAAAGCAGCGCTAAAAATCGAGCAGAAAATCTTGCAATAGGAGCTGAAATTAAGAGAGCTGTGAGGGTATTAACCAACCAGGGAAGAGTCATCAAGTTTCTGTGGATCTCCCATGTTGGAATATGTGGGAATGAACGAGCAGATGTGCTGGCTGCTGAAGGAGACCATATGGAATACTTCATACCCAAGACTCTTCTACAAATTATCAGGCAACCTCATCGTGACAAGGTAATTGAGGAAAGGATAGAAGAACAAAGCAGTGAATCTGTACGCTGGTACAATATGGTTGCAGCTGGCAATCCCATTCATTATAGATGAAGAGGTGGCGGCCACGGGAGAGAATCAGTAATAGCGAGAATCCGTCTTGGATACAAATATCCATGGAGATTCGGAATGGAAACAACAGTTGAGCAGTGGAGTTGCAGTCTGTGATGCGAGTGATAGACACCGACTTGACCACTATCTATTTGAAAGTGAACACCTGAGGGACATTAGAAATGTGTGTGTAGAATAATGAACCCCACATTGAGTTAGGAAAACACTATTTGTCAAAATATTGATACTGTTCTTAAAAGATTCCCCCATTTTGCACCCGCAAGATAACGTAAGATTTTAAGGGTTGATAGATGTTAATCTTCTTGTATGAGGAGCTGTTCACTTGAGACAGTTAAGCAAGTCCCAGCTGTGTCTGGGTACAAGTGACAGGATGAACAACCCAGGGATTTTTCTTCCTATTGGGGAGTGTTGTACATGCTGCTATGGCGGTATGTCCACTCACAGGATGAGTGGCGCTGCCCAATACTGTCACTATGGCGGTGTGTCCACTCACAGGATGAGTGGCGCTGCCCAATACTGTCACTATGGTGGTGTGTCCACTCACAGGATGAGTGGCGTTGCCCAATACTGCCACTATGGCGGTGTGTCCACTCACAGGATGAGTGGCGTTGCCCAATACTGCCACTATGGTGGTGTGTCCACTCACAGGATGAGTGGCGCTGCCCAATACTGTCACTATGGCGGTGTGTCCACTCACAGGATGAGTGGCGCTGCCCAATACTGTCACTATGGCGGTGTGTCCACTCACAGGATGAGTGGCGCTGCCCAATAAACTCGCCCCTCGGGGCAAAATTAAAAAAAAAAAAAATAGGACTTATTAGTGATTACAGGGAAGTGACGCCCGTCTGTTTAGACCCCGCCTACTATTTATGTTGCACCTGTCGCCTTGTAGTCTAACTATTTTGACCTTCGAATGTGTTGTTACCTGGTTGATGGGGTTCTGGGAGGAGTTCTACTCCCCAAGCCCGGCCCGAGGCCAGACTTGACTTGTGAGAGTTTGGTCCATCAGGCTGTTGCTTGGAGCGGCCCGCAGGGCCACGTACCCACCACAGCCCGGTTGGTCTGGCACTCCTTGGAGGAAACAATCTAGTTTCCTCTTGAAGATGTCCACGGTTGTTCCGGCAATATTTCTTATGCTCGCTGGGAGGACGTTGAACAACCGCGGACCTCTGATGTTCATACAATGTTCTCTGATTGTGCCTATGGCACCTCTGCTCTTCACTGGTTCTATTCTGCATTTTCTTCCATATCGTTCACTCGAATACGTTGTTATTTTACTGTGTAGATTTGGTACCTGGCCCTCCAGTATCTTCCAGGTGTATATTATTTAATATCTCTCTCGTCTTCTTTCTAGTGAGTACATTTGGAGGGCTTTGAGACGATCCCAATAATTTAAGTGCTTTATCGCGTCTATGCGTGCCGTGTACGTTCTCTGTATTCCCTCTATTTCAGCAATCTCTCCTGCTCTTAAGGGGGAAGTGAGTACTAAGCAGTACTCAAGACGGGACAACACAAGTGACTTGAAGAGTACAACCATTGTGGTGGGATCCCTGGATTTGAAAGTTCTCGTAATCCATCCGACTCATTTTTCACGAGTCTGGTCTTAAAAGCTGTGGATGGTATGGAAGAGGGAGCAGATGTCAGCCATCACACGGACTCTAATAACGAGGCCGGAAGGACAAGGGGCCTTCATCATGGTGGTAAACATATCTTACCGTGAGTCAAGTACAACACACAAGTGAGTTTCAGGTCAAGTGACAATTAGGCTTAGTTTCTACTATGCATAACGCAATTCAAAACTCGCTATTTTGTTAAAAACGTTCATTAATGATAAACTCGCTGAAATATACCTCACACATTATGTATCAAAATGTTGTGCATTTTAAGTAATCACGATTATATATGCAAAATAATATTTACCACTGCCACAGGTACATACACAAGCACTGATACTGACTCACACAAGGAGAAGAGTTAAGGCAGTCATTCCCTATAGCCCTCAGGGAAGAGAGCAGAGGAGCCCCCC
>NC_091150.1:29535705-29560905 GCF_040958095.1 Procambarus clarkii | reverse complement strand
AGAACTTGTTATAGATCTACCACAACCCCCCACTGCTCAGGTATATTCCTTCTCAGTGTTTCCAAGTGTTTCGCAAATGTTACTAACCTTTTGCACACCTGTAAATGTGTGGTAATACGAGGAAACATATGTCATGACAGCTCGTTCGTCCGGCACACCTTCTGATATGTCTGTAATGTACATAGTTAGTAAGACACACACCTTCACTAGCAGAAGCTTTAATACTTCTTAATTAGTTCAGCAACAAGGCACACGCTTTAAAAGTAAGGTTAAAGGACAATGACAACATAGAAAATCAAAATACTAAACTAAGGTATATCCGGCATTTTCTGCATCCGAGTGGTGTGTAAGCGAATTGCTGTGGAGCGGACGTAAGTCATGAAAATGATGGTTAAAGGATACTAATTGCTGTACTTTGAGAGAGCATCAACAAAAGTGAATAAAGAAACCTCATGCACAGGCATCAATACAGGCAATGATAGTAGTGTTTACTGAACATAACAAGAGCACTAGGCCAAAATATTAAAGGCTCAGTTTTTATACAACAAAATGGCACGTGAAGAGTTTCTCTACGATCATTGCTGAAATTTGTGTGGACAAACAATAGTGACTATCTCATGCATGTTATCAAATGTTACTATTTGGGCTAAAACAGATCAGAAATAAATTCTAAAACAGTTACATATTATTTATGTTATAAAGAATAAATGTGGACCATTACACAAGCTAGAGGCTATGCAGTCACTGGGGCATATCTCCAGCACTTGATTTAACATTCTAAACAGCCAGTCAGCACACATGTTGTTCCAGCCTTTACTTTGGTTGCTTCTGCAGCTGCTGCACTTTGACTGCTCAATGCTGCTGTAACTACTGCAGTGTTAGTCAAAGAAAAAAATCTATATCTCAGGCAGATCCAGAATATAACAAACCACCTACATTTCTTTGTTAGGAAAATTATTAATGCTTCATTTACTGGAGGAATGCAATACAGATGCTTTGTAATATATACAGGAGATAAACTGTGCTTAGACTGAGTCTGCCAAGACATCTGAAACTTTTTATGTTTAGCATGAAAGTGATATCAACAAATACAGACAAGTGAACAAATTACTTAGTATGCCAAATATCTAAAGTGTCATTATCGTCTCAAGCTGGAGGCCTCAAGACAGATGCCAAGCTGCATTACATTTGTTGATAAGCATTTCATGCTTGAACTTTAATATGGACAAAAATGCTGGGAGAGCAGGGGTCTAGTATCCTGGGTGAGGGTGGCGCGCCACTGGGCCCATGCTCGTGTGGGACCATGTGTTTACCTGCTGGGCCCCCTGGAAGGCATGGTAGTAGCAAGACACGTAGGTCATGATGGCGCGCTCATCAGCTTTGGGGGTATTCACCAGATCTGAAAACACCCCCATTGTATTTATTACTACATCACTACTGTCATGTGTTTAAGGGTAGTATCAGCACGTCAACTGGGATCCTTCATTAACTTCCGATGTTAGTTCAGCCAGTTAATTATTAAAGAAGAGACATCTGAAAGAAGAGCATCAGCTGGCTGTCTGCACTGTAGAATTATCTAGTGCAAAAGTTGTGAATTGTAAAATTAATGATGATAATAAAAAGACACCATTAAATATACTAATATATTAATGAAAAAGATTCTATATATTGGTAACAACCTAATACTGCTGATGGTAAAGCACTTACCATCTGGGTCCAACATCCTAGGGATGTCGAGATGCTTCTCAGCAATGTCGAAGGCAAGGTTAAGGTTGTGGAGGGGATCATCCTTGGACAGCTGAAGAGTAGTCCAGCAGGTCGGGCCTGTGACGGTGGATGAGGGCACAGAATGCAAGACCATCCTGAAGGGAAAGTAAGTGTCAGTAAGGAAAAGGCATGGGAAAACAAATTTTGGGAATATTTTTTTATAAAGATATCAAATTTATTTACTAGATAACTTACTCTGTATGGTACAATTTAAAATGATAGCATATTAATGCAATAGTAAATTTATGGCATATTAATGCAATATAAAGAGGATTACTATTATGTGAAGATCATATAAATAAACAAGTGGCGATGAGTCAGCAATAACGTAACTAAATTATGTTGACCAGACCACACACTAGAAGGGTGAAGGGACGACGACGTTTCTGTCCGTCCTGGACCATTCTCAAGTCGATTGTGAGAATGGTCCGACTCAAGGCAATCGGCTTGAGAATGGTCCAGGATGGACCGAACGTCGTCGTCCCTTCACCGTCTAGTGTGTGGTCTGGTCAACAATCAATAAATAAACAAATTTGAAACCCTTGAAGGACCGTATGGAAGTTCTGCACGTTGACATTCTTGTAGGGGGCAGTCTTGCGCTGGCACCACAGCAGGAGACCTTCCTTTGCAGTCATCTCCTCTACGCTGATGTCCTGGATGGCGAACCTCAGAATAATTGTCCAAATCATACCTAACGTCATCTTAAGGTTGCCATCAACAATTTCTGCAACAATAATGTTTAATGTGTTTACATAACAGCATTAAATCATATTAACCGTTAATAATTTACATAAGTTCATGCTGCAACTTTCTTAATATTATTATTTTTTTTTTTTTTGAGTACTACTGTATAATGTTATAAAGAATAAATGTGGACCATTACATAAGCTAGAGGCTATACTGTGAAAAATTATGGCAAGTGATACAAACACACACTTTACACCATTTTTAGGCTTGATAATAAATTACAAATTAAGTTTTAAGGTAAAGTTACCAGTCTTCAAAAAACAAGTTTTAAGCAAAAGTTTATATTGTGAATAAAAAGAAGAGGAAACCATTTTATAAAATAACACTAGAATTTACCCGAGGGCCACTAACGCTAGAAGCCTCAATGAGAACAGGAAGCGGTGGCTTGTCGTAGGTACCCCCATTTGCCTTGATTGTCCTTTTTTCAGTTGGATTTGAAATCCAACTAGAAAAATTTTAATTCATGGGAATTATTCATTTTAATTTCTTTATAATATAACTTTAAATTCAATTTAAAGAATGGATAATTGTACCATTAACCTCTCTGATTTCTTGGAGGATTCACAACTTTAGGGTTGCTGTAATGGGCATGGCATATCCTCCTCTCACTTGATCCACAAAGGCATTTTGCAACTCTCTCTCCTCTTTGGACGTGCCTTTTTGGCCAGGAGTAATCCCATTCCTATATGCAGGTAACATGATGCTAGTGGGTGCCCTTAATAAAGGTGCAAAATTGTCTAATGGAGACATGATACAATCTTTCATATATTGTTCCAGGCTCCAGGGGCCTTACAATTAGCCACATCAAGAGCCATGTGATGGAACTTCTTCAAGAAGCAATTGGTGGCCCTCTCCTCCATCCTGTTCCACCAGCAACCTGCTAGTCCTCATCACATCCCACAAGTGCCTTGGCATGTTTCTGCAGCCTAACTGTAACGTAGACACCTCACATTGAGTAATATAGTGTACTGAGTTACCTCAGGGAGGAAGGATGCCAGCAGGTGAACATTTATGAAGCACATTATATTGTCGTTCCAAGCTGTTGCTCCAAGGAGCTTGTTGCTAGACAACAGGCAAAAAGAAGCTTGTTGGACTAAGCATCTCAAGTCAAACCAGGCCTTCAGGCCTGGGTTGGAGAGAAGAACGAACTCTCAAAACCTTATCCAGGTACAATTCAAGTACATCTCCAGGGTTGTCCTGGGGTGCATTCCATGATTCACTGATGTGTTTCAATGATGGCTTTGTCAGTGTTAAGTTCCACTTTGGGAGTTGGGCTTAAGGCTCAGCAAGTACTCTCAACCCTCTGAAACTACCTCTTCCATCATGCAGCGCTGTGTATTGCATTCTGGGGATCTTATCATCCACCCAGAGTCCTCCTTTTTACACAGTCAAGGGGGCCTGCCTCCTGCATGTCTGCAGTAGCTTGATGCCTGGAGATTACTCCTTTGTATGTCTTCTCTTACACCAGGACCACTCCCTCCTATTCTGCACCAGCACTCTTGATTTGTATGTGGTTTCTTTGCAATGTTCACAAATGGCTCTTTCACAATCCTCTCCACTGTAAACTTCACAGCAGTTTAATTTGGCCCCATATCCCTTTGTTAGAATTGGTGTGTGTCGCATGATGATACCAGCCTGGCTGAGGAATCATTCACGATCTGGATAGACCCTCAATTTCCTTAATTTCACCACTTCATTGTACAATTCTATCTGTGCTGACTCCAAGTCAGAATGCCACTTTATGTCTTACTCCTCATATCATCATTTGATTCAGGAAGATTTCTTCCAGTGGGTTGCATCACACCTTGGTGTCTTGGGTAATGAAATGGCTGATGTGGCACCTTCATGGACTCTCACTCAGGGTTGAACTTGCATCCCTGCATTTTTAGACGGTGAAGGGTCATGTGGTCTTCCATCATGCATGTACCACAAATTGGAAGGCAGAACTTGAGGCTCCTTATTCAGGGCACATTCCTGGCACTGGACCTAGGGCCTGCCTCCACACTACCTAGATACCAAACATCCATAACCAATGCACAAAAATATTATTCTTAGTGTTATCTAAAAGTATAGAAATGAATGGAGATAATAATACAGATGGTTAAACTTGCAAAATACTCTTACAATGGGTCCTTTACCATCTGGAGATTAGTGCAAAAGGTGTCCAAACACTTGGATGTGTGAGGAAGCCTTGAATGGTGAATTTTTTTTTACTATCTATATAGCCGCTATATAGTCATAATTGGTTGGTGCTTTTCCCTAGATAATTCCCCTATATAGCCATTGCAAGTATATTCCATTTCTGTATCAATATACACATAGATCAACATCTTTCTGATTTATTTCATAACATTTGCAATAAACCTAATATTTTTTGTTATGAAAGAAAAAGCCAATAACCTGGGTCCTTAAGTATGTCTGTGATCCCTAAGTATCACCTTCTTGCATTCATTTGTTCACCACCTCCACACCTTTAGTAAATTTGTTGTCTGTTTTGTGATGGTTTGCCTGAAATTCTTTGCATAATATGTGGCTCATAGATTGTGTAGCTCCTGTTCATACATTTGTACATTACTCTGTGTTCTTTGTGCACACATTCTTTGAATAAACACTGAATTGAAACAAAAATTGAAACCTTTTTAAGTGTCTAGAGACCAGCCAATTTTCAATAATGAAAATATAATTGTATTTACAGAATATCTGGTAAAAATACAAGGAATTAATAGCTGACAATGCAAATTCTGCCAGGTATACCATTATGAACCTAAGCCTTTCAAAGTTAACACACACACTTGCAATTAACACGCACCTTCAGCACCAATAGATACCAGCTTTACCCCCTGCTGGCAATGAAGTCAAGAGCCTTGGTTCAGCATTGGCAATCTTGTGGAACCTCATCTTGCCTCGGTCGGGTTTTGGGAGGGTCTCACCAGAGATGACCTGCAACACAACACTCATCAATAGCCCCCACCGATCATTATACATTCCATATCAACACTACTCTGAAATCAATTATAATGTCTATGAATAATATTTATATTGCATTGGTTTATTCAACTGAGGTAGAACACTCTTTGCCCACTCACACTCTACCCAAGTGTACACAAGCCAATTGTTAACAAAGAAACACCCATACAATGTGTGTGGTGGAGGCAGACTCCACACACATTTTCAAATGTAAATATGATAAAAGCCAAATAGACTCGGGAATCTGCACACCAATTGACTGACAGTTGAGAGGCAGGACCAAAGAGAAGCTCAACCCCCGCAAGCACAACTGAGTACAAGTCAGTCAGGGAGGGGAGGGTGGGCCCCCTACTCCACATGTTAAGTTATGGGATCCCTTTCCCTAAAACACAAACAAAAACACACATTCCACTTCAACTGATATTTCAGACATTTTTATGTATAAAAATCTGTGCAGATAATATATATGGAAAAGGCAAACATAGTTCCAATCTACAGAATTGGGAGAAGAGAAGACCCTCTAAATTATAGCCTCATATCATTGACAAACATGATAATCAATACACTAGAAAAAATTATTAAAACCAAATGGGCAGAATACCTGGTGAGTTGTGATACAATAAGACACAGTTTGGCTTTCAAATAGGAAGATATTGTTTAACACATCTAAGTTTTTATGATGGAGCCTGGTGCAGAGTGCATGGGCATGCTGTCTAGGGCTACTTCAAAGTTCAGTGGGGTTAGGGTGACATCTGATATATGGTTCAATTTTGATGTAACATTCATGAAGAATTTATTTGGATCATTGATCTTCAATGCTTTCAGGGGTTACTGAAAACAGAACTGCACTGAAGCCTCCTACCCCCACCTAATTATCAAATTCTTTAGTCACAAAACAAAACGATCTACGGTTACCGGAAGGAATATAGAACTGTATAAACATGTTTGCAGATGATGCTAAGCTACCAGGGAACATAAGTGACTTCAACTATTGCATGCCCTTCAAGATGACCTGCACGATGTCATGCCCTTCAAGATGACCTACACGAAATAAGTGTATGGAGCAACATGGGGGGAAATAGAAATCATTGTGAATAAATGACATGTTATGGAATGTGCAATATGAGATAAAATGCCACACACAACCTACAAATTATGTGGGAAGGCATTAAAGAACTCTGACTATCTATGGGGTGGTTCTGGACAGTAGACTGTCCACCAGAAGAAAGCATAAAGACAATGCGCGAGGAGCATATGCCCACACTTTCCAACTTCAGAATCATTTTTTAATACATGGATGGTGAAATACCTGTAGCAATTATATTAATTAAGCATAATATAATTGCTCCAAAAACTCAGAAGTTCAGTGCAGATAATTACAAGTGCCTGTTAATTCCACATTACAAGAAGTCCTACACTAATCGAAGACTAAACCACACATCAGAAGATGAGAAGACGACGACGTTTTGGTCTGCCCTGGACCATTAACAAGTCGATTGTGATGTAAGCAAGTGGTGGTGGTTGTTTTAGATTCAGCTACTTAGATTTGGCTATGGTGAGCCCATAATGTGAGCAAAGGAGGCACGGGGCATTAAGTAAGGCAAGAGAGAGGTGAGGAGGAATAAATTCCTAGAGGAAGGCAAGAGCAAGGCAAATAGTACGAATGGGATGGGTGTAATAAAGGAGTACAAGAAGGGGGTAATAATGAGTATAAGAATTAGAACGAAGGAATAAGAGAAAAAAGAAAAAAGGATGGGTAGGCTTTTGTTAGGTCACGTTTGTTAGAAAGGTTAGAGCATTTGAGTCTGTAACTGTGAAAGGTAAGAGTCAACATCAACAAAGCCAGACTCGGGTTCATGTTGTATCAGAACCGATTCGACAAGACGACGTCTGTGTAGAGTAGAGGCAGGAAAGATTATTTTAGAAGACCAATCAATAGGATGATTAGAACCCCTAACATGACAGAAGAGTGCATTGTTTGTGTCTGCAGACTTAACACTTCTTCTAAGTTTCTTATGTCTGTCATTTAGTGTACGGCCAGTTTCCACAAAGTACTGAAGAGGGAAAGACGAACAGGAAATAAGAGTATACACCAGAAGCATTAGAAGCAGGAGCAGCAGTGTGAACCAGATTACTATGAAAAGTGTTAGTTTGTCAAAAGGCAAGCTTATTATGTCAAGATAACGAAGGGTATTAGTGAGTTTTTTGAGTTCAGATATTTAGGGAAGCAGAGCACAGTCGTACTAGTGTTTGAACATGTTTGGGATGAACGAAATTTCATTTAGCCGTGGGGTTTTGCGACAAAACCGGGCTGCCTTAAATTTTGACTGGGCCGTGAGGTCACTGAGCCCCGAAATCACCTCAAGGTAACCTTAAGGTAAGGTAGCTTGAGAATAGGCACAGTTGATAAAATGTAAGGGGTAACCAAGGCAGAGGAAGATTTGTAAATACTGTAAACTGAAATTTCCGAATCAATAAACTGAGGGTCACCGATAAGCATGGAGTTAGAGATGAGAACACTATTCTTAACAGAAGGAGGATGGTAGGAAAAGAAGTGAATGTACATACCACTATGAATGGGTTTGCGGTAGACAGAGAAAAGAAACTGAACAGAGCTGTGAATATGAACGTCAAGAAAAGGAAAGAGGGAATTAATTAGATTTCCATTTAACTTTGAAATGGATAGAAGGAGCCAGATTGTTAAGAGAGGAGAGGAAGGCTGGAAAAGACTAAGGTCATGAGGCCATAAAGCAACAAGTCATCAACATAGCGAAGCCAGAGAGAGGGACAAGTATCAATAGTGGGAAGAAGAACGGTTTCGAAATATTCCATGTACAGAATGGGTAAGAACGGGTGAGAGGAGAACCCATAGCAACACCAAAACTTTGAGAAGTATTTTCCGTGAAAGAAGGAGTTTGAGTCAACACAAAGTCTAACGAGTTCTAGGAAAAATGTCAGTTGGGAGCGGGAAATGAAGTTCCTCAGTTGCCTTATGATTAAGGAAAGAGATCATCATCAAGGGAAACATTAGTAAACAGAGTTGACATCAAAACTAAGCATCTTACAGGAGGGCTGCAGGCGCAGTCTATGAAGTCCTGAGAATGACGAAAGTGAGCAGGACTAAAAGCACAAAGATAAGGAGTCAGAGTTTTAGCAAGCCAGGAGGCAAGAGGATAGCTGACAGAGCCCCTTGAAGAAATGATAGGACAAAGAGGAATACCAGATTTTTGAGTTTTAGGTAGACCATAGAAATAAGGAAGAGGAAGGGCAAATGACAAAGAAATGTTTTATTAGATCTACATTTAGGTTGTAGCAACTATATTAACAAGTAATATACTTGCTCCATATCCTCATTAGCTTAAGCACAGATAATGAGATGGGTCTGTTAATTCTACATAACCTTTCTCCAAGTGTTCCACATTCCTAGATGCTCTACACTAATTCTTGGCCTGCTAATTACAATTCTCAAGTGTACAACTAATTACAGTTAATAACTCTTCCCAACCTGATAGATGATAGTCAGTTTGGCAAGGTCAGATGGAAGCTTATAATATAAGCTGTCGACAGCACATCATCATCACAGACAGTTACAGCCCCACTAATCTCTGTCTTATCACCAAACATGTAAACATATGTTACAAGGTAATCAATCAAACAACCAACCAATTAATCAATCAACCAATCAATCACTCACACACACTCACCTCGAGGAGCAACATAAGTTTGAGGCCATTGCGGAATTCTTCCTCGATGCTCTCGATGAGGGTGCCCGCCTTCCGGAGGTGGGAGTTGCACCAGGCAGTAAATGTCTGTGGGAGAGAAACATTACATCAGCATACTCCACAATATAACCACAACAACATCAATATATAAATAAATATTAAGACAGCTAAGAAAGCAAACCCGCATTCCTGAACTCCTCAAATCCATCATCGTCCTGTAGGTCAATCTTTTCAAGGACAAGAACTTTCCACACTAGAGATGCTATACCGATGATGATACTTTTCAAGACGCTAGTGCTCTCTAGAGTGGAATACTGCTGCACAATGACAGCCCCTTTCAAAGCTGGAGAAATTGCTGACCTGGAGAGCATGCAGAGATCCTTTACTGCTAGAATCCACTCAGTAAAACATCTAAACTATTGGGACCGACTAAAGAGCCTAAATCTGTATTCTCTTGAGCGCAGGTGGGAGAGATACATAATAATTTACACATGGAAAATAGTAGAAGGGCTGGTCCTAAACCTGCACACAGAAATAAGAGCACATGAGACCAGAAGGCATGGCAGGATGTGCAGAATACCCCCGTTGAAGAGCAGAGGTGCAACAGATACTCTGAGAGAGAACTCAGTCAACATCAGAAGCCCGAGACTGTTCAACATGCTTCCACTACACATAAGGGGCATAACTGGCTGACCCCTCACAGTGTTCAAGAGAGAATTGGATAAACACCTCCAAAGGACACCTGATCAACCAGGCAGTAATTCATACGCCAGGCTGCGGGCAGCCGCGTCCAACAGCCTGGTTGACCGGCTCCATTACGAGGAGGCCTGGGCGATGACTGGGCCGCGGGGAGGCTAAGCCCCGAAACCAACACAAGGTAAGGTAGTGAGTGCGCCTGACAAGTTCAGGGTCACAAGATCGACTCCATTAAACACTCAATATTTATCATTGTCACACTAATTCAATTTTGTTGAACTCATGATAAAATTAGCAATAGCCACAAAAATAATACAAAATTAATACAGTGCTGGCTTAAAGACTTCTGGACACGTTTCCTGATGCCTGTATTAGTGTAGCAGTAAATAGGTACCCGGGAGTTAAGCAACTGTTGTGGGTCGCATCTGGTTGATACCTGGTTGATACCTGCTTGATGGGGTTCTGGGAGTTGTTCTACTCCCCAAGCCCGGCCCGAGGCCAGGCTCGACTTGAGAGTTTGGTTCACCAGGCTGTTGCTTTGTAACAACCTAGCTGTTGTAGGCATGACCCAGAATGTTCGAGAAACGATGGGTATGGACCTGACCCCAAGCACATGGTCGCACCCCCTGGGGCGGTGGCGGTGAAAATAATTGGCGCCTTTGTTCACAGTTTCGTACAATAAATTATGTTACAGAATTCACTTATTTAGAGAAATTAGTCTTCATTCAAATTGTATAAGATTCCTGTTTATAGTATCAAGAATATCTTGAGTGTTAGAAGAATGAGTTAAGTCACCATCAGTGACGTCACGAGCCGAGACTAGACTGGGCGGCGGAGTGACCTGAGGTTCACAGGTTATCAGAGTTTCCACGTCCACTATTTCTCAAAGGTCAAATAGCCATTTTGTAATCGGGAATAGCCCTTCCCCAAGATGCTTGTGTAATTAACTTCAGTTAAAATAATTCAACCAATCTGAATCAGTCAGTACAACAGAGATGAGTTGTTTAACTTAAGCCTTGCTAGCAACTTGGTAAACTCGGCGGAAGGACACAGATCTGGGCGTCTGGGTAGAGAAGCATGTGGGAAGGAGAGTGTGGGATCCGGAGCAACACAGGGAAGGTGTCCACTCCACCTCTTCCCAAGACCTTAGCACTAATATCTAGCTGGTCGCCAAAAAGGTAGAGTTGCTGTAAGAGTTGTTATAGGGAATAAGTCAACTCATTGCCAATAAGGTCAGGGCGTGATAAGTTTAGGGAGTGCATTGATTTAGATTTTGTTTAGTTTTTGAATAAACCATTTAGCTATTAAATTGTCTTTTGTATTAATTTCCATTTTATGTAATTTATATGTATATTGTCCAGCACCACGTGGGTAGCTCAGAGGCTGAGTCGAGTTGGGCGCCGATTCTAACACTGAATCAGAATTCATTATTCCCTTTGATTGTTAATTAATTCCACACTTACGGATATCCAAGTCATATCCCAAGTTGCCCTTGTGGATTTGTTCATTTGATGCATCACATTAGTGTGATCTCTGTGTGTGATCCAAGTCACATATTACTAGTGGGGATCAAGCCCCAAAGTTTATTGATTAGCATGATCGATCCAGACCTCGGTCATTGCTCAGTGTTACTGGTCTGGTAGTGGCAGCGCAAGGCGATCCTAGGGTTTTGCTAGAAGTCGGTTTCCACGTCATAAGGTTGTAGAATCTTAAGTCGGTCAATCGTCTTAAGACCACGTAGCGTGGGGTCGGCTCAAGTAAAAGTTTTGGGGTCCCTTGGTAGAGAGTTTAATAAAGTAGAATACGGGGTAGAGAGACCGAAATACGATACGAATACCCACCCCCGTGTTACAATAGTGGCAGCGGTGGGATGGGTATTCGTATCATATTTCGGTCTCTCTACCCCTGTATTCTACTTTATGCCGGAGCAACCGTTGACATCTTCAAGAGAAAACTAGATAGTTTTATCCAAGGAGTGCCAGACCAACCGGGCTGTGTTGAATATGTGGGCCTGCGGGCTGCTCCGACAACAGCCTGGTGGACCAAGCTCTCACAACTCAAGCCTGGCCTTGGGCCGGGCTTGGGGAGTAGAACTCCCAGAAACCCCATCAAGCAGGTATCGTCCTGGACAGAGAATATTCAAAAGTTGGGAATATTATTTAATGAATTATAAATTGTTGCTTTAAAAAAATATTTCACTAATGGCGCAGCACTGTGTATAACACGAGGGACAGATGCACATGGGTTGACCAGTGTTGGATGGGTCCACTTGGGGTGGGGCAGCTATAGCACTTTACGTAGGCCGCCAGGAGGAAAAAAACTCACAGTATTTTTGAAGGAAACTTCAGCCTGTGCACATTAAAAGTTTATATGCATCAAAATTCAAATTACCTTTCTTTGGATGGTGGGATACAAGTACAAAAATTGCATTTGTATTACTTGTATAGCTGCATTTCTGCAACTAGCCTAGATTATATGAAAGGTTAACGAGTTGACATGAAAGTATGTGATTATCTGACACGATGGTTAGACATGAGGAGCACGAGACCAGTAGCCTGCACCGGCACACTTGGGCTGCATCACCACCATACCCTCAAGAACACTCAAGTGGATGAAGCAGTTGTCAAGCTCCAGGTACGTCATAACCGGCAGGACTGAAGGACATAAATACTGGATATATTATAATGCACTGTATGAGATCATGACGCAGTTCCTGCTCACAGAGCAGTACATAACATATGAAGTGCTCAGCATTAGAGTGGTCACCTACAGCCACCTGCCAGAGGTAACAGTAGCCCAGTCTCATCCTGGCAATTACTATGTCTCGCTGACCTTCTGTGCTCTCCATATATGTAGCTATTAAATCTAAACTCAAAATTTTGTATACTAGTGTTTTCAGGTCTTTGAGAGTGCAATTAATCTCCTATCAGACCTGACTGTTTAGAGCAATATAGTCTTAACAATAGGGATACCAAGGTCTAACTCAACCTCATCATTTTTGCACGGTAATTTGGTTATGTCTGTCTCTCATTATGATGAGTTATATTTGGCATACAGCATTTTTTTTATTAATACAAGAGGTACATCTGCATTAGTGCAGCTACCCTAGACTATATGAAGTGGAGTACAGTGTGTCAAAAAAGCTAACCAGGTGATGCTAAAAAATCCCCATCACACAGGATGGTTAGTCATACCGTGATGGTTAGACTGCATGTGACAGGCAGACTCCGGATGCATTTTGAGGATATCATCAACACAAGAGTGAATAAGGTAGCAGTGGTAATAAAAGTCCCCATCTCGCAGGATGGTTAGTCATACAGAGCCATGTGTTTAGTAGCTTGCACTGGCAAATTTTGGGTACACTGTGAGAATATCTTCAAGAATACAAGAGTGAATAAAGTAATTACAAAGCTCCAGGTACCTCATGCCAACTGGTCTGAAAGGTCTAATAACTGGGCATTCGGTGATGTAGTGTGGGGGATCGTGCCGCAGTTCATACTCACAGAGTTTGCAACTGGAGTGCTTAGGATTGGGAGATCCGTCACCTGCAGCCACCTGCCACAGGTAACAGTAACCCAACCTGATCCTTGTAACCACTGTGTCGCACAGTCTGGTGGACGTTTTGCGATGCCCATAGATATAGGTTTCAGATCTGAACAAATCATAGCTTTTTATACTAGTACTTTCAGGTCGTTGGGAGTCAGTAATTTCTTTCCTATCAGACCTGAGTGTTTGGACCAATACAGTTTTGACAGCAGAGATGGGGATACCTAGATCTAATTCAACTTCATCTTTGTTGTACGCTAATTTGGCTGCAATGTCTGACTCATTATGATGGGTTATATTTATGTGTGAAGGTATCCATACAAAGGAGATTCGAGACCCTTTATTCTGTGCAGCAATTAGGTCATTTATAATTGGTAGTATGAGGTTCTTGCTGTCGATCTTCCAGGAAAAGTTTTCAATTGCTTGAAGAGCAGATTTCGAATCACAAAATATTATTCCTCCTCCAATGTTTTTTAATGTACTGGTAGCTAGTTGTAATGCTCCTAGTTCTACTTGTGTGGAGGTCAGCCAGTTGTTTAACCTGACACTGACAGTCTTTGTGCAAATATTATTTCTATAAAACCTACATGCTGCTCCAGTCTGTCCAGTAGAAGATTGGACTGAGTCCGTCGGTGTAGACACAGTGCTCGTGAGATCTTAAATTCTCGATGGAGGAGGCAATTGTTTCGAGTGTGACAGCTTTGGGAAGAGCAAGATTCTCATTATCTTTCTTGGTGACAGGTGTGTATGATACTTTAATGGTGGAGTACAGATAAAGAGGAATATCAGAGACAGGTAGAGTGCACTTAAAAGGAATGTTGAGTTTAATGAGATAGTAGGCATTGTTGCTCAGCCATTTATCATAAAAGGAGTGAGTTGATATGTCGCACCAGTCAATAGGGTGTTAACAGCACTAAATAATTTGTCTCTGAGCAATGCAGGAGATGTAGGGTCTCTCATGAGTTTAAGGCAAAAGATAGTGTTGACTTGCATGATTCTCTCTAGAATGGTTGGAAGCTTCAGTTCTTCCCTCATGTTGATGATTCTTGTGCATCTTGGGGCACCAAGAATTATCCTCATGGCTTCATTCTGTACTACTTCAAGTTTGTCCAACACAGAGGAGGGGAAGTTAATTAAGTGCAAAGCATTATAATCAACGAGGGATCTAACAAACATCATATAGAATAGTCTAGCATATTTAATATTGATACAAATATTCTTACCAGTAAGTATTTTCAGTGATTTTAGTCTTATTTTAACCTACGTGTAGCACATTCTCCTTCCTGGGAAACTCTACGGAATTAACCCATATTTAATTTGTTCAACACAAGAACACAGGTAACTGAAGCAGGCCTATTGGCCCATACGAGGCAGCTCCTATTCATAACCACCCAATAAGAAGGGGATAGTAATAGGAATAAGAAGGGGATAGTAATAGGAATAAGAAGGGGATAGTAATAGGAATAAGAAGGGGATAGTAATAGAATAAGACGGGGATAGTAATAGGAAAAAGTATGGGGGTCGTAAGTGAAAACAATGGAAAAAAAGGAAAGAGAAAGATAAATGGAAGGGTAAGCTTATGTCCTTGCACCGCTGCTTTTCCTTATTCTCATATCAGATATAGACAAAAGTACAAGTCACAGTTTCGAATCATCCTTTGCAGATGACACAAAAATCAGTATGAAAATTACCTCGGCTGAAGACATTGAAAAACTTCAAAGCTGATATTAATAAAGTTTTCGACTGGGCATCAGAAAATAACATGATGTTTAACAGTGATAAATTCCAGGTACTCAGGTATGGTAAAATGAGGACCTTAAACATAATACAGGGTACAAAACACAATCAAATGTGCCTATAGTAGGAAAACAGCATGTAAAGGATTTGGGAATAATGATGTTTGACGACCTAACGTTTTAGGGAGCATAACCAAGCAAATATTGCGTCAGCCAGAAAAATGATAGGATGAATTACGAGAACTTTCAAATCCAGGGATCCCATCACAATGGTTGTACTCTTCAAGTCACTTGTGTTGTCCCGTTTTGAGTACTGCTCAGTACTCACTTCCCCTATCAGAGCAGGAGAGAGTGCTGAAATAGAGGGAATACAGAGAACATATACGGCACACACAGACGCGATAATGCACTTAAATTATTGGGATCGTCTCAAAGCTCTCCAAATGTACTCACTAGAAAGAAGACGAGAGAGATATCAAATAATATACACGTGGAAGATACTGGAGGGCCAGGTACTAAATCTACACAGTAAAATAACAACGTACTGGAGTGAACGATATGGAAGAAAATGCAGAACAGAACCAGTGAAGAGCAGGGGTGCCATAGGCACAATCAGAGAACATTGTATAAACATCAGAGGTCCGCGGATGTTCATCACCCTCCCAGCGAGCATAAGAAATATTGCCGGAACAACCGTTGACATCTTCAAGAGGAAACTAGATTGTTTCCTCCAAGGAGTGCCGGACCAACCGGGCTGTGGTGGGTATGTGGGCCTGCGGGCCGCTCCAAGCAACAGCCTGGTGGACCAAACTCTCACAAGTCAAGCCTGGCCTCGGGCCGGGCTTGGGGAGTAGAAGAACTCCCAGAACCCCATCAACCAGGTAACAACCAAGTGAGTGTCTGGGGGAGGAGGTGGTAGTGAGTGTCTGGGGGGAGGTGGTAGTGAGTGTCTGGGGGGAGGTGGTAGTGGCTGTCTGGGGGAGGAGGTGGTAGTGGCTGTCTGGGGGAGGAGGTGGTAGTGAGCTGTCTGGGGGAGGAGGTGGTAGTGAGCTGTCTGGGGGAGGAGGTGGTAGTGAGTGTCTGGGGGGGGAAGGTGGTAGTGAGCTGTCTGGGGGAGGAGGTGGTAGTGAGAGTCTGGGGGAGGAAGGTGGTAGTGAGTGTCTGGGGGAGGAGGTGGTAGTGAGTGTCTGGGGGAGGAGGTGGTAGTGAGTGTCTGGGGGAGGAGGTGGTAGTGAGTGTCTGGGGAGGAGGTGGTAGTGAGTGTCTGGGGAGGAGGTGGTAGTGAGTGTCTGGGGAGGAGGTGGTAGTGAGTGTCTGGGGGGGAGGTGTAGTGAGTGTCTGGGGGGGAGGTGGTAGTGACTGTCTAGGGGGGGGAGGTGGTAGTGACTGTCTGGGGGGGGGAGGTGGTAGTGACTGTCTGGGGGGGGGAGGTGGTAGTGACTGTCTGGGGAGGAGGTGGTAGTGAGTGTCTGGGGGGGAGGTGGTACGTGAGTGTCTGGGGAGGAGGTGGTAGTGAGTGTCTGGGGGGGAGGTGGTAGTGAGTGTCTGGGAGGAGGTGGTAGTGAGTGTCTGGGGGAGGAGGTGGTAGTGAGTGTCTGGGGGGAGGTGGTAGTGTCTGGGGAGGAGGTGGTAGTGAGTGTCTGGGGGGGAGGTGGTAGTGAGTGTCTGGGGAGGGAGGTGGTAGTGAGTGTCTGGGGGGGGAGGTGGTAGTGAGTGTCTGGGGGGGAGGTGGTAGTGAGTGTCTGGGGGGGAGGTGGTAGTGAGTGTCTGGGGGGAGGTGGTAGTGAGTGTCTGGGGGGGAGGTGGTAGTGAGTGTCTGGGGGGGAGGTGGTAGTGAGTGTCTGGGGGGAGGTGGTAGTGAGTGTCTGGGGGGGAGGTGGTAGTGAGTGTCTGGGGGGAGGTGGTAGTGAGTGTCTTGGGGAGGAGGTGGTAGTGAGTGTCTGGGGGGGAGGTGGTAGTGAGTGTCTGGGGAGGAGGTGGTAGTGAGTGTCTGGGGGGGAGGTGGTAGTGAGTGTCTGGGGGGGAGGTGGTAGTGAGTGTCTGGGGGGGAGGTGGTAGGTGAGTGTCTGGGATGGGGAGGTGGTAGTGAGTGTCTGGGAGGGGGGAGGTGGTAGTGACTGTCTGGGAGGGGGAGGTGGTAGTGACTGTCTGGGAGGGGGAGGTGGTAGTGACTGTCTGGGGGGGAGGTGGTAGTGACTGTCTGGGAGGGGAGGTGGTAGTGACTGTCTGGGGGGA
Source organism: Procambarus clarkii (assembly GCF_040958095.1). Taxonomy (NCBI): domain Eukaryota; kingdom Metazoa; phylum Arthropoda; class Malacostraca; order Decapoda; family Cambaridae; genus Procambarus; species Procambarus clarkii. The sequence continues at coordinate 29,543,489 of NC_091150.1, read as the reverse complement.
GGTGGTAGTGACTGTCTGGGGGGGGGAAGTGGTAGTGACTGTCTGGGGGGGGAAGGTGGTAGTGACTGTCTGGGGGAGGTGGTAGTGGATTTCTGGGGGGGAGGTAGTAGTGAGTGTCTGGGGTGGAAGGTGGTAGTGAGTGTCTGGGGGGGAGGTGGTAGTGACTGTCTGGGGGGGAGGTGGTAGTGACTGTCTGGGGGGGGGAGGGTGGTAGTGACTGTCTGGGGAGGAGGTGGTAGTGAGCTGTCTGGGGGGGAGGTGGTAGTGAGTGTCTGGGGGAGTGTGGTAGTGACTGTCTGGGGGGGAGGTGGTAGTGAGTGTCTGGGGGGAGGTGGTAGTGAGTGTCTGGGGGGAGGTGGTAGTGTCTGGGGAGGAGGTGGAGTCAGTGTCTGGGGGGGAGGTGGTAGTGAGTGTCTTGGGAGGAGGTGGTAGTGAGTGTCTGGGGGGGAGGTGGTAGTGAGTGTCTGGGTGAGGAGGTGGTAGTGGAGTGTCTGGGGAGGAAGGTGGTAGTGAGTGTCTGGGGGAGGTGGTAGTGACTGTCTAGGGGGGGGAGGTGGTAGTGAGTGTCTGGGGGGGGAGGTGGTAGTGAGTGTCTGGGGAGGAGGTGGTAGTGAGTGTCTGGGGGGAGGTGGTAGTGAGTGTCTGGGGGAGGAGGTGGTAGTGAGTGTCTGGGGGGGAGGTGGTAGTGAGTGTCTGGGGGGGAGGTGGTAGTGTCTGGGGAGGAGGTGGTAGTGAGTGTCTGGGGGGGAGGTGGTAGTGAGTGTCTGGGGAGGAGGTGGTAGTGAGTGTCTGGGGAGGAGGTGGTAGTGAGTGTCTGGGGGGGAGGTGGTAGTGAGTGTCTGGGGGGGAGGTGGTAGTGAGTGTCTGGAGGGAGGTGGTAGTGAGTGTCGGGGGGGAGGTGGTAGTGAGTGTCTGGGGGGGAGGTGGTAGTGTCTGGGGAGGAGGTGGTAGTGAGTGTCTGGGGGGGAGGTGGTAGTGAGTGTCTTGGGAGGAGGTGGTAGTGAGTGTCTGGGGGAGAGGTGGTAGTGAGTGTCTGGGGGGGAGGTGGTAGTGAGTGTCTGGGGGGGAGGTGGTAGTGAGTGTCTGGGAGGGGGAGGTGGTAGTGAGTGTCTGGGAGGGGGAGGTGGTAGTGAGTGTCTGGGAGGGGAGGTGGTAGTGAGTGTCTGGAGGGGGAGGTGGTAGTGACTGTCTGGGAGGGGGAGGTGGTAGTGACTGTCTGGGGGGGAGGTGGTAGTGACTGTCTGGGAGGGAGGTGGTAGTGACTGTCTGGGGGGGAGGTGGTAGTGACTGTCTGGGGGGGAGGTGGTAGTGACTGTCTGGGGGGGGAAGGTGGTAGTGACTGTCTGGGGGGAGGTGGTAGTGAGTGTCTGGGGGGGAGGTGGTAGTGAGTGTCTGGGGGGAAGGTGGTAGTGAGTGTCTGGGGGGAGGTGGTAGTGACTGTCTGGGGGGGAGGTGGTAGTGACTGTCTGGGGGGGGAGGGTGGTAGTGACTGTCTGGGGAGGAGGTGGTAGTGAGTGTCTGGGGGGGAGGTGGTAGTGAGTGTCTGGGGAGGAGGTGGTAGTGAGTGTCTGGGGGGGAGGTGGTAGTGAGTGTCTGGGGGGGAGGTGGTAGTGTCTGGGGAGGAGGTGGTAGTGAGTGTCTGGGGGGGAGGTGGTAGTGTCTGGGGGGGAGGTGGTAGTGAGTGTCTTGGGAGGAGGTGGTAGTGAGTGTCTGGGGGGGAGGTGGTAGTGAGTGTCTGGGGAGGAGGTGGTAGTGAGTGTCTGGGGGGAGGTGTAGTGACTGTCTGGGGGGGGAGGTGGTAGTGACTGTCTATTTGGGGGGAGGTGGTAGTGACTGTCTGGGGGGGGGAGGTGGTAGTGACTGTCTGGGGGGGAGGTGGTAGTGACTGTCTGGGGGGGAGGTGGTAGTGACTGTCTGGGGGGGAGGTGGTAGTGACTGTCTGGGGGGGAGGTGGTAGTGACTGTCTGGGGGGAGGTGGTAGTGACTGTCTGGGGGGAGGTGGTAGTGACTGTCTGGGGGGGGGAGGTGGTAGTGACTGTCTGGGGGGGAGGTGGTAGTGACTGTCTGGGGGGGAGGTGGTAGTGACTGACTGGGGAGGGAGGTGGTAGTGACTGTCTGGGGGGGGAGGTGGTAGTGACTGTCTGGGGGGGGAGGTGGTAGTGACTGTCTGGGGGGGGGAGGTGGTAGTGACTGTCTGGGGGGGGAGGTGGTAGTGACTGTCTGGGGGGGAGGTGGTAGTGACTGTCTGGGGGGGAGGTGGTAGTGACTGTCTGGGGGGGGAGGTGGTAGTGACTGTCTGGGGGGGAGGTGGTAGTGACTGTCTGGGGGGAGGTGGTAGTGACTGTCTGGGGGGGAGGTGGTAGTGACTGTCTGGGGGGAGGTGGTAGTGACTGTCTGGGGGGGGAGGTGGTAGTGACTGTCTGGGGGGGGAGGTGGTAGTGACTGTCTGGGGGGGAGGTGGTAGTGACTGTCTGGGGGGGAGGTGGTAGTGACTGTCTGGGGGGGAGGTGGTAGTGACTGTCTGGGGGGGAGGTGGTAGTGACTGTCTGGGGGGGAGGTGGTAGTGACTGTCTGGGGGGGAGGTGGTAGTGACTGTCTGGGGGGGATGGTGGTAGTGACTGTCTTGGGGGGGAGGTGGTAGTGACTGTCTGGGGGGGAGGTGGTAGTGACTGTCTGGGGGGAGGTGTAGTGACTGACTGGGGAGGAGGTGGTAGTGACTGACTGGGGAGAGTGGTAGTGACTGTCTGGGGGGGGACGGTGGTAGTGACTGGGGGAGGAGGTGGTAGTGACTGTCTGGGGGGAGGTGGTAGTGATAGTGTCTGGGGGGGGGAGGTGGTAGTGAGTGTCTGGGGGGGAGGTGGTAGTGACTGTCTGGGGGGGGAGGTGGTAGTGACTGTCTGGGGGGGAGGTGGTAGTGACTGTCTGGGGGGGAGGTGGTTAGTGAGTGTCTGGGGAGGAGTTGGGTAGTGAGGTCTGGGGGGAGGTGGTAGTGACTGTCTGGGGGGGAGGTGGTAGTGACTGTCTGGGGGGGAGGTGGTAGTGACTGTCTGGGGGGGGAGGTGGTAGTGACTGTCTGGGGGGGGAGGTGGTAGTGAGTGTCTGGGGGGAGGTGGTAGTGACTGTTCTGGGGGGGAGGTGGTAGTGACTGTCTGGGGGGGGAGGTGGTAGTGACTGTCTGGGGGGGAGGTGGTTAGTGACTGTCTGGGGGGGAGGTGGTAGTGAGTGTCTGGGGGGGAGGTGGTAGTGAGTGTCTGGGGGGGAGGTGGTAGTGACTGTCTGGGGGGGAGGTGGTAGTGACTGTCTGGGGGGGAGGTGGTAGTGACTGTCTGGGGGGGGAGGTGGTAGTGACCTGTCTGGGGGGGAGGTGGTAGTGACTGTCTGGGGGGGATGGTGGTAGTGACTGTCTGGGGGGGAGGTGGTAGTGACTGTCTGGGGGGGGGAGGTGGTAGTGACTGTCTGGGGGGGAGGTGGTAGTGACTGTCTGGGGGGGAGGTGGTAGTGACTGTCTGGGGGGAGGTGGTAGTGGACTGACTGGGGAGGTGGTAGTGACTGTCTGGGGGGGGAGGTGGTAGTGACTGTCTGGGGGGGGAGGTGGTAGTGACTGTCTGGGGGAGGGGAGGTGGTAGTGACTGTCTGGGGGGGAGGTTGGTAGTGACTGTCTGGGGGGGGAGGGTGGTAGTGACTGTCTGGGGGGGGAGGTGGTAGTGACTGTCTGGGGGGGGAGGTGGTAGTGACTGTCTGGGGGGGGAGGGTGGTAGTGACTGTCTGGGGGGGAGGTGGTAGTGACTGTCTGGGGGGGGAGGTGGTAGTGACTGTCTGGGGGGAGGTGGTAGTGACTGTCTGGGGGGGAGGTGGTAGTGACTGTCTGGGGGGGAGGTGGTAGTGACTGTCTGGGGGGGGAAGGTGGTAGTGACTGTCTGGGGGGGAGGTGGTAGTGACTGTCTGGGGGGGAGGTGGTAGTGACTGTCTGGGGGGGGAGGTGGTAGTGACTGTCTGGGGGGAGGTGGTAGTGACTGTCTGGGGGGGAGGTGGTAGTGACTGTCTGGGGGGGAGGTGGTAGTGACTGTCGGGGGGAGGGTAGGGGTAGTAGACTGTCTGGGGGGGAGGTGGTAGTGACTGTCTGGGGGGGGAGGTGGTAGTGACTGTCTGGGGGGGGAGGTGGTAGTGACTGTCTGGGGGGGGGGAGGTGGTAGTGACTGTCTGGGGGGAGGTGGTAGTGACTGTCTGGGGGGGGAGGTGGTAGTGACTGTCTGGGGGGGGAGGTGGTAGTGACTGTCTGGGGGGGAGGTGGTAGTGACTGTCTGGGGGGGGAGGTGGTAGTGACTGTCTGGGGGGGAGGTGGTAGTGACTGTCTGGTGGGGGAAGGTGGTAGTGACTGTCTGGGGGGGGAGGTGGTAGTGACTGTCTGGGGGGGGAGGTGGTCGTGACTGTCTGGGGGGGGGAGGTGGTAGTGACTGTCTGGGGGGGGGAGGTGTAGTGACTGTCTGGGGGGGAGGTGGTAGTGACTGTCTGGGGGAGGGGAGGTGGTAGTGACTGTCTGGGGGGGGGAGGTGGTAGTGACTGTCTGGGGGGGAGGTGGTAGTGACTGTCTGGGGGGGGAGGTGGTAGTGACTGTCTGGGGGGGGGAGGTGGTAGTGACTGTCTGGGGGGAGGTGGTAGTGACTGTCTGGGGGGGGAGGTGGTAGTGACTGTCTGGGGGGGGAGGTGGTAGTGACTGTCTGGGGGGGGGAGGTGGTAGTGACTGTCTGGGGGGGGAGGTGGTAGTGACTGTCTGGTGGGGAGGTGGTAGTGACTGTCTGGGGGGGAGGTGGTAGTGACTGTCTGGGGGGAGGTGGTAGTGACTGTCTGGGGGGGGAGGTGGTAGTGACTGTCTGGGGGGGGGAGGTGGTAGTGACTGTCTGGGGGGGGGAGGTGGTAGTGACTGTCTGGGGGGGGAGGTGGTAGTGACTGTCTGGGGGAGAGGGAGGTGGTTAGTGACTGTCTGGGGGGGGAGGTGGTAGTGACTGTCTGGGGGGGGGAGGTGGTAGTGACTGTCTGGGGGGGGGAGGTGGTAGTGACTGTTTGGGGGGGGAGGTGGGTAGTGACTGTCTGGGGGAGAGAGGAGGTGGTAGTATCTGGGGGGAGAGGTGGTAGTGGTCGTGGAGGGGGTGGCGGGGCGTGGAGGTTACCTTACCTTGAGGTGTTTTGGGGGCTTAGCATCCCAGCGCCCGCCAAACACACACCGAAACTACGACGTTGGTACAACGTTCGAACAAGTTTTATCCCCTCCTAACCAGTTATAACAACCAATATAGCAAGTTGTAACAACGTTCTAATACGTCATAAACACGTTAAGCCAAGATGTAACAACTTTATTACAAGTTGTAACAAGCAGAAAATAGAGACAGTTACGGTTTGTGTTTCCAGGGCGGCCCGGTCGTCGACCAGGTCTCGTTGATGGACTGGTCAACCAGGCTGTTGGACGCGGCTGCTCGCAGTCTGACGTATGAATCATAGCCTGGTTGATCAGGTATCCTTTGGAGGTGTTTGTCAAGTTCTCTCTTGAACACTGTGAGGGGTCGGCCAGTTATGCCCCTTATGTGTAGTGGAAGCGTGTTGAACAGTCTGATGTTGGTGGCTCTGATGTTGATAGAGTTCTCTCTCAGAGTACTTGTTGCACCTCTGCTCTTCAACGGGGGTATTCTGCACATCCTGCCATGCCTCCTGGTCTCATGTGATGTTATTTCTGTGTGCAGGTTTGGGACCAGCCCCTCTACTATTTTTCATGTGTAAATTATTATGTATCTCTCCCGCCTGCGCTCAAGGGAGTACAAATTTAGGCTCTTTAGTCGGTCCCAGTAATTTGGATGTTTTACTGAGTGGATTCTAGCAGTAAAGGATCTCTGCACACTCTCCAGGTCAGCAATTTCTCCAGCTTTGAAAGGGGCTGTCATTGTGCAGCAGTACTCCACTCTAGAGAGCACTAGCGTTTTGAAGAGTATCATCATCGGTATAGCATCTCTAGTGTGAAAGTTTCTTCTTATCCAACCTGTCATTTTTCTTGCAGTTGTGACGGCTACTTTATTGTGTTCTTTAAAGGTAAGGTCTTCCGACGTGAGTACACCCAAATCCTTTACATTGCCTTTCGTTCTATGTTATGATTTGACTGAGTTTTGTGCGTGGTTTCCATTTTTATATTTTATTTTTTTCCGTAGCGCATGAGCTGGAACTTATCTTCGTTACACACACCAAATTATTTTCTGTAACCCATAGAAAGACCTGATTTACATAAAATTGGAGGTTTGCCGTGTCCTCTGTGTTGCCTACTCTCATGAAGATCCTAGTGTCATCTGCTAAGGATGACACAGTACTATAGGTTGTGTTCTGGTCTATGTCCGATATGAGGATGAGAAAAAGTACTGGAGCAAGCACAGTACCCTGGAGGACTGAGCTCTTCAAGGTTGATGGCCCGAATTTTATTTGGTTGACTATTACACATTGTATTCTGATAGTCAGGAAATTGTAGATCCATCCGCCTATTTTTCCGGTAATTCTTTTTGAACTCATTTTATGTGCAATAACACCATGGTCACATTTGTCGAAGGTTTTTGCGAAATCTGTGTAAATTACATCAGCGTTTTGTTTGTCTTCCATAGCATCTAATGCCATATCATAGTGGTCCAGCAACTGTGACAGGCAAGAGCGCTCTGTTCTGAAACCATGTTGTCCGGGGTTATGGAGATGCTGTGATTCCATGTATTTTGTGATCTTACTTCTTAGCACTCTCTCAAAGATTTTTATGATGTGCGATGTTAGTACTATCGGTCTGTAATTTTTTGCCTCTGCCTTTTTTCCTCCTTTATGGAGTGGTGCTATCTCTGCTGTTTTTAGTATGTCTGGGATAACGCCAGTATCTTGGCTTTGTCTCCAAAGAATGAGAAGGACCTGTGATAGTGGTTTTTTACAGTTCTTTATGAATATAGAGTTCCAAGAATCCGGGCCAGGTGCAGAGTGCATAGGCATACTGTTTATGGCTTTCTTCAAAATCAAGTGGGGATAGGGTGACATCTGATATATGATTTGATGTTGGTATCATATCCATGAAAAATTCATTTGGGTTATCAATCTTTTAGTGCGTTTAATGGTTCGCTGAAAACAGAGTCGTACTGCTTCCTCAGTAACTCGCTCATTTCTTTGTTGTCATCGGTGAAAGTTCCATCTCCGTTTTGCAGGGTGGTTGTTGTTGTTAAAGATTCGCTACCTGGAACAATGTTCCAAGTAACACGGGCTATGGTGAGCCCGTAGTTTTTGCAGGGGCCCGATACTAGATGTGTTTTTTTTATCTTGATTTTGCATAGGAGAAAAACATTTCTAATTTCTCTATTTCACTGATGGCCTTTTGCGCTCTCTGCCTCTCTTTTGTATTGTATGATTCTTGTAGCTTTAGTTCAATTCTTTCTATTTCTCTACCTAACCTTCTTCGCCGTTCTTAAGATAGGGTGCGACTCAAGTTGTTCCGCGATTAGTTTTCTTCGCCTATAGTGGGAACGACGTTCCCGTTTCAGTCTGCATATCTTGCAGTCTGCGTATCTTCCTCTTTTATCTTAGAGGTATGCGGTTTGAGCATATTTCTAGTGCTACTGAGCTTATTTCTGTCTAGTCTTAGTTTATTTGCTCCCAGTTATCTGTTTATTATTTAGTTGAATTTACTGAAATCTCCTCCACCTGGGAATCGGGACTGGTTTTTGAAGGTCTATTCCCAATACTTGTCAGAACTTCAATTAAGTTGTGATCTGCGTAACAGG